>NC_045691.1:29632504-29992241 GCF_003331165.1 Xiphophorus hellerii | reverse complement strand
TCACACACATGCTTCTCCTTTTGTGGCTAATTATTGGCAACATATAGCAGAGAAATTGATGCTTAAATGATCAAATAACGTATGAGGATCTGTCACCAATATCACGAAGGAGGGGTATTAATTAATCCTGCCTTCGCTGACAATTATTCTGAAGACTCCACACAGTCAATTAAATTCCCTTTGTAAAGTTCAAAATTGAAACCGGAGCGTGACTATCATGAATTTAGACCGAGGTGTCTACCTTCATGACACCATGTTAGATTCTTTTTTTTTCTCTTTACAAGCGAGCAGCTGTGAGTTTGTGAGTTTATGATTAAATACGAACCCGACAGTTGCTGAGCTCCTCGGCTGTGAAGACGATGGAGCCACACTTCTTCCCAGGTATCCCACTGTCAGAGAAATTAATAAAAAAAAAAAGAACGGAGACTACAAAAGCAATAATGTTGTGTTTTGTTAAGGTATTTCGTGGTAATCCTATGAACTGCCAAGCAAAAATTAGTAGATGACAGGGATGCACGGATTTATTGACACCGATTTTCTTAATTCTGGGAGATCTGTGATCGGCCGATACTTACATGTGACGCCGATCTTATCAGTAAAGGTCTAAAAATCAACCACTGTCCTCTTCTGCCCTCCCATTAGAGAGGTTTGACTGGTGGCCCCGCCCACCAGGCGATGTCTGCACAATTATTAACATTAGTCATTACACTGTTGCAAACTCAGCGCCTTTCTTGCTATTATTTGCGACATTTCAGACAAAAAAATGCCATCGTTTTATATAATGTTTAATGTTATAATGTTTTATTGTGTCTGTATGTATTTTATATTTCCGTCCTTTCTATTTTATAATCGCATTGAATTTTATGATTGTGTATAGCACTTTGGTCCTGTTGGTGTATTAAGTGCTTCATAAATAAAGTTGGTATGGTATGGTATTTGTCAAAAATCAGAATCAGCAGTTCAGGCTTTTTACAAATCAGTAATCGGCGATCAGCCAAAAAACTGCAATCGGTGCACCGCTGGTCGATGAAATCATAAAATCTATTGAATCAAAGATGAAAGCCTCATTTCATTCCAGCTTTTGTGGCAACCACTTCATGCTAAGTGTGTGTAACTGCTTTTATTTATTTATTTTCTTATCAGGAGGACCCCAGCAATGGGAATCCTAATAAACAAACAAACTTTACTGCAGAATGACGGACAGAGAAAGACAAGAGGCTGTTAGCGCTTCCTGATAAGCAGGGATTCTTCGTTTCTCTAACGGAAACTCAAAGCTGAAATAATCAGTCTGCATTGTCGTACAAGAGTTGACACTTTAAAATTAAGTGTGGAAAAAAAGGAAGCAGAAGAGATGGGATGTTCTTTGAAACTGGTGACCCAGATTCCCAGCTGATTAGACTAAGCCAGCTGGAGTTGCTGTCTTTAACATGAACCAGTGCCTCAGAATACATAGAGGCTAAAAGCCACCGAGATGCAGTTCTATCTTTGGAATATCAGATCACTGCCACTACACTTCAAAGCATTAAAATATCTCATTCTTGGGTGAACCAAGGAGTGGCATTTACTCCATTTACTCCAGCAATCCGTGGTCGTCCTCGCTCTGGGTTGAGATCTGGTAAAACAACGCTCGTTTTGTGTTTGGTCCGTTTCGGTTTTGTCTGTAAGAGCGCTACAGGAGGACGAGAGCGCAATTAAAAGTTTCCCGGGCCAGGATAGAGAGAGGAGAAAACCCTTCTCATCCTCTTGATAATTCCCTGTGGCTGTTGAGTCACACTCCACCTCACAACACGACATGGTAATTCGTTCCATCCACTTGAAGCTACGCTTCTGCAGGAGAGAGAGAGAGAGAGCAGTCTGACGCACTTTGATTAAAATGGCGACTGAAATTTAAAGCCGCTGCTGTAAACATCTGGAGAAGATGACACACGGCGGCAACAATGCGCACGGTCTCTTCTGCTGTTTGTCGTTTGCGCCCTTGAACTCGGGAGTCACTAGCCTTCCTCCTCCTCCTCCTCTGTGAACGCAGTCACGTAACCCCCCACCCCCGAGTGCACAAGGTCAGCCGAAACGCCTCAACTTGAACCAACAAATAATTCCGACTCGTCTGGTTTCCTCTCACGGCGGTTTTGGTTTTTAATCAATCTATCCTGACCTTCCAGCTGTAACAAAGGATGCTAACAGTGATTAATGAGCAGCTGCAGGAAGCCAAACGACTTTTCCCACTCTCGCAAAGAGTGTGAGGACACCTGGAACAGAGAACACACAGGCACACACAACGCTGCCAAAAGTCAATGAGGCGTTGGTGGGACTGACAGCAGTATGGGAAAAATGTCATGTGATAAGTGAAATAATCTGTCAGTGGAACGAGACCTTTTTCATCAATATTAAGGAATTATTGATTAAAACAACAACATTTTTTGTCTTATTTTAAGTTTACTAAGATATTCGTACTTGAAACTAGATCAGAATTAAGATTTTCTGTTCCTGCAGTGTAAACCCCGTTTAATAGACAAATTCTTTAGGCAAGTTTTTGCTGCATTTAGTTTTACTATCACTTAGCAGTAAACTAAATGATTTGAGTAAGACTGACTTAAATTTGTCAAGTGGACCCAACTTAGATTAAGTTGGATAAACTTAATTGTTACCAATTGACGCGATTCAATTAAGTTGGTTCAACTATTTTCTTTTTTCAGTGTTAGTAACTCACTTCCACCACCAGTCTATTTCTGAACACATAATGTAACATTTTATTATTTTCGTTGTCAGATTTCGACATTCATGAACAGCCATTGTGTTTCTATAATTTTACCAATCTTAATTAATGGTGTGGCTAGAACTTTGATCTCTTGCTTTTATACTGTTGTGACTTGAGAGCACTTTTAATCGCACTGTGCAGCTAACCGTGCAATGAAAAATAAATTTGTTTAACACTGCTGCAATTAACTCTGTGTTCTCTGAAGAGTTATCTGGAATGCTCCGTGGGTCAGAGCAGGATGGCGATTGTGTCGACTCTTGATGCCGCAGGGACGCGCTCATCTCTGCGGAGGCGGCCTGGAGCACACACACACATTACACACACACACATTACACACAGCCTCTCCTGCATCTCCCAGGCATGGTGTCGAGTCCTTCTGCGGACCAACCCCCTACAAGAAATGCTGTTTGGTGTCGCTGTCAGGACTCACCTGCAGTCAAAAAGTGTGACTTTTGACTGAGCAAAGCCAAAAGCCTTTGACTCCAAAAAGTTAAAGAGTCGAAGAGCCTCAGACTTGCAGACTGATGGGTGACTCTTAAGTCATCTGTAATAGCTGCCTGATTGAGCTTTGCCTTATTTCTCAAAATCGTTGCAGTTTTATTCTTTCTAAAAGATGTTCCTTTTTCCCCTCCACACATATTTCACCAGAATCCCACACTGTGGAAAAGTAACTCTGCTGTCTCCACTCTCTACAAATTCGTGACATGTTTTTTTTTTCTGTAACGATGTCTCTGGAGCTTCCTACTTCAAAGACTGTCATTCCTCCCCCCTGAATGAGACAGGAAACAGGAGCGCGGCAGCAGAAAACAAATGTAAGTCTCCGCCCGTCACCTGCACTGCAAAACAAACAACTGCCCGATCCATTCACACTCCATCAAACCCGGCACCTTTCCTCTCCTGTCAGCCAAAGACGGGTTTCCAGAGCTACTGACGACAACATAAATGACATGCTGCGTCTGCATCAGTGTGAAAAAAGTTGATTTTTACAGTGGGTCATTCACTACTGCAGCTCCAATCATAAAAGAGAAGAAAAATACCTGATGCAATAATCTGCTGGGTTTCTCTGTATAGAAAACCCGTCCTGTTCAATATTTGCAGTAATTTTTTACTTCATTTGTAACTACAATAAAACTGAAACGTATTGAACTTTTTGGATGAACTGATTTCACTATGTATGTGAAACTTACATTGTGTTTGTAGAGTATCTTGAGACGACATTTGTCAATTGGTGCAATAAAAATAATAAATGGAGCTTAATGTCACTCATAAAAAAAAAAAAAAACAATAATTAAATGAGCGGCTTAAACCTGACTGAAAAAATCTGATTTAGAGCTCATTTTGCCTGCAGTGTGAAGCGGGCCAAAGTGTCACAATCCATCCATTATGGAGAATGAAAGGAAAAACACCAAACTCTTAGTTTTGCAGATAACGTAGCGTCCGATGCAAATATTTTTACATTTTACATCAGAACACGCATCGTCATTAAACCCTGATCAATTATTGTTACTGTATAGTAACTAGAGTGCAGACATGTTGTTGGAAAATGTGTCAGCGCAAAGGCAACAGCAAGAGAAGCATCTTGTTTAATACAAAACAAGATGAGACAAGCACTTAGTGTCTCCTCAGAGCTGGTCACTGAACAGAAAACATGTCCAACGGCCTCGTTCTTAAAAACGGAGGAGATTCATTACACACTTTTCCGTACGTCTCTCTCTGCGCTCACACCGGCCTGCTGCGAAAGTTGATGGGAAACTTCACACCGGACGTGAAACGAGCAAATAGATCGGGCGGCGAGAGAGGAGACGGAGAACGTTTTCTTCCCACTGTGGATTATCGAAGAGTTTGGAGCTGAATCTGAACGCAACTCCGACCGAGCTGAGTAACAGACGCAAGACGTTTCTAGGGTTTTCCTGGCGTTTAACTGGACACACGTCACCAACGGTGCCATCAGACCTGCACAAAACTTTTAAAAAATACATTTTTATAGAGTAAGGTAATGAATCAACAGTAAAGTATATGATGTAATTCAAAACCTTCACAAATCACTAGTTTGACTTAAAAAATGTAAACATATTCTGCATTACCTCTAAAGACACGTGGCTAACAGGAACTCAACTCCGTCATGAATACGCATCTTATCTTCATACCAACACATAGAATGCAAATTCAAAAGTACTTAATTGATCCCAAAGGGAAATTAAATGTTGTTGTAATTCATATTAATTCAGATTCTTCAGAGTTATTGTAGACAGTGATGGCTATTAGTGCAGTGATTTGGGTTTTCTGTGTGTTTATTTAGGTTTCTGTGTCCCGTCAAACCTTGATTGAGTGCAGCTGTTCCTTGTTTCCCCTGATTGTCTCCCTGTGAATTTAATGTCACCTGTGTTCCTTGTTCTTTGCCGGGTCCTTATCTAATCTGTCTTGCTGTCTAGTGCAGGGGTGGGCAACTCCAGGCCTCGAGGGCCGGTCTCCTGCAACTTTTAGATGTGTCTCTACTTCAACACACCTGAGTCAAATAATGAGGTCATTAGCAGGACTCTGGAGAACTTGACTGCACTTAGGAGGTGATTCAGCTGTTGGATTCAAGTGTGTTGGACCAGGGAGACAACTAAGAGTTGCAGGACACCGGCCCTCGAGGACCAGGATTGCCCAACCCTGGTAGTGTGACCAGTTGCTACCAGTTTTGAGCCTTAGCCTTCTACTCTAGCTGTGCTGCCTGGACTCTTGGAATTATTTGTGTGCTGCTCATCATTATAACCATCATTTTCTTCATTTCACCTGGGTCCGCTGCGTCTGCCTCGCCACCTTCACCGCACTTCATGACAGCTAGAAAGATCTCCTGCAGCAGTCTGTAATGCAGCGAATTTAAAGACGCCTCTGATTGAAGACACTCTGTTTTCCCGAGACGGTCTCATGAAGAGGATGGGCAGTGCATCATTTTATTGGTTTTATGAAGAATCCGTCGTTGCGTCGTCATCTCTAGAGGATCCACAGTCGTCTCCGAAACAGATTTAAACTACAAACCGTAAAGCTTATCGGATCAAAGGGCCTCATAAACGTACAGCTACACGTCAACCAAATGCTGAAAAAGTTTACAGCACGAAACTCCAAATCTCTACCAAGGACTGACAGCAACAAACAAACATGTCGGCTTTTACTGAGAGCGGCGTGTCACTGAAAATACTACTCTGACCTAAACAACAGACTGAACATTGGTTCCACCCTGGACACATCTCTACAGAACCTTTAGATGTTTTTAAAACAGAAATGTATGCATTACACCAGATTTTATTTAACACAAATTATTTTTAAACTTATATATTGTAACTTAAAAGCAAAAAAATTAACTTAATCTACGTAACTGCCACTGATGGCGGCCATGCTGAATGAGAAGAGACGGAAAAAAACAGCCCCCCCTATAAGCTCTCTCTGGAAGGAAACTAGTTTCATGCTGTTTTGGCCTAAATAGGGGGAGAAAACGCTCCATCAAAAGAAAAAAAAAAAACACTCCAGTGAAATTAAACACGAGCAAATAAAGCATTCTGAATGAAAGCAGGTCAGTCACACACTTTACAATTTCATTAAAATGCATGGAGAGCGAGTCTCTGTGAGACCCAGCGGGTCCTCTCTGACGCCGAGCGCACATCCTGTGTGTGAATAAAATAACGTGCCAGAATAAATCTGTAATACAAAACACGGCAGCATAACGGTGAGCTTCTGTACGTTTTCCAACAGCACGCCTGCGCTTTGCAGTAACGCCCAAATGATCAGGATTTCGTGCAGACACTGGTATCGGTGATGGGCTTTATTCAAGGTTAGAAACTGGACTCGGGCAGGGCCAGCTTCTCAGAAGAGACACATTTTGTTCAGGAATACCTTTAGTAAAATGTAGCGAATCATGAAATAATAACCCTTCTGTCCCTGCGTCACTCTTTCCACATCAGACTTAAACGGCCCTCCTCTCCCCACCCTCCCCCACTTTATGCTTCACAGGAGTCTCAAAACGAGGTCAGGATTTCTCTCGTGATTTATCTCTGCTTCCACACGTTGAACAGAACTTCCAGGCCATCACACCTCCCAACTTTTCATTCGCGAGAGCGACACATTTCACCCAATTACTTTGTGACCGATTCATGTTCCCCAACAGGAACTAACAGATTCGGTAATTTTGGAAATTACAGATATTTTCTTAATGCGTAAAGAAAGCAGGCGTTAGCCAGCAAGCATGATGAGCAGCTTCCTCTGTGTTTCTAAGTCTGAGTCCTGCTGGTCATTTATTATTAAAAGTAAGAGCAGCCCTCAAAAGCTTTAGCTTTAACCTAGATAAGATATTGTCAACGAGGTTTCGGAGGAGCATATAGTAGATCTAGAGTCTACTGTGAAAAGAAATGTTCCAGGATTTTGTCAAAAAAGTGATAAATATCCTTTATAAAGTCATACTGAAAAGCTGAAGTATTCCTACAACCCAACCGAAAGAAGAACACCTACATAAACGTAAAAACATTTATTTTTTTTTTTAAATTAAGGAATAAAGACGACACAACAGTTTCAAGAGAATCAAAGAAATATCTGGATCAAGACCGATTTTCCAAACTTGTCCAGTGAAGATTTTTAAGTCATTGTAAATGTCCGTCCAACCAGTTCATCCATCCTGCTCCTGCAGAGTCGCGATCTAAACCGAGACCTTCTGCCAGTGGAATACGTTCCAAAAAGAAGACGTCCAGGGTTCTTTCCTTCTGGTGTCCAGACATCCTCAACTTTCCATGTGGATAAGACGCTGAGCTCATCCTGAACAGACAAACTGACCATTGGAGAGGTCTGACTTCTCTCAATGGTCACTTTTTAAGGTACACCTGTATCTAAATACAGAAAGGTCTTGGGAATCAACATTTTCACCGATGTCTGGCTTTATTAATTGGATTATTAATAAAGTCAAAGTTTCTTTAGTTGAATCAGGGAACCAATTCAAGAATCTCTCTTGTGAAGGAATGAATTCAGACCATCGGCAGAAGAAACTCTTCACACAACGAGGAATGATCACTGACTCGCTTATTTCCAATGAAGTCTGAGAATTTATTAACTAAATAGTCCAACTTTACAGCTGAATTAACCCCTTTCTCCAGCTACCAATGTGAAGTCTAACTACTGATAGAAAAGACGAAAGGAATTAAACAGAGGATCAAATCAAACTAATGAAGCTAGTACAAAAAAATTACTGAAAAATAAATTCAAAGCTATTTCATTAAAACAAGACCAAAAAAAAGAAAGGAAGATTAGCATGACATTAGCCTGGTTACTGACTTCCTGTGTAAATCTGCAAGAAAATAAAAGTCACTTCCAACACAGTCCGGGCTTTCTCTCATTCACTCGGATTGTCTCCAGTGGATTTTCTACAGGGCCAATCAGCGAACAGCAGTCAGAAACGATGATGTTTATTTTCTGCACTGTTTTAGGATTGTAGAGTGCCTGTAGTTTTAGCAATGGCAGGAAGGAAGTGAACAGGAAGTAAACAGAAAGAGAACAGGAAGCGAATAAAGCCGTTCAGTTCGTGTTGGCCACGCTTTCAAGTTAGCATTAACAGCTGCCTCATTCGGATCGGCACCTCTCTCTTTGGAGCACAGGTAATTTCCAGGAAGCTTCTTAGAATTGGACTGGAGTGTTACACGCGTCACCAGAAAACGTTAACAACTGGGTAAAATTTAAAACCTCAACACGGTCCGTGCCTCCAGGAAGCAATCGTTTCTCAACAACCAGAAGCCCACAAACGCGTTACGTGTGTCAAAAACACATATGACGCTTCAAATTCGACGAGTGTGCACTTTGAATGCAGGTGCTCGATGGTGCGTTCACACCAGACGCGTTTTAAGCATCAGGCGCGTCTGGTTTATATTCAAAGTCTACGTGGAGGTGCGTCGAGGGCACGTTGTGGTGCGTTTGGACGCGTCAAAATCGCTCTAGCTGTTGTTTTCCGTTGCCGGCCAGTTTGTCCGATGCGTTGGATGCACCTGGCACGTCAAACGCTCCAAACGTGCCGCAACCGGTCCTTAATGTGCCTCCACATAGACTTTGAGTGTAAACTAGATGCGCCTCATGCACGAAACGCATTTGGCTTGAATGCACCATAAGCATCAAACATGAAAGCAACTCAGGCGGTCAAAGGGACTCACAGGTGGCCCTGCTCCTCCAACAAAACCTGCCTGATGTGGCAAAGGTCAAACCACTTTCAAATTATGTAGTCTGGAGCTTTTTCATCACGTTATTGTCAGGTGAAAATGTCCAAACACTGGCTGGGCCAAAGTCAGAAACATGGTGAGGAGACTGACAAACTGTCTGCTAACAGGGATCCGTCTGAGAGCCTGAAAGTTTTCTGTTACTGAAAAACCAAACATGAAAAACATCAAGGATCCTCCCACATGTATTAATTTTATTTAGATTAATTGACACAGTAAAGACATTGGAGACGCTGAATCCCATCTTAGTCAGCTGAAGTGTCTTCCGTTTAGAAGTAATTAATTCATGGAACCTCACTCAGATTACTATAAATAGCTGTATGTTGAATTTGGTTTTCGATTCTATTGAGTGGATAACTTTGTCAAATGCTGCAGAGAGGCATGGAGCAGAGCTTTGAGTCTGGAGGATATCTGCAGTGCCAGACCCCAGGCTCAGCTGAAACGGACAGAGAGCAAATCAGCTCCGGTTCTGCTGGGGCGAGGCCGCCGAGTCCTCAGAGAACTTCAGGCTTACAGCCCTTTAAATATGGATCCGAAGCACAAGCTGGCCTCTTTTTCACCATACTGGAACCAGTCTGAATTAGTAATGCATGAAGCAGCAAAGGAACAACTGCTGAAGAGCAGAGCGTAGTTACATGTTTGTCATAATATGAAATAGAGAGAAAGAAAGATGTCTTCTAAGTCTAACCAGAGGCGGGCAGAGGACCCAGAAATTGTACTCAAGTAAGAGCAGAAATACTTCACAATAAAATTACTCAAGCAAAAGTAAAAAGTACACTGTAACAAATGGCTGTAAAAACTACAGCATGAAAATACAGTAAGGTGGCTGGGTTTTGAAAATACAGCTTTTTATTGTGATCTGAAACGTGTATGGAAAGCATACGGGACGTGATTGGACCGCTGGATCACGTGCGGAAATTTACACCTGTACTGTAAATTTGTAATGTACAGTTGCATTGTGGGAGTTTTACCGGCTGGAGGTGAATGTTCACAGGCTAGAGGGCGGGCCAACAATGACTTTCATCGGGTAAGTACTTTTTAAAAAACATTATATTGCAGTTTTGTGTTTGTGTATGAAAATAGATTTTATGTGGTCATATTGAGCTACTCTCGCTTGTTTGCTAAAGCTAACTTCGGTTATTTCTCAGCTAACATGTGCAACACAAATGCTTTTTAGAAAATGCAGATGGCTATATTCTGGTCTTTTTGCGGAAGTTGTTTGAGGGTAGGATGCCTCAACTCAGAGTAGAGCCGCTGCTCCTTCACATCGAGAGGAGCCAGTTCAGGTGGCTCGGGCATCTGGTCAGGATGCCTCCTGGACGCCTCCCTGGTGAGGTGTTCCGGGCACGTCCCACCGGGAGGAGGCCCCGGGGAAGACCCAGGACACGCTGGAGGGACTATGTCTCTCGGCTCGCCTGGGAACGCCTCGGGATTCCCCCAGAGGAGCTGAACAATTGGCTGAGGAGAGGGAAGTCTGGGCCTCCCTTCTTAAGCTGCTACCCCCGCGACCCGACCCCGGATAAAGCGGAAGAAAATGGACGGATTTTCATAGACAACAGTCTATGATTGTTGTCATGAAGTGTCATTTGGTAAATAATGACACTTTTAATGCAAAGTTGACATTTTAATGGACTTTTAATGCAAGTTGTAGTGCCACTTTGCATTAAAATGTCATTATTTACTGACTGACACTCAAAGACAACATTCATGAACACCCCTTCATGTTCATTACTGATGTCATGTCAGGCTTATGCGCACACCTTCAGATAAAGCAACCAATCTGTCTCTCAACTGCTGTACTGTATGTCTGACATTTCCTCCATTTGTCGAGAATGGTCATTTCATAAACTGAAGCATGAACAAATGGGGAAAAAATAGAGGAACATTAAAATGTGAGACAGTGAATTTTATACTGTCACCAGTTAAAAATAAGATGGTGGTCATGTAGGCCGTACTTACGAGAGCGTCCTTTCCAGTCTGCCGCCGGGGGAGCCAATGATCTCTCCAAGAGTGCAGAATATCTGACCCAGAAAGTCCTGGACGAAGCAAAGAGAGGTCGCCATGGTAAACCTCAACATGTAGAGGTCTTACGATCCTTCACTTCCTTTTAATATCTTAAACGTTTTTTCTTTTTTCTTCGTCTATTACATCTGCAAACATGTTGATGTATGTTTAACCATACCCCAACATTTGTAGATAGAGCCTAAAGCAAAGTCCTGTGTTAAAAAAATCATTTTAAGAGCAGAATTAATGACATAACTATTAAGACTCATATTATTTGAAGTTGTTTTGTATAGAATCAGACCTCTAAAAGTTGGGTTTGCAAGAAATAAAAAAGAAAAATCACTTTCGCACTTTCACAATGCCATGCTAATGTCTGAATTGAGGCCTGTGTAACACGAGAATGACTTACCTTCTGCTCAGCAGGTTGAGGAAGTAGTGAGGGAAGATTAGACGGAAATAACAGGTTAGGTCTCAGATTAATGTGGCTCCCATTAATAACATCTTAAACTACTTACATGTTTGGACAGATTGCAGCTCCTCATGTCCACATTGTACCTACAGTTTAATGAAACAGAACATTTCAGCAGGTCTTATAATAAGATTCAGGTCAACAAAACCAGGTGGATTAGACAAAAATATTTTTGAACTGTATATGGCTGACATGCAGCACTGATAGCAACAGAGAGCTCCCAAGTGATTGTGAAATAATTGGACATGGCTCACACCAAAAGTTATTTAAAGTAAATTAAGAAAACATATTTGTGAATCAGCAGCAGAGGAAAAGAGGAAAAGCCCCTCTGGAGCTCATCATGCTGTCTGAAGTCTTTCTCTTCCTGCCAGAAGTGTTGCTTCATTTCCTCCTCTCGAGGCGACCGACTCCCCCCAGAGGCTTCATCTGCAGATAAGCCATCAGGGGCGTCTTTGAAACAGGTTCTCTTCATTTCTGACACAGAAAGCTCTGCTCGTGTGTCAAATAATACACCACAGAAAACGCAGAGTCCCGTTTCTCGCTCTGGATTTGTCTGTTTTCGTCTCTGCCTGGTGGCAGGTTTGGGTTTTTAATAAAGCCTGGGACGAAGGAAGGCACCGCGCCCGGGGCTATTCACCTGTTAGCCTCTCCTTTTTCACTTCTCAGTCAGACTTTTCACATGTGGAGATCGCTAATGATGCTGGAAAGCCCGTTTTGTGATTTTGAGCAGAATCAGTAGTAAGTATGGCGCCATGGGCGAGGGAACTGATCTAAGAGTGACCCATAACTCCACACAAGCAACAAATAAACATAACAAACGGAGAAAGGACTGGATTAAAGTAAAAAAAAGTAAAAAGGTCGATCTATAAGTGAATAAGGAACAAATAATCAAAGCATCATGTTTACTTTAACTTGGATCCCCAATCAAATTCTCTTTAGTTCACCATACACTCCTTATCTGATACTAGTTATACCTTGAACTAACTAAAATGATTATATATCTTGAGAGAGTTTATGTTTTTTTTTTTTTTAATGCTTTTACCACAGTTGCTACTGACTAGAGCAGCTTCTAGGAGTATTTCCACTTACACATCAAAGCGAAGGTTTTGTTTCTCTTCAAAGAAGTAATCAAGAACAAACTTCCTCACAAAGTCTGGGTTCAGGGTGTTTTCAATCACCTCAGTTCGGCCAAACTGCAGAAGAAAGGAGACAAGAAAAGCAACATGTCAGTCCTAATCTAAGCGACAGGCCCATCACCTTTTGGTAGTAGTGAGCGTCCGGAGGCATCCTGACATGTGTCATCAAAAACAGCATTTTATTCCCCCAAAAAATGATATTCTTATGGCCTCACATGATGTGCGTCTGTGGATGTCAGCGTGCGGGAAAGATGGCCTCTGACTCGGTAACCTGAGGTTTCAGTGACCTCAACAAAAACAACTCATTCTTCGTTGCCTCTGAATTTTGCAGTTTTCTTATGATGTACAGAAAAGTCGGCACCTCATCGCTGCACCACAGATGGCAGCTCCGGAGAAACTCCTTCGATCGGAAGACAACTTCAGCGGCCGCTTCGTCCAAAAATCCAACGGTGCGCCTCTGAGTCCATGAGAGGCGCTAACAGTTAGCCGCTAACCGAAACACACGTTCTGTCTGAGCATCCACACGAAAAATAATAAAGTTAGTAAAGTGTGATGCTAACCAACCAATAGGCAGAAGTTGAAGCCATAAGACACCACAATCCTCATTTGCCTAATGAGGAGGGCTTATTCAAGAAATACGAAAAACTAAATACATACAGTCCTTGACCAAAATGCATGTTTAAGGAAAAGACTTGTTTTTATTTTTAATTATGTCAGTTTTGGTCCTCCATAGGTGCCATTTCCTGACGTAATGAGGGTCAGTCAAACTATAAACAGCTAAGGTTCTACTGAAGGACTGCAGCCATAATTTTTTGAGCCATATTGCTACAGAACCTCAAAGACGTCGACAACTTCCTCAGCTTTTCCAGCCTTAGCTGCTTGCATTTTGACCCTCATTACATCACAGGGTGGCGCCGGCGTTTGATCCAATTTCTACAGACGAAAACAGCGACACTCTGCAATGCCACGGAATTTATAATAGTCTGTGAGATTTATATACTGTCAAAAGGTTTCGTGTAGAAAAGGACAGTAGTTTATCTTTTTTAATCAAGTAAGTGGTTTTATTGTGTCAGTTTAAGGCTACTGCTGCTAACTCTACAATCACTAACCAAGTCTATCCTTGTTGCACTCGGTCCTCTCTCTTTGTTGTGTTCTCTTTCATCCTTTAAAACTTTAAAACTTGTGTTCCTCTGTTAGATGAAGCCAGCAAAGGAGCTTCTACTGCAATTAACTTCTTTGTCTTTTCTCTAATATAGAAAGTCTCTCCTTCACGACAAAAACACAGAATCTTACCAAGTAATTCTGGTCTGATTTCTAGTACAAAATATATTAATACATTTGTAATAAAACAAACTAACTTACAAGTAACTTTTCAGCAAGATGTAGGAGCTTGTTTTAAGTAAATAATTCCTTATTATTGATTTTTTTTTTTTAAATGTACTAGTTACGTTGGCAGATAAATTAACTTATAACAAGGAAAAAATGTCCTGTTATAAGTGAAACAATCTGCCAATAAAACAAGCACATTTTCATCAATAATAAGAAATTATTTACTTAAAACAAGCTCCTACATCTTGCTGAAAAGTTACTTGTAAGTTAGTTTCGTCTTATTTCAAGTGCACTAAGATGTTTGCTCTAGAAATTAGACCAAAAATACTTGGTCAGATTTTGTGTTTTTGCAGTGCGGATCAGTGCTCCTTTCAGCTGCTCGTATTTGTGGTATAAGTTAGCCTATACGATCCTCAAATGTCTTTTGTGAAAATCCTAGGAGGTTGTTTCAGTTTTGATCGATTTGTACCGAAAAACCCAAAGGAATTGTAGAATTTCTGTAAATTGTTCATGATATCAGTATCATTTCAGGAAGGCATTTCTACCGCTTCTAGTTTAGAGTAGTTTTGTCCAAAGACCATAGTCGCCATAACACAGAGGGTTTGATATTTTTACTGTTGTTCACATTGCATCACGTTCAGTCGAATGTGATGCAACACTAAAGAAAAGAGGTCTGCGTGCGACATTTCATTCTCGGTGAATTTATTTCGGACAAAAGGAAGTTGCTCGCGATGTACACTGTGTGAATATCCAGGCTCACTTGACAGTGCTGCACTGAGAGCATGAACGCAACGTGGCAGCATGAGGCAATCAGGGGAGACTTTTCTCTATTGGACTCTGCTGCATCGGCGATGAACCATCTGCAGCTTCTGGAGAGAAAGGAGGACAGTTCGACAGATGACACGAGAGGAAAAACTGAGCCTGTCCCGATGGATCACGGAGTTGGAAATCACAGTGACAGCCACAATGTTGTCACAAAACGTCAGAATAAATAGAGACGGGACATCTCTTCCAGGTATCTGCCAGAAGTCGCTGGAAAAGTAGGTTAGATTGGCCGTATGCCTCCGTGTGGACGCAGATCGGGCCTGCAGTGAAACGAGCTAATGAAGCGAGGGGAAGAAGAAGGCAGGAGTGTCACTTAGCATGTTTAGGGGAACTAATAATTTTTTGCAGCACTGAAACTAATCTGTTTGGAACACTACGCCTGATCTGAACATTTTCATTTGGAAGCAGCTGAAACAAATCAATCATTAATTGATGGATATCCAATGGAGACAAGGGCTGTGTCTTGGCCTTTTGAACTTTTAACTGGCCATTTTGAAGAGGAAGGTAAGCAACCTGAGTGAAGATGCCCCCCACCTTCTTCAAATCAGACAAAATTGGTGTCAATCAACTCGACTACGTTTGTGCTGGTTTGTGGAGTAAATTTTTTTGTTTGTGCTGCTTTGGCTTTGAAGATATTAATGAAAGTTTAAAGGTCATTTAGATTTAGTAAAAGTGGGGGAGGGGGAGCTGGTTGACATTTTGACCTTTAAACGTTCATTAATATCTTCAAAGCAAAAGCAGCATAAATAAAAACATTTTTTGCGCAAACGTAGCACAAACATTTGACACTAATTTTGTCTGATTTGAAGAAGGTGGGGGAGCAACTTCACCCACGTATGTTGTTTTAAAATTACACATCCAACATTCCTACCACTGAAGGGAAGGATTAAATATTCAAATCTGAGAAGAGTTCATGTCTATCCTTCATTGCACATACCAGTGACTTATTAATATTGTTTTAACTTTCCTTCCTGTCCGTTCACCAAATTATTTCCAACAGTTCGCAGCAAAAACACAAAATCTCTCCAAGCGTTTTGATCTAGATTCTATTGCAAATATTTTAGTACATTTCAAGTAAGACAAAACTAACTTACAAGTAACTCTTCAGCAAGATATAGAAGCTTATTTTAAGTAAATAATTCCTTGACATTGATGAAAAAGTTCTAGTTCCACTGGCAGATTGTTTCATGTATTACATGGGGAAAATGCCTGGTTACAAGTGAAATAATCTGCCGATGGAGCTGGTTCTGGTACCTGCGTTGTTTGTTGTTGGCGCAGCAATAATCCTCTCTTCCTCCTCATTAGTGTGAAATTTTGGTGACTCTTAATTGTGTCAAAAAGCGTCTGGAGCCAAATCTGTCAATGTGTTCAGCCTGCCCACACACCACGAGACAGAGACAATAAGCCTGCCACAGTGACTCAGACTGTTTTCCTTCTGTCCACAAACAGACAGCTCTGCATGCAGAGGGCTGCAGTCCAGGACAGCAGCAGGCGGAGGAAGGAGGCGCAGGAGTAGGACCCGCAAGCATATCTGAGATCTCCAACCACACACACACACACACTCCATCCTGGCAATTCAGGCCTGTAGGAAGATCCTCACCTCTTCACTCAGGGTTTATAAAAATAAAAATGATCTCCTGCCAAATAATCTTTCGCTGCACTAATTAATGGCAACAATTTTTAACAAAAAAAAAACAAAGAAAGTTTTGGGTCACATCAGTGACAAAGCTCATAAAGAAAGTAATGTTTAAGAAGCTGGAAAATATTTTCTCACAATGAATAGAGATGAATTTCATGATTTTTCAGTATTTAGTTCTTATATACGTATATTTTTTTATTTATTTATTTTTAAGTAGTGGCTGGTCCATAGGGGGCGCTGGCCTCCCTGATATGGAAAGGGAAAAATTATCTAAAAATAATATAGAAACATGATTTAAATTTTCTATTAGCCTTTTTTCCTTAATAGTGTGTATCTAAATGTAATCTGAATTATTTACACAACATTTCCAACTTATTCAAACGGGAATTTCCCCCAACATCCTGTTGACAGTTCTCCTTTGGGACGCTGCTGATAGCAACCCAGTAGCAGAGCTAAGTAGCTACTGGATCTCACGTGACACACTTCTGTGAACTTTGTAGCAGACAGCCATCTTGGCAGGCACTTGCTATAGAGTTGCTATGACAATAATAAACAAGCTACAATACTAGCATTCACTAGCCTGGTGCTTGGTGAGAGCTAGTTCTAGCTTAGAACTACCTAAGCTAGAACTAGCTAGTTCTAGCTGGCTCTAGAACTAGCTAGTTTTAGCTAATTCTAAGCTAGAACTAGCTAGCTTACTTCTAGCTTAGAGCTAGCGCTCACCATTTCCCAGTTGAACTGATCTCCTACCTAACTTATAAACAGTACAAGTACATGACCCATCTCTGTGTAGCACTAAGATAAGTATCAGTGATATTTACTGTAGTACTTGCTGCCGAACTAGCACAGTCAGCTAAGGTAATGTAGGTTTATCTGCTAGCTAAAACAGACATGTAGCCTGCATGTGTGTGTTGCTACATTCTGCCAGTCACCAGAACCTTGTTATTTAGTCTGTACGTTCTTTACAAATCCGTTTAAACATTTATTGTATGCAAACATAAATTTCAGGTTGCAAAACTGATAATCAGTCATGAACGTTGCTGTGGTTTTGACGCCTATGCCGCTCTGATTAGCATAATGCTAATGCTGCTCTTAAGTGGAACCTGTACCTGGCTGTGAGGACAAAGTCGATCCACTGAAAAAGTTAACGTGTGTTCCTGGCGCTGTTTAATATTAAAAACTCACAGTTACACTCCTCCAGTTATAATTTGTGTCAAATCATTGTATGACATGGTAAACACAAATTCAATCCCATCTAAACTTGACATTGTTGTAAGATTCACTGTTGGTTCTTTTATTTAAATAACTTTTCTAAATTGCCATATTTCTAAATTGTCATGTATGATCACTAGCCTTAGATAATGAAAAGTCTTGCTTTACTGATGAATCATCGTCTTTCACACCTTGAAGATATTCACATTTCTTTAGCCAGATAATTTAACACAAATTACATAGCATTATCATATTAGTGGCAATTGATACAATTCACCCTGCTGCTAGCAGAGTAGATATGACTGGTGGTAAAATTATTTGACTCATCTACGGAGTTTGACAGAATATCTGTCCTGCCTTTTTACCAAATCAACTCACCAAACGAACAGCCTTAGCATGTATTAGATGTCCTGATTTTAAAACTAGAGATCGAGGTCTTTCAGTCTGTGGAACCAGGATCACAGAACAACTTGTGCTCACTCGTTTGACTCTCTTTGTGACTGTTTGTGTGTGAAAATCGCTTTAGTAATGAATTTTCTTTGGTCAATTAGGAGTTAGAGTGTTCAGAGACATAATTTGACTTAACCTGACTTATGGAAGTGCAGTAATTGCATCTGAAGATAAAAGAAAGCAAAACTAACTCACCTCTCTCCACTCTTTTGTACCCAGACCTTGAACGTACAATACGACCACTGAAAAGAGAGAGAAAGGAAAAGAATAAAGTGCTTTTTTTAAGAGTTAGTTTAGGTTGTCATAATGTTCAGGCAGGAAAACATCACAAGCTACAGCTAAATCAAAGGTAAATGGTAATAAAGAAACGGGAGGGTCTGTGAAAGAGTTCTTTCAACAAAAACAATGTGATTGCAGTTTTCTGGTCAATCGCCGATTATCCATCCATCCATCCATTTTCTGTTCACCCTTGTCCCTAATGGGGTCGGGAGGGTTGCTGGTGTCTATCTCCAGCTACGTTCCAGGCGAGAGGCGGGGTCACCCTGGACAGGTCGCCAGCCTGTCGCAGGGCAACACAAAGACATACAGGACAAACAACCATGCACACGCACACTCACACGTAGGGAGAATTTAGAGACCAATTAACCTGACAGTCATGTTTTTGGACTGTGGGAGAACATGCAAACTCCATGCAGAAAGACCCCAGCCGGGAATCGAACCCAGGACCTTCTTGCTGCAAGGCAACAGTGCTACCAACTGCGCCACTGTGCAGATTACAGATCTTTAAAAAGCCTGGCCTGCCGATTCCGATATTGGCTGATACCAATTTTTTTGTCTGAAATGATAAATACAGCAAGAAAGTTGCTGAGTTGGGACCAGTGGGGTGATTGTTGTTAACTGTAAACGTGCAGACATGACCCGGAGGGCAGGTCTGTCAGTCAAACCTCTCTAAAGGGAGAGTTGAAGAGAACAGTGGTTGGTTTTGAGACTTTTGCTGAGGTAGATAAGATCAAAGATTGGCTTCACATCAGCCGATCACTGATCTCCCAAAATTAAGAAAATCGGACCTGATAAATCGGGGTACTATACATTCTGGAGACCTTCCAGAAAATATTTTCTGTCTTCAGTGAATAACTTTTTTAAATAAAGTGTTGCGCTCCATAGCGGCACAGACGAGTTGTCGGCCACAGCTGAGTGAGCACCGGATCCAACCAGGCAACTTCTATGAAAACCTTCTGACTCAGCCACAGGTTATCATACAGCACATAGTAAATATTACATCATTGTATCAATAGGCTCAGTTTTTCTACGTAAAGGCAAATCGATATTCTCTTTATGGCAACCGAGTTGCTAAGATTGCAACAGCATTGTTTATGGATGAATATCCTTTAGTATAAAACTAATTCTGTTGAGAGGATATGGAAAGAACGTGGCACCACCACAAACCTACCAAGATCACCTACTCTCCAACTAGGCTTCCCCCGGTTAGTGTAAACCTCCATGCTGTCTAGACAGCATTTTGCAGCAGACTACTGCTAGCCTGGTTGATGACAGCTTCTTTGAAGTCGATCAAGCCCAAGAAGGATCGAGTCAAATGAGAGACAACACAAAGAAAAGGACAAGGCTTAACCAGCAGAGTGGAAGCTGCTAACACAGAGACTGTCGGCATCGTTCTGCTGGGTCGTTGCTCAGACGCTCTGCGTCTCCTCGGGGCTCCTCCAGGTTCAAAGCACTTCCAGCTCAAATTGCTCCTTCCTTCTGCTTCTGTTCTCCAATTGTGTTCACAGGATTTTGCACATTTTGTTCTGTGAATGCGCTTCTGCCCTCCCTTCTGTCTGGACTCCACCAGCCACAGCGACGGGCCCGATTCTATCCCCCTTTTCTAGTCCTTCTTACCTACAAATTCTTACCTACAGTGTAGTAGGTAAACTACGGTTTACCTTGAACCCTTTTCACATCACAATTAAAAACCATTTAACAAAGAGAAGCAAGACAGTAATGTCATGGCAAAAGTAACACACCCCTTAATGATACAGTGCAACTCTGAACTCTAGAGTTAATCAAGAAGCATGTAGCAGCTTTGGCTCAAAAAGGAAACATTCCTGCTTTCTTCCAATATTCTTCTCTAAAGGCTCAAAGTGTTGGGAAGCCCCTCCGGTGTACCCTGGTGACTCAGCAGCGGGGAATGTCTTTTTTTGGTTTTTGATGTTCAGCAGTTATGTCATTTCCATTCTTTTTCCTGTAGGCTACTGGCAGCTATGAAAATGGTAAATGGCCTTCATTTGTTCAGTTCTTTATCAAGTCCAGAGGACTCCAAAGCGCTTAACACTACATTCACCCATTCACACACTGATGGTAGCAAGGCTGCCATGAAGCAGCGCCACCTGCTGGGCCCTCTGACCACCAGCTGTCATGAAGTGTGGTGGATGAGGTGGTGAGGCAAACGCGGTAGACCCAGGTTGTAGAAAATAAATGGTGATTTAATGATGACAACACAGATCCAAAATCCACAAACCAGGCAGCACAGCTGAGTGGAAGGCTAAGGCTCAACACTGGTAGCAACTGGTGAATGAATGGACAACTAGACATAAACGGCAGACTGGTAAGAACGATCGACAAGGACCCGACGAAGAACAAGGAACACAGGTGGGGTTAAATACGCAGAGGGTAATCACGGAACAAAACACACCTGGGAGCAATCGAGGGGTAGACAGGACAACACAGAGACACAGAAATCCAAAATAAACACACAGAAAAAACTCAAAATCCTCACAGTGAAAAACCCAATCCTGACACCAGCACAAACAGTACAACAACTGGTGGATAGTCAATTCATCAGTACAACAAAATTATACTCCAGTAAGAGTAGCAATACTTCTACATGTTTTTACTAAAACAAACTGTCCAAGAAATTCCTCAAATCAGAGTAACAAAGTAACTGATCAAATTATCACTAATTTAAAATTTAAAAATTGCATAATCAGACGGCCCAAAATATAAATCAAGAGGACATTTTGGTATTTTAAGGACTAAAATGACAATAATTTGTATACAGTAACAAAAATAACAAAATCATGCAAAATAATTTTTTTCCAAATCAGTTCCTTTCAATAAAAAAGAAATCTGAAACTTTAACAAAAAATGCAGCTGTGTGTCTGTGTCCGGTGAATTGTTGGTTAAAACATGTTTGTTCTTCATTCAGTGGGTGAAGAATCCAGACATTTCACTCAAGTAAGAGTAGAAATACTTCATAATAAAATTACTCAAAAAAAGAAAAGTAAAAAGTACAGTGTAGTAAAAATACTCTAAAAAGTACTTTTTTTCCAAAAGGTTACTCTAGTAAATGTAACTGAGTAAGTGTAGCTGGTTACCACCCGGCTCTGATTGTGACTAACTAAACAGCTGATTGAAGGATTTCATTTGAGTCGGATTTCCAGTGTTTTAGTCGGTGAGTAGGAAAAGTTGAGATTAAAAATGAAGACATAGTTAAATGAAAATCTATTTTTGAGAAGAAAGTTAATAAATCTGGCCGCTTATGATGTAGATGTGAAGGCGTCTTAACACTTCAGAGAAGGTAGCGTAAATATGCTTCATGGCATGGAGTATAAAATTAAATATATCATAAATTGTTTCTGTGGAAGGAAAATGAGAGTCAGTCATGTATTCGCTGTAAAAGCTGTGACATTATCAGACTATCTGGACACCTGGGTAAGCCTAAGAGCCCCACCCAGGGACATGAAAGAGTTGAGGGGGCAACGTGACCACATCCAGCCTCCCCCTCGTCCCAGCAGGGAACAACTGTTTGAAGGCCTGGACCCGTCTAACACACCGCTTACCTTCCAACACGGTTCTGTGCTTCTCCAACTGGATCCACAAAGGAAAACAAAAATGTCTCTGAATCTAAGTGCCACTATTCAACACCGGTTCTTTATTCTAACAAGTGAAAAATGCTCAACTGGATTTGAGTTTCACTTCCTCATTGAGACTTAAAATGAATTTTTGGGTAAAGTTGTCCTGACATAAGAGCTCAGCTGTCATGTTCTGGTTTGTGATGGACCGAAGTGCAGAGACTCTCAAACTAGAAGAAGGGTTTAACGAAAAAATAAATCAGAGACTTGTGAAAATACACAGCAGTCAAGGAAAGTGAACAGTAGGATACTTCTCATTAAATCCTAAATTACCTGTCATTTAAAAATAAAAATGTAATGTGTCATGTATGGCAGAAACTCAAACAATTGGTTCATACTCAGCAGTGAGTTTCCTTTGATTAATAATAACTGGAATATTATAAATTGTAGTTTGTCTTTCAACATGTTTTACTTTATTTTCCCACCTTGTTTTTGCTTTTTCTTTTTTTTCCCCCTTATGGAAAAGCATTTTTCAGTTTCACCGTTGCTGAGATGTGCTTTACAAGTAAACCAGCCTTTGCCTAAAACCTTCGATACAATTGTGCAATCACAAAAAAAATTGAAAAACCTGTTGCGCATCACCAAGTTTTTAGTCAAAAAATTAACATGAGGATATTTTCAAGGTCATTTGAAAGTGAAAACGTATCTATTTTCTGGACAACCAGTGAAGCAGAACCCGTTCCCTGACAGCGCCGTCTTTTCTTGAACCTCCTTTCTCTGAGTCGCTATCACTGTTCTTTTCTCTCCAAACGGCTCTTTCAATTAACCTATTGTTCACCATCCACTGCTGCCTCTGAAGGGGCTTTTTCATGCTGCGTGGGGCCAACAGTCATTAAGTCTGTCAAGCTCCAGTGATTAGTAATCCTTTTTTTTCTGTGTGAAGCTGCTTAATTCAAACTCTGTGCCGGCTGACCCTGGAGACGCAGCCTTGTGCTCACTCAGAGTGTTGTTCCTTTAGATGCTCCAAAGGTTACCGCGCGACTGCAAGTTCGCAGAGATAAGGTCGATAAAAACAAACACATCAGGTGTTTCAGAGTCTGGGGTTCAAACACACCAAACGTTTCAAAGTTAATCCAGAGTTATAATCACATGTTACTACCCAGCTGTGCTAGTAGGTGTATCTGTTCACTCTGCATAATTGATGTGAATGCAATGTTTTCAAGAATGAGAGCACAATAGATTGTACTATATTCTTCTTCACTTTGCACCACTGGACCAGAATCTGCTAAGCTTGCTGTCTATGTTATGTAGCAACACATAGCTGAGGCCAGGAGAACTGATACTGTGAATGGGACAAAGGAAAGCTTACCTGGATCTGACTTGGAGAAGGTGTCCATGTCCAAAAGGTTTCTACAACAAGAGAAAATAAAACTATTAGAGTTTAGTAGCCTAGATGATCTACGAAGATGTAGAACAAACAGATTGAAGCACCCTTTTATCCTCACAGTCATTGGCTTTGGAAAAACATCCTGTAGACTTAATGCTCTGACTTAAGGTTGCTATCGAATTACTGCAGTCCAGTTCTTTTTCAGCTCTTTTTTTTGTATTATTTACTCATTTTATTTTTTCAATATTAATCTCAGATGGATCTTAACTTTGTCTTAGCAATTGTCATGTTGCCACTAATTGTTGCCCTGTAGGGATCTAAAGTGAATTGGCGTGAATCAGTGTTTTGTATATAAAACGTTGTTGTTTGAGCTAGCTAGCTAGCTAGCTAGCTAGCTAGATAGATAGCTAGATAGATAGATAGATAGATAGATAGATAGATAGATAGATAGATAGATAGATAGATAGATAGATAGATAGATAGATAGATAGATAGATAGATAGATAGATAGATCTGATGCAATAAGTAATAAATCAGTTAATCTCATGATAAATTAATCCGAGCTCAATAATTTCCATTTACATTATTTATCATTTTTCTTTTCTCTCTCTTTCTACGAACAACTGAATGACTAAAGTCTTCAGTCTGGTGATTTGGTCTCAACTAGACCTTTTTATCAGGGCTTTGTTTACAGAGAGTTCATAAGTCATTTTATTTGTTTCTGTTGTTTGGTTTATTCATTTTCAATATTAAAATTTTTTTCCAGTGTTAAATGTTCAATAGGATCTAACGTTCATTGATCTGTGAGATCTTGCATTATTACGCCATCACCATTATATTACCACTAATATTATTAATCTTAGAGAATTTATCTCAAAGCAGAAATCCGTTTATCGTCCGAAAGATATTCAAATCTCAGTGGCAGTCCGCTGCTGCTTGTGACTCCTCAGAATGTCAACTTCAGTCATCCTCAGTCCACAGACAGCAGTCTTGTTTTTGTTTCACTCATACACGGTTGACGTTTATACAAAATGCACCTGGTGAAGCTAACGTGTTTTACAATTTCCGGTCAATTTATGAAAACCTGTTGGAGACCGAAGGCATTTCTTTCCCCCAATCGGCCGTCTATTAATCGCCCGGCTCAGTATCTTGAGATGTTGAACCCTTTGCAGCGTGACTCCGACAACATGGCAGAGGCTCTTCAAAGTTCGATCCCAAGCAGCATCAGATCTTCATCCTGCCTTCATGTTCTAATGACTGCTTTGTGTTGCCTGCTGTGTTTCTCCTGGGACGTAGTATTTGAAGTTGCCAGTTAGGATGTGATGCAACAACTCCCACATTTATGAAAAATAGGGGGCAACGAACCACAGGAGAGAACAAGCAGCTTTTCTTGAGATCCCAGAATGATCGCGTGTGCACACAACTAGGACGGATGTCTTTTATCTGAAGAACATTATTAATATTATTTATTTATTTTTATTTTTTTGCTTCTATTTTTGGTTTCACGTTTTATTCAGAAAGAAGATAAAAACTCTTTGAAGCTTCGCTTTTTTTTTTTGCCGTAATAATCTCCTCAGATGACAGAGGTGTTTTATTGTGAGGCAGCTTCCTGTCGCAGAAGGATTGTGACCGGTATTCTCCGGTCACAGTCAGGGAAAATACTTTAAAATAATGAAAAACATTCAAATTGATCAGTTAATACCTACAGTAAATCACAATATGGATGACAATACTCTTCAGGAACAGTCAGTGACCTAACATGGATCCAATAATAATAATTATTTAACATTATCTCGTCACTAGTATGAGACTGTAGAACTTCGCCGCATTTCACTAATATGTCATCATCATAATATCAGCACATGCCAAAGTAATTGTTTACAGAACTGTCTGGAACGTAATATTTCTTTGCAATTATATCTCAAGTGTTATGAATTGATTATTTGAAATGCTGATATACGTTTTGTACTGAAGGAGTCGCCTTGCAGGAGAAATCCAGACCAGAAAACGTCAAAGTGAGAACAGAAAGAACATATGAGGAAGAAAGTGAATTTATGATGACCACCATTCCAGTTTTTAACAGAAAAATATATCAGTCGTATGGTTTCTTCATACTGTGCAGCTGCCGGTAGATAGATTTACATTTCACATAGTTTCCCTAAAGTATTACGACTAAATCCAATTACACACTGTAATCCAATAACAGAGCTAGTTACTGCAAATATCGCCAAGCTGCTCTGACTGTCATCAATCAACTGATGTAATATTGGAAATAATCCATATTTCCTACACTTGGATAAATAAGACTCTTAAAGTCTTATTTATAAATCAGGTCATCTTTATCTTTGCTTGAAATAATAACGGTAGCTCAGAGAATAGACTTTAAAATACTGTCGCTAGTTTATAAATCACTGATCGGCTCTGCGCTACAATACATTTAAAAACCTTCTGGCTCTACCAAACATGGCAGAAGCAGCTTTCAGCTTCTATCAAATCTGGAACAAACTTCCAGAAAACTGCCAAACAGCCGAAACACTGAGTTCCTTTAAATCCAGACTAGAAACCCAGCTGTTCAGAATTGCTTTGGAATCACAGTAAATGAAACACTGACCAACATATTTGATGTGTGTGAGTTTGGTGATGGCGGTCGACAAAATGTGACGTTTGTTCAGTCGTTGGCTGCGCGGGGTTGTCTTCATCAATTTGTAACCGCTGTGTTTTTGTTTATTGGACGGCCTTGCTGCTGAAATGTGACACACAAATAAGCTTCATTGATGGACTGATTAAATAACGGTGGTGAGGAATCTGCCGGTGAGGTTCACACGCGTGAAGTTAAATAATGCTCTGATCGTTTCGCCCAGCTCTGGACGCTCCAGGGCGGACGACACTCTCGCCTCTGGCCTGACGACTGCCTTAGTTTGGACAACCAGCCATCCACAACCCTTCACAGACGAGCAGACGTCGTCGGGGACCCGAGTCGTTCAGGGGTTTTGATTTATTGATTCTAGTTTCTATTCTAGTTTATTATTCTGTGTTCCTTGTTAGTCGTTTTGTTTCATTAGATCAGCCTTGTTTCTGCTTTACCTTCTTTGTGATTCTAGTTTAATTGTGTTTATTTCTTCCCTGTGTCTAGTTATTCTTTGTTGCTGTCAGATAATACTGTCGCTGCCACCGGTGTAACACTAAAATACCATAAAATAGGAGGTCGTGGGTGGAGAAAGAGCAGAACACTGAGGGGGAATAGCGTCGCTGTCCAGACTTTTATTCAACCGCCATTTTAACAGAACAGAACCACAAAGAAGAAGGAAGCAGCGCCTCTTAAAGGCACAGCACAATTCCCTCTATGAAATATCTTTAGTAAATAACTGATCTTGTATGAAACCAAACCAATTGAAAAGGAAAAATAAATAATATTTTCTACATAATGGAAGAAATGAGAAAACTGGACAATTACAGCAGGGCTCCCCATTCTGCTGGGAGAAGGCGGACATGTCCAGCTGTGGGCTTTGTTGGCAAAAAGCAACATAAACTGAAAGTTAAATGCCAAACAACTGAGCCTATAGAAAGTCATGGAGTAATGTCAGACGAAGAAGTTGGGTTTCTATCAAAAGTATTCGTACGTCCTTGAACCTTTCCATGTTCTTTCCCATTACACCACAAACATGAATATATTTCATTGGAATTTAATGTGGAAAGAAAATTATACATGACTCGAAACATTTTTTGCAAATAAAAATCTGAAAAGATCAGAATATATTTTCGTGCTTCTGGTTGTAATGTGACAAAATACAGAAATTCCTTCTGCTTCGCACCTCATAAAGCTCTGCTCATAGTGAAAACAACAAGCCCCCCCGAGTCAGGGGTGCATGGATACGGTGCTTGGGTTAGTAAGTGTTTGGCTTGCAAGAATATAGTAAGCAATTTAAAGTGAAACTCTCTCATTTCTGCAATCTTTTGCACTCAGAAACCTTCACCGACTGCAGAGTCGCACTCAACAGCAGCCGGCGAAGGTTTCCGCACGGCAAAAACACAAAATCCTACCAAGTATTTCTAGGTCTAGTTTCCAGTTTATATGTGTTAGTAGGCTTAAAATAAGACAAAACCAACTTATCCATAACTTTTCAGTAAGATGTAGGAGCTTGTTTTAAGTCAATAACTCCTTAATATTGATGAAAAAGTGCTAATTCCATCGGCTGCTTATTTTACTTACAGGCAAAATGTATTGTTACAAGTGAAGTAATAGTAATAATACTTATTCATATTCTTAAAACAAGCTCCCAAGAATAAAATATTTGCACTAAACCAAAAACACTTTAGCAGTATTTTGTGTTTTTGCAATGTGGTCGCACTGAGCTGGTCAAATAAGATCTCGAGGAGGACAGAGAGGTTTTCATTTCTATAAGACAGAAAGGAAACCCAGTTGTACTCTGCAGCATCTAACCCACACTCACACTGGTGCATCATCAGGAACAGCTGTTGACACGCATAACTCCACCAGCCCGTCACCGGGAACACACCAACTCGTTTTTCAGAGCTTCCTCGGTGAGGCTGAGCCTCCAAATTGCCGCTGACAAGTGATCAAATCGTATTCGTGTGTTTACACGGCAGAACAACAATCTGTCATGGCTGATATTCCATGTCAAACACCGGGTCTGACAACATGCAGGCATGGCAACAACAGAGTGTCGCTTCGTCTTCAGTCATTGGCACATAAGCATATGTGGTTCTGCCGCTTGGTAGTCGATAAATATGTCGCCGACTTGGGTTGTGCAACACAAATAAAAACCTGAAGACGAAGCACAGAGAATTAAGAGGGCTGGTTCACACATTCAGGTCATAACGACTGCATCATGTAGAGCCTGTGCAAGTCAAACTGTTGTCTATATCAAAAACTGCTGACAGTTTTCAGTAGGAAATTTCAAAAAACAGGTTCATCCATCCATTAATTGCAAGGTTTTCCCCAGAAAACCTGCTAACCCTGGTGGT
This sequence comes from Xiphophorus hellerii, assembly GCF_003331165.1. Classification (NCBI taxonomy): domain Eukaryota; kingdom Metazoa; phylum Chordata; class Actinopteri; order Cyprinodontiformes; family Poeciliidae; genus Xiphophorus; species Xiphophorus hellerii. Next base: position 29,963,971 of record NC_045691.1, on the reverse strand, counting down.
TGGTGGTCACTCATCCAGCGACCCGTCGTGTTTTTGAGTTAAAATAATGTTTTAAGTTGACAGAAAATTTTAAAATATCACTTGATAATGATGTGCTATTGGAAGACTGGAAGATTAACACCTTTAAAATCTTTAAAAATGTAAACATTTTAAAAAGACTTAAATCAATAAGCAATACTTAGCCTGGTGGGGGCACAAGTAAAGCCTGGTGGCCCACCAGGCTTATAATACACTGGGGGAAACTCTGGTTTTTAAGTCGAGTAACCCACCCCTCTGCTTGTCATTGTGCCACCTACGCAGCAGACAAGCACAAAACGATGAAAATTTAAAAACCTTTGAATTTTTACAAAAATTATCAAATGATTTTTATTTATACTAAGAATCTGATGTTTGAATGAGCAACCAGATATTTTCAACTTCTGTTTTTTTTTTCCCCCTCCATGTCAGCCTCATCATTCACATGGTAGGACAAGATGAGGAATCCTCCGTATTGAGTTATAAGATCTCAATCCAAAAAGAAAACACATTGTGGATTTGTTTGAACAGGAGGAAGATGCAGCTGCATGTCACCGTGACGTTGATATCAACCGGTACGTCCAAGCAGAGAAACACTGAAGATGCTGAAAATTCCAGCTTTCTGCTCCAGACTTTTGGCTAAAGTCACTCATAAAGTTACTCAAACATGCATTTCGACCAGCTTTGGGTTTTCATCGTGACATCGATGTTTGATCAAAGGATCTAATAGAACCAGTGTACGCTATGTTTATTACAAGCCAGGAGGATCAAAGCACACATAAACATCAGTCGTCAACTACGACTGAAAATCTAACCAGAGGAGGAGGTTGCTTCACTCCTCTGGTTCTGGAGCTTTTCCTCTGTGATGGACAATTATGGGTTTTCTCTTCTATTTTTATCCCAATATGACACAAAGGTGCTGTAGAAAAATGACAAACACTCTAAGTAGATCTGGGCTATCAGTAGCGGTTACCTTCCTGCCTGCAAATTAATGACTGCGCTTTCTGTACACAAACGTGTATAAACCCGAGCCTCGGCAGCATCTCATTTCCCCGCATTTAATCCGTCCAACCTCAAACCTCTCCGTCACACATATTGTTCGCTCAGAAAAGGAAGCAACCTGCATTTCCAACTGGCTTTGAACGGCAACAGCACATCCGAGGACGTGCCAGATTAACTGAGACATTATGCCTCAGCTATTCACTGGATCTAAGGGTGGCTAAGAGTCGGATCAGGTGTGTTTTCATGGAGGCAATTTTGGTGCAAACGTATTTGTGACTTGTAACCGTGAAGTTGAAGTCGGACAGAAAAATCCCATAACCTCGTGACTGCCAGGAAAAGCCGTGTTGTTTCGTTATTCTTTTATAAAAACTTTCCCAGTTGTTTAGAATGTAATAAGAGCACTGAAAACATTTCTATTCTCAAGCTGCGATGCGTCCACATCAGTGGACATTGGAACTCCAGACAAGTGGGACTGGACTTTGATGCCGATCATTAAAGGGGCAGAATTACGCATTTTCCACCCACATTGTGACATTTTTGTAGCCCAATCAAGTAACTATCTTAACTTCAGTTATTATAAAAACCCTCTATATATCAAATATGACTTAAAATAAATTTTACTTTGTAATTTAACACCTTGAAATCGGGCCTTTGTTTCTTTAAAAAGTCCTGCCATTTCAGAAACTCCGCCCTCAGGAAGTCATCACAACATGGCTCCTCCATTAACCCTTTAAGAATATTTTTACCAGCGTTGCACTGAGAAATAAATCCTATATTGATGTTCAGTTCCACCAGGTGTTTGCTAATTGCTGCTGGCTAGTCTGAAGGAGCTGAGAGGGAGAGCTGCTCTGTGAGACGGAGTCTTGAAAGATTGAAAATTAAAGCTCTGAGTAGAAGCTGCGAAGACACCGTGAGGTTCACCCAGGCGTTTTCGCACAGATGAATGGTTGCCATGGAGATTAAAGGGTTTCTCAAACATGCATGAAAGGCAACACTCCCACTATGGTTTTGATGAGGGGATAACATTGCAACACGACGTAACGCTCAAAAAAGTTGATTCTACACAGAACCTGCCGCCTCTTTAAATTCTAAAGGAAAATGGCAAAAAGTCGACATAAGAACGAGTGAAACTTCTAAATCACTGCTTAGTTCTGTATGGAAACGCACAACTTAACCTCAGTTTAGTTTTGATCATTTTCATTGAACACACCCTCTCTACATTTTATTTTTGTCCTGTGTGTCACACGCAAGCGATGATCAGAATATTTACATTAGAAAATGAACTGAACAAATATTTTAAAAACTTGATGGAGATCACCGGGCCTCTGCCTGTCGTCGTTAAGTCAGCTTTAGTTACCGGCAGGAAACCAATCTCAGCACAGTGAACCTTTGGCTGCTCGTCAACATAACAGGAAATGACAGTGGAGCACCCCCCCCTCCCTCTCCCGATCCAGTTTATCTCTAACAGCTTCAGACCTTCAGGCACCTGGCGACAGATGTAAATATACCTCACTGTGACCAGGAATAATTCATTCCTGTGTTCTATTATGTTGGGGGGTTTTCCCACTCTACACTCAAGAAGATTTATTTTTAATCAAACCCTATTAGGGGTGAAACGATTACTCAAATTAATCGCGATGAGTCGATTATTGAAATAATCGTCAACTAATTTAGGTTAACTGGGGCAACCAGAGCCATGTTGTTCGTATTTATAGCAGCTCTACTTACATTTTTGTATCTAATAATTCAAGAATATTAAAACATTTGACCACCTTCCTTTGCTGTCTGACTGAAGGGGGGCCATACCAGGTGTCCAGAGTCGGGTTCTCTCCCTGGTGGTGGTAGAAACCTCCTCAGCACGTCAGTGTTCTGCTAACCAGAACATTATTTAACCTAGGAGTGCTGAACTAGAACATGCAGCCATTGAGGACCGACTTTGGACACCCCACGCTCTAAGGAGTAGTTTAGATAGATTTCTCCCAGGTGTGATAAAAGTCAGCCTTGTGGTTTCAGTAGGTAACATGCAGCCAGCCGAGCAGAGGCGCGCTATTCTGGAGCTCTTCAGTGTGGACTCGATCAGAATAAATCCACGCTCCTGTCGGTTACTGCCCACCCCACACCCCCACGCACTCCTACACCCACAGCATATTCTCGTTTTTCCCTTTCGAAGCAAAAGCGAGCAAGAAGAAGAGTTGTTCTGGACGCGAGAGCGGGTCCGTGATATAAATAGTGAAGAAGCGGAAAAGTCTCGAATGGGCAAAAAAAAGAAAGAAAGCAGAGTGAAAGGAGCAGGAGCGTGGGGACTGGCTCCCACTGAAATGTTCTGGCGAACAGGTGGAAGCGTGAGGAGGGCTTACCTGCAGGATACGGTGACTTCAATTTTGGTCGCAGGTACAGTGGAGTTTAGAGGGTCGAAGTCTCCTATAGTCGCCATAATGAGATGCTTTAATGTTTCCCTGCCTTCAAAGTCCTTTAAATTGTCCCCCACATCCAGCGCTTCCGGTCCCCTGGCTCGGTGGATGCTGCTGGCGGCGAAAAGAGAGCAACTGTGGGTGAAAGCATACCTGAGAATCTGCTTTCATTCACAGCGAGGGGGAGCAGAGAGCAGAGAGGAGAGGCAGGCGGGAGGCAGCAGGCTGCATTCCCCACTTCCATCACCAGAGGGCGGCAGAGACCCTCACCAATCCCTCCAGCTCTCTGTGTAGCAGCTAATGCTATTAACCAAGGGAAGCCACTGTAGTGTTTCCTCTCTTTGTTGAATAATCTTACAAACGCCTGAAGTCAACATTCATTTCACCTCATTCGCCGACACTTATGCTAACACGAATATTTCGGTAACACTTTAATTGAAAGGGTGTGTGTGTGTGTCATACATAATGACATTTTTAATGCAAAGTTTGCACTTTTGATGGACTTTTAATGTAAGTTTTAATACAACTTTGGTTTAAAAGTGTTATTTACCGAATGACACTTCATGACAACAGACAAACATTAATGAAGACTCATGTTCACGACAAGTCACTCTTACGCACACCCCTACAAATAAAGTGTTACCATTTCGAATAATTTGTGAAAGGTGCAAGCAGCATTGAACAGTCTTTGCACATGACCACTGTCCAAAAAACGGAGGTTCTCGAGCTTTAAAGCTTCTTGAGACACAAAATATAAGAGGGACATGACTCCAACTCTTGGTTAAGCTTGCAAGCATCTTTACGAAGTCCGTTGAAAAGTGAAACGATGAGAACGAAATCAGAAACAGCCAATGTAATATGTAATAACCAACATGTTGATTTTATTCACTTTCGTTTCCTGTTTTTACTTTTTACAACAGTTCTAACAGTTGGTGACATTATGGTATTTAGGTTATCTCTGAAGAGGACCTCAGTACCTCACACCTACATGTTCATGATCCCGAGAGGTTCCAACCCAAAGTTTGAGAACTACTGCTCTAAACTACCCTTAGGTACAAGTGTGTGTGTGTCCAAGATGAACCAGCCCACAAGAACGACATACGGACATTCCATGAAAACACGCTCTGAAGAGTTGCATTAGTTCTAAGTTTTTTGTATCAACAGTTTTGCATAGAGAGGCAGACGTTCTTGTGTATTGAATGTACCTTACTTTAGATGCTGATTACCAGAAGCAAAACTCTCAACCCAACATGATGGAGAAAATTAAATGAAATGAAGCTCAAACACTTTTGTCTGGTTTCTTTATTGAGAATACGCAGCTTTCATCACAATCTGTCACCTGGCAACAATTACAAGCAATATACAACCTAAAGAAAAACTCTTAAAATGCACCATCTGTACAATGAAACAAACACTTCCTTACAGAGAACAAAAATGAACAAGTGCAGTGCAGCATTTTAATCAACCCTCTAAATTCATTCTAAAACAATTATGTGACCAATTTGGGAAGACGAACCCAACAAATGATAAATGACAAGATGATTTGAAGCAGACAACAGTTGAGATTCATTCATCAGCTCCTGCTTAATCTGGATTAGAATCACAAGGGCAGCAGCCTAAGCAGATGGACCCAGACTTGCCTCCCAGGTCAGCAGAGGAACATCATCCCTCCAAAGTGTCGTGGATCTTCCTCTGGCTCTCCTGGTGGGATGGGCCTGGAACACCTCACCAGGAGGCGTCCTCCTAATCAGGACTCGTCCAGATAAGGAGGTGCCCTAACTCCTCCAGATTAGGACTCCTCCACACCCAGAGAGGACCTAACCAGATGTTCGAGCCACTTTGACGTGGAGGAGCAGCGGCTCTACTGAGTCACTGCCCAATGACAAAACTTCTTATCCAGACTCTAGACCAGGAGTGGGCAATCCTGGTCCTCGAGGGTCGATGTCCTGCAACTCTTACATGTCTCCCTGGTCTAACACACTTCAATCAAATAGCTGAATCACCTCCCAAGTGCAGTCAAGTTCTCCAGAGTCCTGCTAATGACCTCATTATTTGACTCAAGTGTGTTGAAGTAGATTCACATCTAGAAGTTGCAGGACGTTGGCCCTCAAGGCCTTGAGTTGCCCACCCCTGCCCTAGACACTCCTCAGAAGACCAGACACCCTGAGGAGGAAACTCATTTAGGCTGTTGGTATCCATGATTTCATTCTTTTGGTCACTGCCCAGAGGTCTTGACCACCGATGGGGATAGTAACGTACACCGACCGGTAAATCGAGGGCTTCTGTTGACAGCTGAAATTAAAACATTATTTCTGAATATTTGGGTTTCAGCAGGTGTTCTGTGATAGGCCTCACTTCCAGGACCTGACAGTGAGGCCACAAAAGACAGAAATGGTAGGAATGAGGATGAGCAGCGCTGGACCCCAGCAGGGAAACAAGGAAACGGCTCATCTGACTTTGAGACATTCATTCGATCCACCTGATCACTGATTGCTCTGTTTTAGATTTACTTTGAAAACAAACAGCTTTATCAGACCACTGAACTGATTCATCAAACATCTGACAGAATATAGAAACACAGACTCACAGCAGATTCCAGACGGGAACACGGGTCAGTGTTTTCATCACTGAACGAACCGAGGTTGTTTAATTATCTAACTCAAATTTTTTCATCAAATAAGCATTACTCTGCCAAATTGATCTCAAAGGCCAAACTGAGAGGACCTCTTCCCGTGTCCTCTGGGTCGGCTGGAAGACTCAACACAGAGTAACGCAAGCTAACAAGGCTGGCTATGAAAGAATGCCTGTCTTATCTAAAGGAGCAACGATGGGATGGAACGTTGCTGAGGTTACAAAGAAGGCACAACCAAAAGGTCCTGAGGTATACCAGCCATCCACACTGTGGCAACGTTGAGCAACACATTAATCAGATAAAACATGGAAGAAGGGTTAAAAACTTTAATTAAAGTCCAAAAATACAGTCTGGTGAGCGTGACCTTAAAGGCACAGTGTTGAGAACATTCTGGGAGCCCAAACAACCCACAATGAGAAGGCCTTTGGATTCGAGATGAAATTCTCCAGACTGCCAGTCAACAATAATCTAGACTCAAGAAGATATGTATGTAGCTGACTAGAGGCCAGCATGATTAGCACTTTATTAAGATTTCGATAAGGCCACCAGGGAACAGTCCCTTCACACATCTAATCAAACTGATTTTAGTGAGAAAGTCAACTACAGACCAAAGAAAACATCACAGAGAACAGGTATAGGACAAAACTGGTGTTGGCTTGATGTTTTTAGATCAGTTCGTCCTGGCTGTACCGGATGAAAGACATCCGAAAAAGAAAAGGTTGAAGGTCATTGAACATGGGTGCAAAATTACACACGAGATGTCAAAGCTAAACACAATGGCAAACAAGGTTGTTTTAACAGTTCAGTTTGGACATAATTTGGTACAAATGCAGACGTCAAGTGATTTAATCTGCACATGGAAGGCAGATATGTTGGCGTATTGAAGAGGGTAACAGAGTTACAGGAAGCTGCTGCGGCGCCAGGCAGCGAGTCAAAAACAACGACCATCACCAGATTCAGAGGATCCCTCCTAGACGCAGATGACAGCATTCCTGGGTCAGAGGCCGGTGGTCACATTGTGGAATTTCCCCACCATTGTGGGAGTACAAATGGCAGACAGTCGCGCAATGTTGGACCCGATGGACACATAGGGGTGCATGTTGTGTCATCCCAGAGAGCGGAGGGACTGGTGAGAAATCCCTCTTGCAAACCCAAAAACATGAACCCGTTTGGCTCCATCCAGTGATGGAGTTCAAGGTTTCAACACTTCAGACAAGTTCTGTCACAAGGTTTACAAAGCACATCCACAACACGATGATACTAAACCAGCAAAACCAGCGTCAGTGACTCGGTTTCGGTAGACATCCGTCTCTAACCGCTTACGACTAGAAATGGGGTGAACTGACCCAGGGTCTTTCCTCAAGCACAACAAGAGATTGAAAAAAAGTCTAAGATTTTTCTAGCAGGATCACTGCTTGGCTGACATAAGAGTGATTTCTACTTGGACGACGGTGTTTCAACTGTACACAGAACATGTTGGACGAGGCCGATTCTGCCAAGAAATGCAAACTTATTGAAGCAAAAGAGAGAGACGTGAGATGAGGCTGCAGTCTCCTGTCATGCTACGCTTCTTTTCAGATCATGTTGAAGATTTAATTCAGGAGCGCTGAACAAAACTCTGTATGATCCCAACACACTTTCCTCTACCTGCTGAAGTTCTTTTAACTCTGGATGAGCTAATATTCTCCCCATAAAGTCGTAATTTTTCTAGCCAGGTCTGCCAATGCAGATGACGTTGAATTTAATGGTGGGTACCTTCATCTTTTCAACGCAGGCAGAACACAGCTGTGTTCAAATCTGCCAAATCAGTGAGCTAATGCAGCAAATAAGAGAGACAAAGAACTCTGTGAGTTAGCTAGCAGAAGACGAAGTGCTGTTCTCTACACTAACCACCTGAAGTACAGTTCTTCCCTCTGGACTGGCTTTGGAAACAATAGCAGCAAGGAAGAAAAGTAAATCCATTCTGCTGACAGAAATCTTAGTACTGGGGTGGGGATTTGGGGGGATTAAAGGCTCGTCTCCATTTCCACCGTCCCTTTTAGTCAGTCAGCCTGGAGGAAGCTAATCCTCTCCCTGAATGCGAGAACGTCTCCAGGATGAAAATACAATGTGGGCGCATTACCTGAGCAGAGCTGGTTGGCACGTCATTGAGGCCAGATGCATAACAATGTTTTCATGCCATCATCGGACGAGGACACCGTTTGAGACCAACGGTGGCCTTTTGTGTTTCACACGAACATGCAAAAACCTCTGGCTGCTCCTGTACGGGGATTGTTGCTATTGGTTACCAAACTGCTGGAGTGAAGGCGGCAGCAGACTGGGAAGGGATGAATGTGCCGGTGGTGATGGAGCAGCTGATAATTCTCCCTCACCGTTCCAAACATCCGACTGGAGAAATGAAGCTTCATTTAGACCACGATCAGTTCTAAAGTTGCTTTCTGCCATCTTACAGCAACACAGTCAGTTCTTCTACATGGCGGTCTGGTTTACTGTGGAGCTCAACCTCTGGTCAACGCTGTGCGTCATTCTCCAATTTGAGCTTGTTCACACGGCAGGGGAAAACAGAAACCACTGAGAAGTGTCACGTTGTGTTGTTGTGCATCTCGTTTGCTCTTGCAGAGCAAATTCTGCTTTAAAAAGAAAAATGGAATCATAGATTTGTGTACAATTTCGGGAAACTTGCGGTTTATGAGTGACAACAGTGCATGAACACATTTTCTTGATCTGTGTGAACACAACCGTTTTGATCATGAAACTGTTTTATGCATCTGGCCCCAGGATGGAGTGAAACACGGAAGCTACAAGGGGTTAGGGGATGGAGTCACAGAGGAAGAGTTCAAACGATGGCGTTGCTGCCACGGAGGCCGACCCCGCGGGCAAACTGCTCCAGCAGGCCGGAGATGGCGCCGGAAGGGCTGGGGGCCGAGGACCTGAGGCCCACGGTGGAGCTGTAGGCAGCCAGGAAGATCTCTCGAACCGCCTCCAGGCGGGCCTGGCGCTCCGACGGCAGCGAGCACCTGCAGGAGAACCAGACGGTTAGAGTCAGACAAACCAACACAGTTCTCCTGAAGCATCATTTAAAAATAAAAACAACGGTTCCAAAAACAAGCTGGCCCGCCCCGTCGCAGAACACCCTGTCACACTGCCCACATGGTCTCCTGGGCCGCAGGTCCCATCTAAAAGAGACAAAGAAGTTTTGGTGTCGAATTCCAGCTACAGATCCAGAAGAGCCTTCAGCTGTCAACAGTCCAACCTCTCACTGACCTCAACCTTCCAAACCCCGATTAAGTATTGGATCTTTCTCTTCTTCCCAGAACTGCAATTGTTGGTGGAGGTTTCTAGCCCAGCCCTCTTCAGGTCCCGGCACACTTTATCAGGTCGAGGTCTGGTCTTTGACAGGAGCAGTGGATTGGGGCCGGCGGTTAAACAAAAGTTAAATTTGTCATTGTTCTAATGGTGCGTTCACACCAGATGCATTTTGAGCATCAGGGACATTTGGTTTGCATTCAACATCTATGCGCGTCGATGGCGTGTCGCGTTTTGGGCGTCCACCGCGGAGTGATTTGAAGCATTTTGAGCGTTTGACGCATATAGCGCTGGAGTTGGAAAATCTGAACTTTCGCCGCTGGATGCAGAGCGTCAGCCAATCAGAGAGCCTCTGCTATGTGCGTAGTGTTGCATTTTCCAACGTGATATCTGAAAAAAACAACAAAAAAACTATGGAGGACAAACTAATTGTCACTGTTTGCTAGTCAAGTTATGACTACAGAGACAGGAACAGAAAGGACATTGCGTGAAAGAGGAATGTCAAATACGTTATAACTTTTACTATTTGAGAATATTTCCCCGCATTTGAGCTATCCAAATCCATCCAGCAAAAACACTGAGTCACGTTAAATAAACGTTGAAAACACATAGTCTATATGTAGACAAAATATGCAGGAGACGGTGGAAGAGTTTGAGGGACATGAATGCCAAGGAGTCTCCTCTCAAGCCTGGAGCGACAGCCACTCCTGTGCTTTATCCAATATATCATAACAGAAGGTATTACGGTGACGTGTCTGACGCAAAATGTCAAGTGTCTGACTTCAAAGTGCAACACACGTCGAACTTGAAGCGTCGGACAGATTTTGGACGCGTGTAACGCGTTCGGTGTGAACGCACCATAAGTGTGGAGGAAGCCATTCACGTTTCAGTCGGCTGACTGGCGGTGAAATCAGACTGATGAAGACTCGACTCAGGTTGAACTTTGCTCTTTAAAAAGTTTGATTTTGAATAATCTTTGCAGTAAATTCTCTTTATTCAAACGTCTATTTGTTCTTTTCAATCAAGAAATTGCTCGATCATTTTTCTTCTCCATAACATTTCAATAAACCTCAAATTATTTTCTTTCAAGTGTGTACGGTAATTATAACCACTACCCTGCAGGTGGTCTAAGGACTGACAAGTTAATCAATGGTCACCATAGTAACCAAACATGACATGATTTTTTTAAAAACAATTATTGCTATTTTGTGCATTTAATGGAAAATAGGAGTTAATTTTGAAGTAACGCAGGGAATGGGGGCTGCAATAGACTGAACTGCGGTCCTGTGGTAAAGGCAAAGGAAATTCATATGAAGAGACGGCATAGAAAGGCGAATATTGGGCCAGTGGTACAAGAACACACACCAGAGTTCCAGTAAAGCAACAGCAAGTAGATACAGACAGGAAGAACGCTGAGGTCTGAAGGAGACGACGTATGAGTTGTTGCTGTTCAACCGTTACAGTAAAATTAACTCACCAACCAAAGCTATTCGGCGAAAACTGACTAGTTGAAGGAGAAATCAGGACAAACTGTCCAATTAAAGACCCACAGCGTGAAGAGAGAGAAGATTCACAGGCGTCCTTTGAATATGGATTTCCACCTCCGTCCCCCATGGCGGTGAACCCACTGACACTCTCAGATCCCTCAGACTGACGGCAGGAAAGCCTGAATCTGCCGCATCACTCCATCCAAGAAAAGTATTCATGCCCCGTTAGCCTGTGGTGAAGACTTCTGAAGCCGTCAAATCAAAGAAAGTTGAAGATCACCAAGCTGATGGAACAGAGCTTCTCTGTTCCATCAGAGAAGCTCCAAGTTCTTCAAGTCCAGAAGATTTGCTCTGACTGGGTATGAAAGACCTGTCCGTCTTCCAGAACCCTTTAGTTAGTAACCTTCAGGTGGAGTATTAGGGAAAGATTAGACTACGTTGATCACTTTTCTACACTACTGAATCAAGCTGTACTGACGCCTTCTGATTTTTTATCAGAAGCATACTTTTTGATAAAAGCGTACTTTTATCAGAAGTATGCTTAAATAAGCATACATCTGGATAATGCTAATCCATTTGAAAGTCAAGTAGATGACCCAAGGAAGTGACTGTCATGAAGGTAAGAATGTGTCTTTTACAATTTATTCCTCCAGCAGTTCAGTTTTAGAGAAAAATAGTTTCACATGATTTAATGGATTGATGTCATTTTCCAGAGCTGCTGAACTAACTTGTGCTCTGTACACACTAAGCTTTACAATTAAAGAAGCAAATCGAGATCATTTTGGAAGTTGCGGACCTTCGAGCTTTGAGTTTTTAAAATTTTCATGGGTTTTTCACTAGTGGTAAAAAGTTCTGGTTCTTGTGTTTGATACAAGTTTACTAGGTTTTAATAGGTTTGCCTTAAGCCAAAGGTCAGAAAAACAAAACGACTCTCTTGAAGCTTTCTGTTTTAGCCACTAAAACAAATCCAGTCCACACTGTAAACGGGAGTGGCTGCTGTGCATATCAGTGGGAGCAGACTGCCGGCTGAAGAAGAGTGAGGCGTTCAGGTGTCGTTGGTGAGACGCCAGCTTAATCAGACTGCCTGGAGGTCTCCTGCTTGGAAAATGTTCCTCAGCCTCAGGAGTTTGGCCCAGAGTGCTTTACACATGTGGCTGCCTAGAGGAGCAGTCAGGCAGCTCACAGACGATGAAAGCAGCAACAGGTGTGAGAGGGGAAGCACAGCATTCCTGTGTACCCCACACAACCCACGGAAATGCAGCCACTCCTGTATTTTTTCCAATACATCATAACAGAAAGTATAATGGTGCGTTCACACCAAACGTGTCTGATGCTTCAAGTTCGAGGGTCTGCACTTTAAATGCCGACGCTTGACATTTTTGCTCTACATTTAGCGTTTCGTGCATCTGGTTTACATTCAACATCTATTTGGAGGCACGTCAAGGGTGCATCAGATGTGTCAAAATTGCTCTCGTTGGGCGTGCCGTGATGGCGTACCAGTTAGCGCGACCCATGTTTGGAGGCCTTGGGTCCTCGACGCGGCCGTCGCAGGTTCGACTCCAGGACCCGACGATATTTGCCGCCCTCGACGCGCCTCCACATAGACTTTAAATGATCCACACGCGCTTGACGCGCGACACGTGTTTGGTGTGAACGCACCATTAGCAGTTTGAGACTGTATGTTTTTAAAAGCCTGACACCCGTAACCATGGTGTTTCCCCAAACGGCTGGTGTAGATTCTAGCTTATTTCAGACTCTGGCAGTCCTAAGTGCAGTGAGCAATGTTTAGATCACTACGTTAAAGAAACTTAACAGTTACGCATACGGATGGTCCAACACAGAAGACCAAACCCATCAGGTCAAGCACTCAGCGGTCCATTTACGCCTCAAGGACAAGGAACACTAGTTTGGAGACATTTTGGACAGGTGGTTTATATTAAACACAATAAAAACCAAGTGGTGACCTCAGATTTTATTTTTCTAACACCTACTCTACAGCCTTGACTTGCCTCCCCAGGTGGCTTTAAGACAATTCACACCTTGGGAAGTCTCACATGGCTTCAATAGGAACATGCTTGGACTGCCTGATAACATCGAGTCAAACATTGAGCGTGTCGTAGATGGAAGGACCAGTGACGCACGTCTTAAATGTCCTTCTACTGACCATTAGTTTCCAGAATACAGGCTTATTTCTTCTGTAGTTAGAACTGAAGAAGTCTTTTGGATGAAAGATGCGAAGTCTTGAATGAAACAAAAAAAGTTTTCCAGTCTCCTTCTACTGAAGCACTTAGAAAGCTACCATCATTCCCTCTGGAATAAGACTAAACTGAGCCCAGAAAGATAGATGACTGTAAAAGTAGCTTATATTTCATGTGTAAATTCTGCGACATGTGGTACTGTAATTGAATTTCACTAGCTGAAATTCACACGGACTGCATTCCAAAAACTTTCATCTATTCCGGTTTAACTTACATCCGCCCACTGGGCCCTTCGTCCTGGAAGCTGAAGGGCAGTGGGGAATCGTAGGCAGAGGTGACAGCAGACGAGTTGGAGGAAACCGAGGCCATCGGCTGAGAAATGTGGCCGTGGTCGTGGATGCTGCCACAACCGGAAACTATCTGCCAGCTTCCGTACTCTGTGGACAGGGAGGAGCCTGATCTGGAGAACTCTGCTGCTAACCTGACACACAAAGGCAACACAACCAGAAAGGTTAGACAGAACTTATCACTAGCTACAATGCCAAAGTTAACACGTTGACTGCAAACCTCTAGGAAAAAGCAGTCGCACACCACTTGATCGGCGCTAAGCAGGACGCTGGTAAAAGTCTGCATCCAGGCATCATCATCAGTAGAAACCAACAGCTACGACCTACTTACTGATGTTGACTTGAGTTAAACGTTTGTCTGCTAGTAATGAATGTTGGCCAGTGATTGAGCACCAACTCTAAATCCAGAGGAACGGTGAGAATAGCCATAGAACTACATCAAAATTAGACTCTTATAGCAGGAAATCCTACAGGAAGCTGCTCACTCAAACACATTCACTACAATCTGTCCATGATCCAACAATGGAATCGACCCCCATAAATAATAATACACTGTATTGCCAAAAGTGTCGGGTCACCCCTCCATATCACTGAATTCAGGTGTTCCAGTCACTTCCAGACTGCTTGTACCAACAGTAGTGAATGAGCGGCTCACATTCGGTTCAGAGTGCAGGATGGTGATGGGATCGTAAAGCGTCCTATCTGCTAAACACGCCGCAGGCGGCCGTCAGCGAGGTTAGAAGCAAGTAGAAGGACTGGGAAGAAGAGCAGGCCAAGCACAAACATGAAGCATGATCAGAAGGTGATGCACTGCAGAGTGGGCCCAGATCACCAACGTTCAGAAGACATCAGCTACAGACCTGCAAGGGAGTAGCAGGTGCTAGAAGAATGGCGTTTTCCTGACTTAATGCTTCAGCACAACAAGACGTTTTGGACAGTTTCAAGTTTTGCTAGGGAATAGTTTGGGAATGACCAAGGAAACATCCATAAAGACATGAACATTATGAGTTCCGAGTAGCTAGCCTGCGCAGAGTCCAGACCTCAACCAGATAGAACACCTTTGTGGATGAACCGGAGTATGGACTGTGAACCAGGGCCCGTCATCCAACATCAGAGTTTGACCTCACATATACGTTTCAGAGGAAAACAGTCTAAAAACCCCAGAAATACACTCGCAACCCCTTGGAAAGACTCCCATTAAAGGGGCAGCATTATGTCAAATGGACCTTTTTGAGCTATCCTTCATGTTATAAAGTTATTCCTTCATCAAAAACATACTTTCCCACATTTGAGAAATCCTTTAATTTCCCATAGCAACCGTTTAGAGTCCCTAAACATTTGCTCTCACAAAGTATCGCTTAGGACCTGCAGCCCTCCCCCACTCAGCTCCTTCAGACTAGCCAGCAGCAATTAGCAAACATCTAGTGGAACTGTGCATCTGCTGAGCTCGTTATACAAGCTGCTTCTCACTGCAGCGCTCCTAAGAACGGCTGTAAATGGCATAATGGAGAGACGCTGTTGTGACGACGTGCTGAAGGAGGAGTGTCGGCAAGAGTAGGAGCTTCTTAAAGAGACAGAGACCCAAAGTGCTGAATTGTGAAGTCAAATTTCTTTTAAGTCATTTGTGATACATAAAGCATAAAATGCATAATACTGCCCCTTTAAGAGCAAAACGTGTTCTAGCTGCAAGAAGTGGAGCAATCGGGTATTGGATCCTGTGGTTCGACCGTGGGATGTCAGTCAGGTTCATGTGTGTGAAGGCACAGAAACGTTTGGCAATATAGTGCATCTGCGAGCAGAAGGTCACGCAGTTACCATGGGTTGATCATAGGACAGAGACGCTCACGTCCAGAAATGACAAGAATCGAAAAAGGAAAGCAATGAAGATTCATTAAATCATCCAGCTTGTTTTTATACAACGCACGTTTAAATAGACAGTTGTCCAATGGGAAGATGAATGGAAACAATATGGACGGAGGCTGAAGTGAATTGAGAGGTCACAGAGGAGCAGAACAGTGAAGTAAGCCAGAGTGTTTGAAAATGAGCACCCCCGACTCTAAGGGACCAACTTCCTGTTCAGCTTTACGGCCTGGTTTCTCTGAGAAACCAGGCGGAATACGACCTGGGGTTTCTACAGTCCCTTAGCTCGTCATGTCACTGCATATTTCAGCAGTGAAAATGTTCACTTTTCTTGCAGCTGCCTGACTTCTGCCCACAGGCCATGCATGAAGCTGCTGTCTGAGCCCCACAGTGCTGCAAGTACGCAGAGCAGCTGCTGCCGAGCGAACGAAGGAGATCATACAAAATTCAGAGCCCCGATGCAGAGTGGATCTAAAAACCAACTAGTTCTGTCACCCGACTTACCCTCTTGTGGGGACAGCCAACGGGCTGCTGCCGGAGCGTGTGACGCCATGGTCTGATTGGTTGGAGGAGGACGAGCTGGAAGACTTGGCCTCGTTGGCTGGATGGGAGAGAGTCTCATCCAGAGGGTTCTGTTTACACCAGGACACCATCGGAGGAGAGGAGGCAGGTGCTTTCCTCCTGGGAACAAAAAATAAATACATTTCAATCATTGACATCCAGACTGCAGCTCAGCATGCACAGACTGAAGACAGTTTTCAGTGGAAACAGAGATGAAAGAGAGAAACGATAAATCATGCAAATGGAAGTTATGGAGCTCGTTTAACTTATCATGCGATTAACTGATTTATTGCCTGAATACAGGTAATGAAAATATGCTAGTGTGTGTGTGTGTGTGTGTGTGTGGGGGGGGGGGGGTGAGGCTGACCCGCTGGAGGCCTGGGGCTGGCCGGAGAACAGGTCCACAGGGTCAGCGTTGGGACAGGAGGCTCCAGCCAGCTCTTCGGTGATGAGGGAGAAGTCGCTGCTCAGACTGGTGATGCTGCCGCGGTCCCTGGACCCTGAGCACAGCAGCAGAACCAGAACTCTCATCACCACGGCAACAGGAACCACGGGAGGAACACCCTCCACTCGTCATTTAGACCTCACAGCTGAACAGACCTGGACAAAAGTCTTCATACATCAAGGTTCATCAGTGTGTCGCTAATGCTCTATACCAGCAGGAACGTTTGATTTTAAATTTTACACACACGTCATCCATTTAAAAAGAAAATCCGTCGCTTCTTTCCACATGTCAACAACAACTGCTCTCATTGTCAGCGTAACGGTGAAGATATTGAGCATTTATCAACATCGTTCATCTTTAAGAGTTCAACCTTTTCTTCAGACGAAATAGGTATGGTCAATCTAATTATAATCCTAGCAAAAGTGTGTCCACAAGCGGAAAAGGAGTGGAAAAAAAAAAATCCCCTCATGTAAGAAAATTGTCATCACAAGTTGCCTCTGTTGCAAAACTTAATTTAAATAATCAGAAACGTGGAAAAACAAAACTATCTCATAAGCAGACCCCTTTGCTATACTGTTCACTTTTGTTGTTTGCGTAGAGTAAAATGTACTATTATTTTATAGATTTTTTTCCCCAGATCATACTACTTTCCAGTTTTATGAGCCTTGACCATTTGTGTATAAAAGCCCTAAGCAGAGCTGCACTTTTAATCTCGTACTGCTTATTGTGCAGGGACAACACATCTAATTTATTTATGTATAAATGTATTTCACTTTTATACTTTATTTTACTTTAGGCCTTTGAGTAAAAGTTACTATTTTGTATTATCTTTATACTATTCTTCCTTTTTTTTTCTTTAATGTAATCTGATATTACTTATTGTGTCAAAGATCTATCTTTGTAATGTTATTTGTTCAAAACAATGCAAGTTTTAAATTGAAATAAGGTTCTTTCAGCAGCCGCGTAACTAAGGACTCCTTCCTGTCTCTAGGGTTCAGGGGCAGCCGTCGCGTTTCAGAGCAGGTGGACGTACTCAGCCGGCAGAGGTCCTCCACAGTGAAGTCACTGTCTTTGAAGTGGGAGTTTTTCCTCCTGAAAAGTGACAAAGATCAACAGAAATGTGTCAAAGTGACGAAAGATCTCGGACGACGAGAAACAGAGCGAGAGAGAGAGAGGGAAGTGGGCGTCACCTCTGTTTCCTGACAGCAGAGAACTTCTCTGAGACGATGTGCTTCAAAAAATTGAAGCAAAAAAAGAAAATCTGAGGGAGAGAGACATTCTGCGTTACGGACGGAAAGAAACTCTCGAAAGCGGAGTTTAGAGGTGTGCAGCGGGAATACCTCTTCCCCTTTGGAGAGTCGATCTGGCAGCATGTGACTGGAAAAATAAAAGACACAAATAGCAGCCATACAGCAACGTTAATGGGCAACTCATGCTAACATATTAGCTAGAACAACCTAACCTCCTCACTTTCTTCTTCTACTACTCTCCAATTTGCATTAATTGCTGTTATTTCAACTGTTAACCGTGTTTTCTCTCAGTTATGTTCTGATTGGCTGAGTTACCACTCAGCTGCTAGCTTCTACTGCTGCTGGTGTAGATGAAGGGATCGGTTTACCCAAAGAGAAACCAGTCATAAGCAATGGTCAGGTAGAGGATCTCAGCAGGCTCCAGGTTG
Source organism: Xiphophorus hellerii (assembly GCF_003331165.1). Lineage (NCBI taxonomy): Eukaryota > Metazoa > Chordata > Actinopteri > Cyprinodontiformes > Poeciliidae > Xiphophorus > Xiphophorus hellerii. Next base: position 29,946,029 of record NC_045691.1, on the reverse strand, counting down.
GCGTGCACGGCGCCGTCCTGTGAAGACAACAGGAAGTCTCAGCTTTCTGAGAGGGGAGGACAAGAGGACGAGAGGAGAGGACTTACTGCCCACAGGGAGAGTCTGAGGAGGGAAACAAACAGCGGTGTTCGGTCCCAGCCTGATATGCAGTGCACCAGCAGCCCGCTGTCATCTGAAACACAAAACACCCTTCAAGGACGAGCCTCTAGGACAAGAAACGAGGACAAACTCGAGCCATCTGGAACATTGTCAACATGGAGGAGGTTAGCGCGTCATCCAGAGGGCAAAACTGATCAGCTTCCTCCTCTGACAGGAAGCGGCTGCTTTTGGTCGTATAGTCAGCTGAGTTGCCATGTATGCAGGACACCAGCACCTCAATGACCCGATGGTCACACTTCAGAGAGAATGGGACACTAGGGCACGACTCAGCAGACGAGAAGTCGACTCGCTAACAGCGAGAGATGTCATCGTGGAGCTATATGACAGGCCAGGCTGCCACGCAGCGGCGCCACCTGTTGGGCCCTCTGACCACCAGCAGCAGGCAAGACAGGTGAAATGTCTTGCCCAATGGACACAACGACAGAGACGGACGTAGCGGAATCAAACTTCTACCACCGTTGCAGTCATCGCCCAGAGTGACTGGGCGATGCTGGCGTCATTGACTGAACGCCCTACTGGGTTTCCCTTTGATCGAAAAGTTGAACTGATTTGAATAATAAACTGGATTACTGGGATCGTTTGGAAATGAATTGAAATGTCGTGAACCAGTGGGAATGACCCGGAGTGAGGCTACGAGCGAATGCGAGCGCAGCCGGTCCAGACCCAACCAACCCCCTGCAGCCACAGGCTCCCTTACCATCGCTGTTGATGATGTGGAGGAGCAGCTTCAGGTAGTTCTGGGTCTGCTCCACCAGGTCCCACGACTGGATCCGTCCATGCACACACAGACACATCAAAGAATGAAAACAATCGCCTCGGCGCCCCTTCAGCAACTCTAGGCTACAGCTTTAAACAAGCCAACGCTATTCTTCCTCGCCCACTCTAGAATTACAAACGGTAGGCATGTTTGGTGAAAATCAAACACTGAAAACATTTTAAACATTTTTTGTGGTTAAATTATCACTTGGAAAGTTTCAGCACTGTGTTGTCACAAACAGGTGTGTCTCTATAAGTAGGAATATCATAGGAAGTTCTTGATTTCTGGAATCCAATTCAAAAAGTGAGACTATTTTAAAGTTCATGACACCGGCATGCAACAACACGGTGTTGCCTGTCAGAGGCTTCCGCAGAACCGCTGTAATACAGACTGCTACTGGAGATTCTTCCTGCCCACAGCCATCAGCCTCTATAATCAGTTTAAAGAAACTTGAAGGTGTAATATTTAATTTCCTTTTCAGATTGCTAAAAACTAAACTGAATTATTTCATGCAATTAAAAATCAAACATGAGAATATGACACTTCATAAAAATAAAAAAAAAGAAATTACTAGAGAAATGTGGGCCTCTGATCAGGAGCTTTACAGTATCTGCTCTCAGTAGTTGGTCTGGCACGCTAGTCTGTAGTCTTCCTCATGAAGAAGAGTAGCGCTACTTTAACATATTTTTACTCAAGCAAGAGTAAAAAAAAGTAGTTGGTAAAACGTCGACTCGAGTACTAAGTAACTGATCAAATTATCAATCATTTAATAGTTAAGAACGACAGACAGACAAAAATAAAAAGTTACGTGAAAATTTTGGCATCTTAAGGATCAGAATGACAATAATTCATATTAGTAACGAAAAGATTTTACAAAATCAAGCAAAAGAAAATTTTTCTTTTGATTAAAAAATAGTAAAAATAATAAAAATTCAACAAAATATTACTCAAGAGTAGCGATACTTCATAATAAAATTACTCAAGTAAAAGTCAAAATTACAGTGTAGTATAAAAAAAACTCCTAAAAGTATTTTTTTTCAAAGGAGTTACTCAAATAAATGTTACTGAGTAAACGTAGCAAGACACCCAACTCCGGCCAAAACTAAACAAATCTAGAATAAGAGAACATTTTATTGGTCTATTCGCTATTTCTGGGAAACTGAATTTTGCGTTTGTTTTAGCTTTAAGCTGTAACATTTACATTTAGACGATTTTATCCTAAGTGATTAACAGTGAATATTAAAGCTAACAACAAGTTACTTATTCATTTTGAATAAAAAACAAAATATATCCTTCTGTTTGTATTACACTTACGAGTTTAACTTTTTTTTAATCGAAAACAAACACATTTTACATTTTCTTTTCATTTGAGAGCGAGTTGTGGAGTTAGAAAGGCTGCCGAGTCAGATCCTTCCCAGTTTTGCCACTAGATGGCACTAAAATACCTCCAAACCCCAAGACCAGAGAAGAAACGGGAAGAGAAAGGGACAGCGGCGGCAGAGGAGGAGAGCCGACCTGGTACCGAGTCCAGTCGATGTTCAGGTTCTGAGAGAAGCGCGCGGGGATGGTCAGGGGAGCGTCCACGTAGTCCTGGCAACGGAGAGATACAGACACACACATCACCACCCGTCCTAAGCACACACCGGGCCGGGGGAAGAAGCAGAACCGGTACCTGATTCCAGTTGAACACCAGGCCCTCCGCCGTGTAGTCTCTGTCTTTGTAGTCCTTGAAAAACTCGCAGCCTGAAAAGGACGAGAAAGACTTTTACTCCCAAAAGACCGACAAGCTCCGCCCCCCACCCTCCTTTAACAAACTACTAAACATGATTCTTATTGGTCTGATGTCATAATCTGACCCTAAATGTGGCGTTTTCATTGGCTGAAAGCAGAACATTGTAAATACCTCAAATAAAAGACAATCTGTGGAAATAACTCCACGTAGCGTGTTGAGAGTTTTGGCCTGCCACAATACATTTTTCTGGACAACAAATTGTCCAGGAAGTTATTGCCATAAAGGATAATATTGTTGTTTTGAGATCTTTTTCCAAGTCATATAATGATAATGGCATAAGGATAATGCAAGAATGCATTCTCAAAGATTAACAAACTTTATATTCTAATGAACTTTTAAACAACTGGAACTGGAAGACATTATAAATATCCTAAATAAATAAATAAAAAGAAATCAAATTAATTGTAAAGTATCTGTAAACAAAATTATCCTCCAAAAGAAAAAGTACTAGTTGAGAAAGAAGACTTTTGCTACCCAGTTTTTGGTAGAAAGGGAAAATAAATGATAAATTCAAACATTTTAATTTATCATGCAACTAAATGATTTATTGCTTATTGTGACAGGCCTAGTGGAGTTACTGGAAGAAATTAGCTTTACAATAATATTCTCATTTGTTGAACGACTCTTATTGACACGATTAATGGGTCAGGTGCCAACGGGAGGAAATTTCAGCTGTCGAAGGCAGAATCCTGACTACGTTCTCCACCTGGGTAAGGCACGGAGAGCAGGGTGAAGTCGGCGTAGCGCTGCGCCTTGTCCACCTTCTCAGAGGACGTCACACTGCCAAGGCAACGACAACAGAAGATGTCAGTGACAACAACTCCGAGAACTGGGAATACGCTCCGATGCAAATGATGAGAAACTGGTGACATGCATGGCTGGTCAGCTGGAAGAAAACATACACTGGACGTAGAAAGTGAAACCATGCGACAGAGTTATTGAGAAAAGCGGCTTACTTCAGGCCGAACTTGACCTTCTTGTTCTCCACCATGAGGTCACAGATGTAGCGAACCGAGAGGTAGCGGAGCAGCTTGATGTCGTGACCTCGAACTTTGTCGAAGAGCTGGGACTCGCCGTTCCTGAGCAGCAGGAGAAACGGCAGCAGTTCATGAAGCGAACCTGAGAGAGCCCCTCACTAAGGTCAGACTGAGGTCAGACGATAAGCTGCTGTCGTCACCTGACTGCCGGGTCGTCCTCGGGGACCTCCTCTGGCTCGGTCCAGGTGTCGTCGCTGCCCCCTGCAGACACACACCGGGAAGGGTTGCATGCTAAAAGGCTAACGTCTAGGGAGCAAAAGTCTGCAAGGTTTCTCATGAAACAGCAGAAGAAGAAATCACTGAAGGCGACTTTCAGTGGTTAAAACATGGAGGAACAGCTGCTCCTACTCACAGCTGAAATCTGAACTGACTGTCTGCAGAACTTCCTCTTTTGAGTTATTTGAGTTAAGTTGCATTTTTTTTAGGCTGCTGCTGCTGGGTTTTTTTTACCTGAAAAGATGTAGTTGTAGCCCGTCCGCCCATACAGCTCCCCCCAACCTGCCAGGGTGGCTGAGCGGCAAATGTGCTGCAGGGAGGAAAACAGACCTGATCAGACGAGAACACGTCTGGACAACAGCAGCTGATTATTTTTTTTAGGGGGTATCAGAGGAATTGGGACTCTTAACATGCCTGCAGACTGTTTTGCTTGAAATAAACAACAACAAATACATTTTAAAAAACTTGTTTTCAGCAAGAGAACAGTGAAGAAATATTCAGAAACAATGTCCATAACCTATACTAGAGTTTAAGAGAAAAAAATCAGAGAATGAACACATGAACAAACAGCTACTCTGCCTAGCAACAGGCCAGCTGGTCCTTTCCTTGAGACTAGCTGGTAAAAAAAAAAAAAGCTTTTCGACCTGAAAAGCCCAGCGTATGTCCAGTATTTCTGGGTGGAATTTGACACGTTTCACTCGTGGCGCTGATTTTAAACATCCTGTCTGTGGACAGACAGACAGACAGACCCACCTTGCCGTTGTAAAGGATGACGGGGCAGACGAACCTCCCTCTGCAGCGAGCCATTTTACTTCTGCTCACCAGGTCCTGCAGCTTGCTGATCTGCACCGTGCTCTCAAACCTACACAAACACACCAAAATCTGCTCTTTAACTGAGTCGGTCAGTAAATGGAAGAGACTCATCACGCGTCATGAATCTGTGAGGACAGCTGGACTAAATCGGACTTAAATGAATTTGGGCTGCAGCGTCCCACAGCAGTGTGTGTCCAAGCTGGTGGTCAGCATGAGCAGGGGGTGGCATTACTAAATAACCTATATTTTCGGTGTTTTTAAACCAACGAAGTCGGTGGCAGGTTGGGCTGTTTGAGAGGACCTGTCGGGTTGTCATGGGAACATCCAACTAAATTTCCCCTGTTGTGTTTTTTTCTTACAATAAACAATACAAGACTGACCTGCAAGGAGCTGTTTTTTTTTTACAACCAAACACGCAGGAGCTTCCACTATGGCTGAGGCTTGGCAGAAAAGTGAAGCTTTTTCTGGAACAGAACCAATCAGACCCAAATACAGCAACAGTCACCAAGTCATGTCACAAACCCTGGACCAATTATGACCAAACAACATCTGGACTGAAACCAGAGGAAATTCAGAATATTTCTATAATCGGCACACTGAGGAAAATAAATGTAAAAATCTGGTTTCTAAGACAACAAGTGTAGAAGTGTCTGCTGAGCCGTTTCTGCGAGTTCAGAAGGAGCAGAGACTTTCTGGATTTAATGTTTCCACTTTAAAGTTAGAAAAATTAGTTACCAGGGCCGGTCCAGTCCTTTCTGAGGCTTTGGGCAAATTTTTTATTGGGGGGGGGGGGGGGGGGGGCTGTACCAACATGTCAACACCACATGCTTCATTATTCCTAAGCTACTCTATTTGTGTAACATACCTACTATCATCTACCGGCATCTTTTCTAAGTATCTCACATCATAGCAGTGTCTGTTGATTTTAATCTTACAGGAGTAAAGAACTAAAAAAAAATAAACAAAAAAAAAAAAGATTTCAAAATGAGGAGTGGTATTTAAGTAACAGCAGCTGGTAAACACTAAATTCACAGTAAACAAGAAAACATGTTTGATATATTATATTTTCCCAAACAGTGAAAGCAGCCATCAACAGGACGAGATCAACCATTATTTGTGCAACAACTGTGTAGTAGCATTTAGTTTGAATTATTCAATGTTATTTGAAATATATATATATACTGTATATATATATATATATATATATATATATATTTTTTTTTTTTTTTTTTTTATGCTAGGCAGCCACTTAACTCACATACTTTTGGCCTGACCTGTGAGTCATTCACTAAATTAATCAAACTTAGTGAGTAATTGTTTTCTCAACAGCTTGTAAAGCGATAGATTTTCAATTTTCCAAATGAACGTCACATTTTTACTGGAGTTTCTGTGCCTTGCATATCTTCACGTACATATCAGAAGTCATCTCAAGCTACAGAGCGTTTGCTTCTCTGGCTTTTTGGTTCATGCAGCTCCACTTCAGAGCAGCCTGTAGTTTCAAAGGCACCGAGGTCCGACGGGAAGAATATGAAATATTACGGCGAGAGGGGTTTCGTGAGCGCATTAGCAAAGTGCTGGCAGAGGCACTGTCGCCGCTCCAACAGTCAGCGGTACGACGGGAGGATCTGTTGAATCACTGCATGTTTCCTGTTTCTGCGGCAGTGTAAAGTCACGCTACACAGCTGTCACTTCGTCCCTCTGCCTCAGAGACACCGACTGCTCTCTGACCGGGGACGTACCTGTCTCTGTCTTTGTCCACCTCTGTAGACTCGTACTCCAGGAAAACGATCTGACGGGGGTAGTGGCCGCAGACCTCTCCGCTGGAGTTAGAGATGATGCTGTACTTGTAGTCTCTATCAAACAGTTCCAGACATCGCTTCTCTATCGCCTCCACCTGAAGGGGAGGGACAAGGTAACATGACAATGCTGAACTAATATCAGAGGTGCATAGAGTTTCCATAAATTGTACTCAAGTAAAAGTAATTATTTCAATGTAATTTTACTCAAGTAAAAGTAAAAAGTAGTTGGTAAAACGTCTTTTTCCAATACTGAGTAATTGATCAAATTATCATTTAATATTTATAAATCACATCAGGTGGACTAAAATATACATTTATGCGGAAATTTTGGTATTTTATGGACGGAAATGTAAATAATTCATATGAGTAACAACATATAACAAAATCAGGTAAAAAATAAATAAATAAAAATTCCAAATCAGTTTCTTTCAATAAAAAGCTTATGAAGCTTTAATAAATAAAAACTGCAGGTGTGCGTTTGTGTCTGGTGAATTTTTGTTGTTCTTCATTCTGTGGGTAGAGAATCCAGAAATTTTACTCAAGTAAGGGCAGCGATACTTCATAATAAAACTACTCAAATAGAAGTAAAAAGTACGGCATAGTAAAAAATAGTCCAAAAAGGTTTTTTTTGTTTTTTTCAAAAATGTTATTCAAGTAAATGTAATTGAGTAAATGTAACTAATTACTACCCAACTCTAACTCGGAAAACATCTTACCCGGGGACTGACTTCCTTTGCTCGATACTGTGTCTTGGAGAACAGATCGATCAGATCCGCAATCTGCTCGCTCTTTCTCACCGACAGACCGGAAACCGTAAATCCGCCGGCCGCGGAGGGGGAGGCGGCCATCATGGCGTCTCGAACCGCGGTGGTCCCCTCCAGCCGCACTCGTCCCCCTTCAAAGACCGCAGAGCCCTGTCCTTTGGAACGGGAAGACCGACCAGGCCATCCCTTCCCGGCGAGCTTCTTCCTGACTGCCCGCTTGAGGGGGCCAGAGCCGGGCGGTCGTCCTGAATTCACGGCAGCGGTGAGCAGCTCCACCCCAGGAAGACACGAGCCGCTGTCGGGCCGCAGGCGGCGACCTGCCGGTGGCCCCGGGGTTAGCTACGCAGCTACAGAGCTAGCAGGGTTTCGGTGAAGCCAGTTCAGCACATCGATGCTGATGTTTTCGTTCTGGTTTCTATTCCTGTGGAAAACGCGTTACTGTTCCTTCTGGGCTCCTCTCCGAACTTGAAATCAGGAAATCTCCAGGATCCTCCCAGGCCCGCTCAGTGGAACATCACCATGACGACGAACAGGACCAGGTTAAATAGTTCTCAGAAGAAATTAACGCGGCAGCAGCTAATGTGACCGACAGGTCCAACAGGACAGTCCAGCGGTCCGAGTTGCACAAAACAAGTGATAAACAGGAAGTTGACTGAATCACGTGACCACCACCCTGGCAAACAACGTTGTGGCGCCTTACCGCCACCTACTGGTGCACATTTGTCCAACTCCAGTCCTGGAGGGCCACTATCCTGCAACTTTTAGATGTGCCTCTGCTGCACCACACCTGAATAGATTAATTAGGTAATGAATAATTAACTAATTATTAATAATAATTAAGCAGGCCTCTATACAAGGAAGTAATTAAGCCATTTCATTCCAGTGTTTTGTAGCTGTGGCACATCTAAAAACTGCAGGACAGTGCAGCACCTGTACAAACCTCTCAGCACAAACCTGTACAGCAGTAAAAGCCAGTTTGGGATAACAAAGTTCCAAAAGTAGATAGTCATCTTTTTTTTTTTTTTGTCCCCCAGAAAGTTCATGTAACATTTGTGGCTCTGAAGAGTTTTAATTGACTGGACTGAGGGTGAAAATGCCTCTTTACATTGTATCCTGTAGGTATCTGAGCGACAGAATAAAACTCTCAGCATCAATCCAGATGAGTGGAAGGAAGCTAAAACTTTTACCTTCTTAATGGTCTTCGTGTCTCAAAAATATCCACTGTTTCTACAAACGCTATTCTATAATAGCCTCTCATGATAAATGTTGAACACTGGTAGGAGGAAGAGCAACACCAACCATCTTCCTGCCTGAAACACACACTGAGATTTCCTTAATTTTGGGAGATCTGTGATTGGCCGATACTTACACATGAAGCCGATCTCATAAACCTCAGCAAAGGTCTAAAAATCAACCACCGTCTTCTTTGCTGTCCCGTTAAGAGGTTTGACTGATAGACCGGCCCACCAGGTCATATCTGCACGATTGCAGTCGACAATAGTCACCCAACTGTTACCAGCTCATCAACTTTCTTGCTATATTTAGCCACATTTAAGACAAAAAAATTGGTATTGGCAGAAAAGACTTTTTAAACATTGGTAATTGGCAATCGTCAAGAAAACTAATCGGTGCAGCCCTACTGACGTCGGAATCTGAGTGAACACCTAACAGAAAAGTAAAAATCCTTCCAGCTAGCTTAATTTCCCATGTAAATACTCACCATCCATCCACTGCTGGTAAAACAAGTGATTAAATTATTCTATCAGAACCTCTTTAAAACAATGGGAAGCCATCCCTTTGACACCAGATATGTTCTTCGATCTACTTTTAATTGTGTTTTATGGTTAAGTATTTTTTTTAAAGTTAGGAAGGAAAATAAGTCGATAGCTTACAAAGCTGTGGAATATGAGAGAACCCCCTAAACATGACAATGACAAGGCTGGTTTCCAAAATACTTTGCTGTTATGATGATTTTATTATCAAAATGCATTACATCTGTTGCTTCTTAAATCTCTTAGAGAACAATTGAAATAGTATCTACTATGATCTGTGGAAAAAAAAAAAAGAAAGAAGAAAAACAACAGAAAACTTCTTAGAAAAACAACAGGAGAAAGAAAGTGGCGTCTGAAGGAACCCAGGAGGTCAGATCTCCAAAGCGTCTGACCCAAGCTGCTCGGTCAGACTCTACTGACACCGCGCCGGGAATTCAGTGTACTAGATCCTCTCTCCATACAGCTCTATCACATTCTCTCTATACAGGTACACAGAATCACACACAGAGTCCTGCTGCTGGGTGCTTTCAGGGTGGATGTGTTTTTAAGGTGCTGCTTCGTGTTAGCTAGCAACGTTCATGTTGCTGTTCTGTCACACATTCATGGAATCTGGTGGGGGGAGGGAAGGGGGAGTCGTGGTGGCCGGTGGGTGGGGCGGTGGGTGGAGAGGGGCGTGGGGGGGGGTTCCTCCTTTTCTCAGTCATTCAAGTCTTTCCCACAAAATACAGTTCCCCCACCCCACAACCCACGACCACTTCAGGCCCTGAACTCCAGTCACATAAAGAGAGTGGGGGTGGGGGGGGCATTCACAGGTCTCCTCCACCTCAGTCTGAGCGCTGCAGAAAACCGTCTCTTTTTACACGTCAGTTGTTTAAGAATAGAGAAAAAAAATGGAACAAATAAAGCAGCAGCAGACAGAGAGAGAGAGAACCCCACAGGAAGTGCAGCTGCAGCGGTCACCACCAGGTAGCTGCCGCCGCCGCCGCCACAGCAGCTGCCACCATCAGCAGCAGCAGCTCCATCTCCTCTGGCAGTGAACTCGCTCTGCTCTCTGTCACATTGGAATGCAAAGACTGGTCGGACAAATCCAGGCGTGTCTGCAACCCTGATCCCTTTGCTCCTGAACGGGATGACTCCAGACGGAGGGAGAGCTGATCCGGTGGTGGTGGGCCCAACCGGATCAGATGTTGGTGAGAGGAAAAAGGTTGGTAGCACCATGAATGAGGGGAAAGGAGGGAGGGGGAGGATGGAGATGGAGGTCTGCAGCTGGATGGAGGAGCAGAGCTCCCAGCACAACACCGATGAAGGATGCTTCTGGAATGATCCTGGAGAACGCCCCGCCCCCATCTGCCTGTCATCCTCTGAGTAAACCGAGAAGAAAACGGAACATCTGTCGGTTTTCGCCAAATACGCACGTCAGCATCTGATCAAACCTGGTTACCATGATAAGAGGAAGGCTAACTTAGAATTCTGTGCAGATATCGATGTGGAATATTTTTTCTTTTTTTGAAAAAGAAGAACAGTAGGAAAGTTCTGGGATAATCAGGAGTTTTCAATCCGGTTTCCTGTGTTTTCCAGGCTGCTTGCTTCCCGTCTCCCTCCGTCCTGACGTCCAGGAGTCAGAGGTTTATCTATGAGCACACTGCTGTCAAGTTCTTTTCCTGAAAATAAAGAAAAGAAGAAAAAAAAACAGAACACAGGAAAAGGAGGAATCTGTCCAGAGTCCTGGCTGGCTCCTCTCAGGTCTGTACATGTGGCCCCTCCAGCTCCCTGAACCCCCGGGGGGCCTTTAGCTTCACACACGCACACACACGCCCACACACACACACAGCTGAAGAAGATCCTAGAAGCTTCCTGACTGCGTCCTTACTCCAGGCCCCTGGTGGGGGGGATGCTGGAACTGCTGGGGGTAGTGTGGGGAGGGTCCTGCTAACCTGGAGCCAGCCGGCTGCCCCGCCTGACCCGGGCTGTTCACCTTCAGGCTAACAGCCGCCTGTTGTTGACCCCCTCTGGAGGCCTGAGGGCCCACGTCTACCTTAGTCTGTCCCTGGGTCCGTGGGCCTGGAGCGGCCCCCTCCAACAGGCTGCTGCTGCTGAGGAAGCCTGTCTTTAGGTGGCTGCTGCTGTAGCTGGGGGGTCCGTCGCTGCCGGGCTGTGTGGGGGGGGGACTGCAGTAGGAGCTCTGGGGATCCTGGGACGGCCCCGGGTGGGAGGAGGAGATGCGAGGGTAGAAGCTCTGGGTGGAGGAGCTCTGGAACGGAGAGCTGGCTGTGGGATGAGTGAAGGACGGGCCGTCTGTCTCTGGGAGGACTTCTGCTGACTGGATAGAGGACAGAAGACAAAGGACAGAGGGCTGCATGTCATCAGTGAAAAAAGCAAAAAGCTGCTCAACAACCAGGAAAGGCCTCTGATGGCAGCAGATATTCCCACTGGTTGCTGAGAGGGTTTCCCAGCTGCTGTTTCTTCATAATACACACAATATTCACGTTGTTTTATTGTCATTTGAAAGAGAAGAAAATTAATATCTTGTTAGAATGAAAATCATTTTAAATTTCAATCTTCCAGGATCGTGAATACTTCGGGATTAGGAACTTTGACTTTCCGCTTATCGAAGGACATCTATTTGTTCAAAATGAACGGAGGTGAAATAAGGAATTTAAACCAACAAATCATTTTGGTGAGTGCTGCTGCTGGTCCTACCTGCTGTGCGTAGAGGGGGGGGCTGTATCTGTGGGGGCTCTTGGTGGAAGCAGCCAGGGCTCCTCCTCTCCGCTCGTATCGCTCTGCATCTGGAGACAGAGACAGGAGCGTCACAGCCCGGTCCGGTTCGTTTCTTCCACTGACCTGAACCCCGAAACTGCTGCCGTACCAGGCTCTGCGTCTGCTGATCCATCACTCCGTCTGTAGACTCGATCCATCTTGATGCCTCTCAGCACGCGCTGGCCCTCCCTCAGGCGCTCCACCGTGGTGGGGACCATCCTTTGGAGGAGCAGGAAGCTGTCAGAGGGGTGCTTTCTCAAGACTGACCAGAGAGAAACAGGAAGTGTAGCTGCTCTCACCATTGGTTGCTACACTCCTGCCGCCTGGGCTTGAGCGGCACCCTGTGGTGGTCCGGCGGGCTGACCTCCTCCAGGTGTGGGACCGGAGCTGTGGAGTGTGGGGAGGAAGGGGGCTGCATCTGCTGGTAGGAGCGGGCCGGGTGGGTTTCCTTGCTGCAGTAAGGGTCCGGCTGACTAGGGGTGGCGATCCTGGCTGCTGGTTCACATGCTCTGCTGCTGCTGCTTCCTTGCTTTCTCTTCCGGTACTCCAGCAGAGACACCTGAGCGGCAGAGGGAAGTAGGGCACTCTCATCAACACATGCTGCTGCTGCTACATCATTGTCATGTCGTGTTTGATGCCAGGCCGCCAAAATCCATCCCATGATTCACCCAGACTGCGATGTTGAGTGATGACAGGTCACATGCAGCACGGCTCAGGGTTCCAGTCTGTGAGAAAGGTTTTCAAACCCCGTTTCATGACCGTCAGGATCCACTGTGCACCCCTGTTCTCGCCCGGTTTCTGAAAGACTGGACATCACCACCCCTCGGCTCAGAACGCAAGCAACACGAGACGCACCACGGCATGATGCAACCACGCTCAAAAAAATCCACAAAAAACACACATGTCAATGTTCACAAGGGGGTTCAGGCACGCACACACCTTTACGACGAGAAGACTCATCCCAACTGGATGTCATCAGCAAACACGACAAACAAACGAGAGGATCAGGAGCGAGTGGGATGGTCGGACACTGACATGGATGGCTCTTGTCTGAAGTTGAATCTTATGCCTTGAGAAAGAACCAGCGAAGGCTGTGCAGGAGCAGTGGAAGTCAAGAGGCACCACAGAGCACCAACAGCAGCCAGTATGCTCTCATCAGTTGCAAAAGTGTTTAGTAAGCCTCAACTCACACAGCAGCAGTGGCGGGACTTTGTTTTTATTTGTTTGAATCACAGTCTTGCTATAAGGGATGCAAAAGTGGACACAGCTCCCACTCTGCTTCCAGATTGTCACATTACCAGACCACTAAGGCCCCAACATACTTCATCCGTCTCAGCGCATTTCTGCATAAAGAACAGCAATGAACTTCTGACCAATCAGATAACACTTTGAACAGAAAAAGTTCAACCAGGTCCTGGAGTTCAGCAGGTGGATGCCTCTCTGCAAACAAAACAATTTTCATCACACGTCCACATCAATGAGAACCGATTTCGGCAGTCCGGATGAAATATGTCGGGACACCTTTAGGATTTGGCATGCAGGCACGGAGGCTGACTGGTTGCTAGGAAACACTCTACTGTGGAGCCTGCTGTATAGCGAGCTCCATGGTCCACTCTATGGCCCACTATACAACCAACTGTAGGGCCCACTGTAGGGGCCATTGTATAGACCATTGTATTGTATTGGGAAACACTTGAGGACCAGTGTTTCCCAACCCTGGTCCTCAAGGTACACTGTCCTACATGTTTTAAAAGTTTCCCTGCTTTAATGTGTCTGATTCATCTGATTGCAGTTCAACAAACGCCTGTTAATCAGTCATCAATTGAAATCAGCTGGACTGAAGCAAGGAAATACCTAAAACATGCAGGGCAGTGAGCCTTGAGGACCAGGGTTGGGAAACACTGGTATAGACCACTGTAGGGCCCACTGTAGAGTCCATTGTATAGACCACTGTAGGGTCCATTGCATAGACCACTGTATGGTCCACTGTAGGGTCAATGGTAGAGCCTCCTGTAGAGCTTACTGTTCTCTGTACTCTTGGCCACTGTAGAGCGCACTGTAAGATCAACTATAGAGTCCACTCTACGGCCAACTCTAGGGCCCACTGAAGAGCCCACTGTAGGGCCAGCATTACGGGCAATTCTAGGGTCCTCTGTAATGTGGCCCAAACTGTTTCTTATCAAACCAGCCATTGTTGGTCCTGTTGTCTAATGTGTGTGTTTAGACCAACTGTTGGAGGCTCCTGGAAACAGCCTGGATACTCCTGCTGACTGCTGAGTTCCTCTGGTGTGGTTCCTACTGGATGTTACATTTACAGTACAAACCTTTACTTTTGTGTGCTCAGATATTGTTGGCAGTGATTCTAGAGCAGGCCAGGGACACTAGTGGCCTAATGCCACCATGTGATGCATTTATTGCTCTGGGTTTCTGTCTTTGCTTTACTATCGTTTTTTGGTTATGAACAGTTTTCGGTGTTAAGTGACTTTACACAGTTTATACAGACAAGCGGCTAACTAAGACCAGTGCGGTTCAAGAGTAAACAACAATTTTTACATTTTTCATGTTTTCGTCCTAAATAAGGCCACAGAAAAAGATGGATTGTTGCTGAAAAACATGAGGAACCCTCTTCCTGTCTGCCTGTTAAATGGATTTCGCTCTGGACTCTTAACACAAATATGCTTCCCACGGCATGATGCTAGCATCGCCATGTCTCACGTTGGGAAGTTTTTGGGGTGGATAGTGTAGATCTAGTTCTAAGTTACGCAACCTTTTGTTTGCATCTTGGCCTTCTGTGCATTGTTCTGCGTGTTGGCTGCGAGGCCTGTGGATCTCTGCAGCTCATCCAGAGATATGAGCCTCTTGGCTGCTGCTCTGATTAATGTTCTCCTGTCAGTCCAGGTGGATGTCCATATCTGCAGGTGGTCTGTTCTCTCTCCATGTCCAGATGATGGATGATCAGAGCTCTAGGGTGTTGATATAGAACCTATCGAAACTGCCTATTTTGACCTAAAAGTCTAGTTCACAGCATCGTGCGGGAGTGACGAGCGACTGCTGCCTCGGTCCATAGGAAATAAATGGAGAGGAAGCTTTCGAAATGAATGTGTAAAACAGAATGACCTCATTTAAACCTTCCTGAATATAAAAACGTGGAAAACTGCCAATCTGCTCGGTTTGAGACAATAGAAATGGGTTTTTTTTTGACAACATGCATACAGTGGCAGTTTCTGATGTGGGATTTATGGGCAATGGCCCAGGGCGATATCAGAAAGGGGTGAGGTATCTAAAAACTAGCAAAGAAAAGACATCTTATCTGTCCGTTGTCCCCTGAACAAGGTCTACTGCAAAGAAAAAAAAAAATGCTTGAATTTTAATTGGTTGGAGTGTGAAAGGAGGGGCTTCACAATTGCCTGAATATTTCTATTTCAAGCTTGCAAAATTAGGCACAGTGATTAATCTGATTAAATTTTTTAATATCGATTGACATCACAAATATAAATGCAACACAATTTTGTTGAATTCAAGTATCTTTTTCATCCCACTTAACACTGGCTGTGGTCTGTCTCATAAAATCCCAATAAAACACACATTGAAGTTTCTGGTTTTAAGCTGATAAAATATGAGGTTGATACTGATTTTAAACTTCGAAGGTTACAGCTGGTGATACAAAATGACTTGCTGCAGAAAGAATTTTGGAAGAAAATGATCTACTGAGGCAAAACGTAACCTCCCGAATATTTAGCCATCTATGACTGAACAACGTCATTGGCTCAACATTGTTCCTGGTTGGTTTGATTTCAACCAGAGATGATTTGAACCGAGTGGTAGCGTCACTGGCAGGGCTCATGCCGCATGCCCACTCTGTCACAGCGATGCCATTTGATACAGTAGCTACAGCTGAGAAAGAGCCATAGTTGTTAGGGAGCAAGCACACACCGGCTTCACTCTGACACCATTATGACAATCCATGAACCATTGGCCTGGTGGCAATGGATGAACCTCTCCACATGTAGATGGGTTGGACAGAGATGGATTGAGAACTCTGAAGTTGTTGGGGAGCTGGAGGCTCATAGCTGAATGTTTGGAGGAAGGGCAGGGCGAAGCGGTCAGAGCATGGGGGGGTGGAGAGGAAGAGTGCTGTATGCAGATGCAAAAAAAAAAAAAAAACAATATTTACATGCACACTTCTAAAGATGTAGTTGTAGGGAGCATATTCACCATATTATGTACTGGCTTGTTTTCACTTCTTACAGCTATAGGCTGGTATTCTGCCTTTCCTGTCAGCAGACTAATGGTATGCTGGTTGGCCCTCTGCCTTGGAAGAAAAGCGGAAGAGAGACTTGGCAAAGAGTGTCAAGGAGCATCGGGGTGAGGGGTGGCTGAGAAAGGAGGAGGAGGAGGAGGGAGAGGGAGGAAGGGCAGATCTAAAGAGATTCAGATACACACATGTAACTAGAAAAGGTTCCGTCTAAACGGACAGAAGTTCCTTCAGCAAGAAAAAGCCACTTAAACTGGTGAGCCTGGTGGGAACAGCTCGTGACGTCTAAAACATTTAACGACAAATGCTCAAAACATCTGCGGCTCCCATCACTGAGGTGTGGAGGACTTGCCTTCTTTTTCTGCGGGGGATTGCTGGTGTGAGGCGAAGTGCTCCTGTCTGGGTAGGCCGCTCCGTAATGGCTCTCCCCAAAAGGAGACAGCGAGCCGGAGCCCACGTCTCCGACCAGGCCCTGTCCACTGAGCGAACTGTGGAAGGAATCTGCGGGAGAGAAAGCGCCGTCCACCTGGGAATGGTGGCGCTCCGAGCTCAGCGGATTCCCCAGGTTTGCGTTGAGGGGGGAGCAGGTGTAAATGAGGTTGAACTCTGTCCTGAAGGCCTTCTCCCTGCTTTTGGAGTCCGAGGAAGAGCATGACGGCAGGTTCAGGGAATCTTGGCCTGAAGCGGCCCCGGGAAAGTCGTCAGAGGTCATGGCCCTGGGGCTCTCCAGGCTGGACGGGAGGGACAGGTCCAGAAATGGAGGTCGAGAAGCGTCAAAGTCGGCCTGAAGAGACGGCTGAGGAGGAGACAAAGAGAAGATGAGGAGGAGATGTAGAGTGGAAATAGAGAAGACAAATAAAAGACAAAGAGGATAAATGGAGGAGAAAGGTGATTAAAAGATGAAGAACTATATTAACTGTTTTGTTTGGAGTAATGAAATGTGAACATACTTCTGGAGAGATGGACTCAGGCCGGTGTACAGGCGATGCCTCAGAGGACGATATGTCCTACGGTCAAAGAGAAAGGCTACATTAAAACAGAATCCAACAAAACTCTTCAGCATTCCTGCTCATTCTGGATGAGATATTTATTTAATGTGATGAGCACAACACACTGATCTGCATCCTAAGGACACGCAGTGATGCATTGACAAATCCTCCCTTCTACCCATTTACAGCTTCATCAACCTTCACTTTTGACTGGCCAGTTGCAAAATCAACAACCCAATCTTTCTGAATGCACCCTAGCAAATAACTCTTCACTTGGAAGCTGTTACTGAGGGAAGAAGATTCAAAGCTCTCTCACACACACTGTGTGACACCACCACTCCTCCTCATATAAATATTAACCACTCTTGGGAGGAAGCCCTGTAAAAATATTACCGCAGATTTCTATGAAGTTACTGTAACCTGTGACACAGAGAACAGCGAATGAATTGTTCACTACAAGATGGCCGACGAGCCTCGGAAGATACTCCGGGTTGTTGGGACTCTTACTTCGAACTGAAGCGGTGTGTTGCAGCGGCTTGTGGGTTGCGAGGGCATCGGGGAGTAGACCAGGCCGTTGGGCAGCACAGAGCCACACGGCGGGTGGAGCAGCGAGTGGAGAGAGTCTTCAGGAAGTGGCGGCGTGATCGGTGAGAGCGGGCGAAGCAGGTGGTCCGAGGACGCTGGCGTGGTCTCAGCTGCATACTTGTGATGCCGCTTTTTAAACGGTGCAGCGACATCTGACGACATACACACATGGTTCATATTCGTAGCTCCACAAGAAGAAGTGGGTGTGGGAGTCAAGAAGCGGCTGTGACCTACCGCTGCAGAGCGGGTTGGGGGTGGAGCGGCTGCTGGTGCTCTGTTGGGAGGAGGTGGACTCTGTTCCGTCCTCCACACTGTTAGAACAGCTCTCATCCTCCACTTGTTTGATCCATCTCTGCAAGGCGACAACACCACCCACATGTCAACTTCTAGTTTTACAACTATGAAGCAGAACAGAGACTGATGCAGATGGGATGGTGTGTGTGATGTGATCAGCTACTGATTTAAACAATGGGGAGAGGAGAGGAAGGCCAGAGGCAAGTACATGAACACTTTCTAAAACCACTGTGATAAACTGGAAAATAAAAACTATTTTAGATTTTACACATTTCACATTTTTAAAGGTTCATCACCACTCCCCGATTTCAGGCCTGACCTCTAGTTTCCAGCTGCAACAACTGAAGCTAAGCAGCCTATAGGTGAGCTCCCTGCACTGCTAGCCGTGTGTTTATAGGGTAGTCTGACCTTTTTGTAGCAGCCATAGGTGCCATCCATCTGCAGTGGGCGGGGTCGGCGCCTCTCGGGGGTGAACGGAGAGCCGAATCGGACGTAGTGTCTGGGGGCTGTGCAGATGAGTGATGAGTGGGACAGGCCCGGCAGCATGTTGAGGGTGGTGGCCAACACTGTGGGGTCTGTGGTTATCCGCAGGGGCCGCTCAACAGGCACCTCCTGCTGGAGCTTTTCCCCTCCAGGGACTTTGTCGTTCAGCCACTCTGTGACGAGGTACTGATGAGAGACAAATGACTGCTTAGCTGATCAGGCAGAGAAGACCTCAAATGCTGTGACAGAGAGGTCTGAGTGGTTCTGATAAGCGTCATGCTAGCGTAGCCCCACCTTCTTTGTCTTGGGATAGCGCACACTGCCTTTGTGTATGCTGTTGGGACCCTGAGCGTCTCCATCCAGGAGATGAGCTCCCTGACCACCGTCTCCATGGCCGTGTTCGGCCCCATGTTGGCACTGAGACCCTTCATCGTGCAGAGCGGCCCCCTGGTCAGCCACTGCCTGCACCGAGGACATCGATGCTGCTGCAGCGGCTGCTGCCGCTGCCGCCGCCGCCGCCTGCTGGGCCAGGGCTTGGCGCTGGCGCCGAGCGCGCTGCGACGAGCTGGAACGGTAGCGAGAAATCCGGCTCTTGGGTCGGGGCTTGGCGGGCCTGGTGGGTTTAGGGGGTGCGGGCAGGGCGGGGAGGGTTACTGCTGGTGGCTTGTCCTCACCAGGAGGGTTCTCCTGTAAGGGAAGGTGGAAAGACAACATGTTAAACCTGTCGCCACGACGACTGCGCCTGACGGGATTCAGACACTGGCTGCTTCTTTGGTCTCACTGTGAAGTAGGTGGTCCGGCGTGTGCTGACTCCCACTCCAGAGCTGTGTGGGACAGAAGGCGTCTCTGGAGGGTTTCCCGTCCTGTCCTCAGTGTCCACCGCCTCGTCCTTAACGTCAGCTCCCGTCGCTCTTCGCCTGGTTGGAACCTTCAGGCAGAGAGAAGCAGTCTTCAGAAACAAGCAATCCAGCTTCTGAAACGTTTTAAGACCTGACCTGGGACATGTGGGCTCATTTCAGACTAACAAGTATAATTATAATGCCCTTTATATCTCAAATTGAAATCTCAAAGGCCAAGCTACTGGATTGTAGGCACAGCTGCCCTGGGGTAGTCTGACATCAGCCTCAGGCAAGGCGGGTGAAGCATCTTGCCAGGGACACAAATGATGAGGGTGGGTGGACCATGAATCGAACCAGCGATCCACCGAATAACCGCCGTCGCCACAGTCGCTCCCCAGGAACCCTGTTGTGTCAGCAGACTAGATACAGGGTTTCCCCCAGCGCATTATAAACCTGGAGGGCCACCAGGCTCTACTTGCCTCTTCCACCAGGTTAAGCGATGCTTGTTTATTTTAAATAGGTGACAGTAAAGATGGATTAAGCTAGTTTAATAGTTGACGCATTGAACTGGGCGCAAGGGGTCCACGCAAATTGTGTCGTCCCTTCACCTGCCCTTCGGCCTCATGCTATTATTTCCAAATTATGATGCCTGCACCTCTAAATTTTGGTGACTTAAAAAAAAACTAAATTAACACATTTGGCCACTAGTGGGCTGCTCCCATCACCGGGTTTTAGAAGGTTTTCTGGGGGAAATATGCAGATGAAGCAGAAATGTTGGGAAAACAGATGAAAATCTCGTACTCTTTTACTACAGCCGATCCCATTTTCATCCATTTCTCCGTCTTCTGCTTTGACCTCAGTCAGCGTTCTCTCCTACGGCAACACATTAGCACACACATTAACACACATCAACACATTTACTCCCTGACACTTCAGCTTCA
Source organism: Xiphophorus hellerii (assembly GCF_003331165.1). Lineage (NCBI taxonomy): Eukaryota > Metazoa > Chordata > Actinopteri > Cyprinodontiformes > Poeciliidae > Xiphophorus > Xiphophorus hellerii. The sequence continues at coordinate 29,925,774 of NC_045691.1, read as the reverse complement.
CCTGGTGATCCAGACAAACAGCCGGAGCTAAAAGCCCACCTCGGTGTCGCTGACTCCCTGCAGGTCCCTGCCCTCTGGCTGCTGGTCCGGGGTCAGCGTGCCGTTGCTGGCCAGGCAGCTCTCCAGCTCCTTCCTTTGGGCTTTCCTGCGCCGCGTCTCCGTGCCAACAGCGGGAGAGGGAAGAGCGAGAGCAGTCGGGTTCAGGAAGCTCTCCATCGGGCTCAGGTTGTGCTTCTGCACGGGGCAGTTCTGGTTGCCTTTATGGCAGGCGCAGTCCACTTTATAGTTGCTGCAGGGTGATCAAGAGAGCGGGTTACAAACTCCCAGCCGTGACCGTGACAAGCGCCGGTGAGGTGAGCACAACTCACCAGCTGCTGAACTCGTAGTCAAAGCCAATGGTGACCTCGGCGTCCTTAGCGATCTGGCTGACGGCGTAGATGCACAGGTGGATCATCCCCTCGGCGATCATGTGTCGGACCTTGGAGGGAGAGAAAACGCATTCTTGCTTTTGAATAAAAGTTTAATATGGGAAAAAAAAAAAAAAAAACATGGGAAAAGGCTGACCTCGGCGTTCGGGGTGCAGGACCTCCTGATGAAGCGCGCATCGTTTCCAAACGTCCTCGCGTCAACGCACATCTCCACGTCGTTGAATTTGGAGTAGAATAAGACGAAGGGGTAAGGCCTGGAGGACGACAAGGGTCAGTGAGAGCAGAACGCGCCGCGGTGGCGGAGAACAGCTGCGACCGGCTGGCGACGGCTCACTTTTTAAAGAAATGCCCGTTGACTTCAAACTGCTGTCGGAGCATGACCTTCCCCCGGTACTCGATGATGAGCGTGTCCGCCTCCAGGTTCCTGGCCGCGCGCAGGATCTTCCTGTGCTTCTGGACCCGGGTGACCCGCCCCAGCTGGAGCTGCAACACAAAACAGAGCAGAGCTGCAGCACGCCTGGCTCGCATTTTCGCCAAACTCTCGCGCGCCTTTGTTCCCCCCAGCAGGGGGCACAGGAGCGGGGCGTGAGCGGACCTGCATCTGGGAGCCCAGCACCGTGTTGTTGCAGGCCAGCTCCGTGCGGTTGATGGTGTCCAGGCCGTTCACGAACGCCTGCGTGTCGGAGGGCGGCGTGGAGGCGCCACTCTCGGCCTTGGAGACGGAGGCGCAGGCGGAGCGGTGCAGCTCCAGCAGCGTCTGGATGTCGGCGCTGTACTGGTTGGAGAGGGCCTCCTCGTACTGGTCCGTCCACTGGCGGATGCGGCTCTCCCAGCCCTCGGCCGTGTTCTCGTCCAGCACGCTGGCCTCGGACGTGGAGTTCTGCGCGAGAGCAAACAGGGAGCGGGATGTGACCAGGGGCTTCCAGCTGCGCGGGAGGAATAAGCGAGACGTGTGGGACGGATGCAACGCTCACCTTCATCCTCATGGATTTCCTTGAACCCTGTCTGAAAGCCTGGAAACGAGAAGCCGAGGCGGCAACAGTTAGAAAACAACGGAAACAAACCAGGCTTCTAACGCTGCCATGATGAAACCGTCAGCTGATAAGATTTTATTTATGACTTCATGCGATGGATCAACAGAGTCGTTGTTAATTGCAAAGGGGGAGGAAAAGAAAAAAAAAAAATCAATAAAAGTCTGAAAAGTGTGGTGTGCCAGTGTTTTCAGTTCCCTATACCAGAGGTTCCTCAACTTTTCCATACTACAAAACATATATGTATGTAGCCTTTATTTTTTTTATTGTCATGTTTTCATATTTTTTTGCTTTATTTGTATGATTTTGTATATGTAGTCAACATTATGTTGTACTATTTTACATGATGTTATCATGTTCAATACATTTTAGATATGCCGTCTAAAAACCTCTAAGTAGCTGTTGTCCGGTGACAGAATGTGGACAGAAGGATTCGCTGTGCGCTCGTCTCGATCTCGTTGCTCTCACACACACACACACACCCCTACACACGCACGCGCACACACACCTTGACTTTCTTTGGCTTGGGCGTTCCGCGGCCTCGCTCTGTGCTCTTCTTCCTTTTCTTGGATTTGCTCCTCTTGACCCGGTTGACGGTCAGTTTGATGCTGGTAGGGGTGTGCTGGGTAGCCGTGTAGGAGACGGTGGAGGGAGAAACCTCTTCATCACCACTTTCTGTCGCACTGCTTTCTCCAGCTGAAAAAAAAAACAGCTGATTTTTTTTCTGCACACGTTTGAAAATGTTTTGAATACCGGCAACAGTAAATCTGTATTTGAAGGGATGTGAATTAGACTGACATGACAGCCGTCATAGACATGAAGGAGTCTTCATGAATGTTTGATTGTTCTCACGAAGTGTCATTCAGTAAGTTAATGACACTTTTAATGCAGAGTTTACAATTTTTATAAACTTTTACTGCGACTTTGCTTTAAAAGTGTCATTACTTACCAAATGACACTTCTTGACAACAATAACAAACATTCATTAACATCCCTACATGTTCATAATAGGTATTATGTCATGTTCCTGCCAGGCTTATGCACACCTCTTCACATAAAGGGCCGTTACCAGGGCAACCACTTGAAGTGTACCTGAAACATTCTCTTGCTTTCTGTGGGCGCCCTCTACTCCTTTCCTCCTGTCCAGCTCCCTGCAAAGACAGTGGGTCAGCACGGGGTGAAAGCTGTTTGGGCCTCAGCCGACCGGTTCTGGCAGTCGGACCGGGCGCTAACCTGCAGGTGCATTTGAGGTGTGCGCCGTCTGGCGTGGGGCTGCAGCGGCACCAGCCGCTCACGGCCGCGTCCTCCTCAGAGGAGCTGTCGCTGTCGGCGGAGTGCTCGGCCCGGGGTTCGTGGTAATGGGAGCTGCGGACCATGCCGTTGAGGTCCATGCGGGGAATGATGGTTTGGGAAAGCGGAGAGGCGGGTGGGGTAGGGGGAGGGGGCGCGCCATAGTTGTGATCCTGACAACATACAACGGAAGACTGTTGCATCTTCAAACAACGGGGGTGTTCAGGCAACAAAAAAAAAAAAAAAGGGAAACGGAAAATGGAGACAAATGAAAATGAGGGCAAAATACCAGGTATGTGAAAACAGTAACAGCTGTTAATAACAGAAGTGGTCCGCAGGTACGGCAGGCTAACAGCAGGGAGGACTATTTCACTTCAAGTGGATGCATTAGCGGCCTACAGTTTCACTCTGACAACAGCATCTTAACAGACCAAGTAAACGGAAAATAGATTAGGAGAAAATAGAAAGGCTGAGGCAGAATCCATTAATTCTTATTTACAATCTCTAGTCATCACGATTGCAGCCTTCTCATTAAGAAAGAATAATAAAATAAACTACAAGACGTGCTACAATCAGAGCCGCAGATGAGGAAGAAGCTGTCTGAACTCACAGCATATGGGAGTCCCCGATACCCATGATTCTGTGCACTACCACAGCTGTGGTTGTTGTAGTTCTTCTCATTCACTGCAGGGCTTGCTTCAACTGACTCAGGGCTGAAAACACAAACAAACTTCATCAGGTAAAACAAGTCAACACACACACACAAACACACACCCACAAAGTCTAACACACAGAATTTCATGACTGGCTTTCCCACGGCTGATTAATGGTGGGACGTCGCCACTAGATGGCACCAGAGCTCCTCTTCACTCTGACTCTGCAGCAAGTCTACATGTTGAAGGAAACCAGATGAAAGAGTGTTGCATGAAATCCCAGCAAGGGGGAGAAGTCACCGTGGTAACCAGAGACAAGGAGGGGGCTGAGCCCAGTCTGGAACCAGTCAGGAACCCGGTCATAATCGGTCTGGAACCAGACTAAAACCAGTCAGGAACCTAGTCAGAACCAGTCTGGAACCAGTCTGCTTAACAAACTTAAGTCAACTCACTCTATTCACTGTCCATTAAGAATAGGCAAAAATAAATAAACATTTTCTTATAAGGATGTTGATTTATTCCAGAATCAAACATGGAGCTTCTTTCAGCATCTAAGCACCACAAATCTGGAACAAACTTTCAGAAAACTCCAAAGCAGCCTTTAAATCCAGGCTAAAAACCTATTTGTTTAGAGTTGCTTTTGAACCATAATATATGGAACACTGACCATCATATTGGATTTGTATTGACGGTCTTTATGATGGCCCTTTATGATGCTACCGGTTTCTCAATCGGTGCCTGTATCTATGTTTTAATGGTGTTAAATGAATAACAAACAAAACGCAAAAGTTATTTTCCTATTTTGTGTGCTATTTGCATCAATAAATGTCAGTCAGTCAGAATCTAATCAAATCCAGTTACGGTGTGCAGCTAAGTCGTAGAAATCTTTTCACTATGTGGTTCCTGAAGAAGCTTGTTTCAATTAGGAAGGTTTTTCAAGAGAAGAGTGGTGATGTGAATGCTGTGCCATGCTGTCAAACTCATACGTTTACCTAGAGAAGTAGTTAAGAAATAGGTTTCATCATGATTTTGATCATTACCACAATAGTACCGCAAAACATTGGAATGAAATATTTAAAATGAGGCTTCTATTCTATTATGCTGGTTTGTCACACTTTCAGAAAGTCAATTTAAGTATTTGTCAAAAACAACACAAGTAAACCAAAAACAATGCAGATTTTAAATGAAGACGTTTGTTATTAAGGGAGAAAAATAATCTATACCTACATAGGCCCTGTGTGAGGAAGTGATCGCCCCGGTTGTTCTAGAGACAAAAGGTTCAGATTTGGGCCTCAAACCTGACAGCACCGAACACACGCCCTACCAGACTCTGCTAGCTTCCACCCTCTTCAGTGTGAACGCCACCACTGAGTAAAGGAGCCTCAACAAACATCAGGGAAGTCAGACTAAGAACACAGGTGTAAGCCTTATTTTAGGAGGACGCTCCTTTCTGACATGTTGAGAAATGTCTGTAGTTCTTTTTTGTCTTTATGAAAGACGACCAACCATTTCTCCCTGTGATGCTGGATTTGTGCATTTATTTGGTTCTAGCTCCTCCGGTCGGCTTGCATCCACATACGCATTCGAACCGCACCAGAGTTCACTTCAACTGAACCGAGACCGACGTTTTTAGGCAGATTAGAGTTCACGTTTTTGGTCTTTATATTAGAGTCCGATTCCACATTTACACTTCCCCAACTGAACAGGACCGTCCAGACAAATAAACTATAGAGTTTGATTACAGCGGACTAAAGAGGGCTGGTGAGAATGAACCGTAAGATGTCAAACGTTGTCATTTTTTACTTGTTTTTAAATTAGTAGTGAGAGGATTTTCTTCTAGCACACTCTACTCTAATGGGAATTAATTAATGACATTGTCGCCAGGAAGACTAGACATGTTTTTGGAACATTTCTTGTTCAAAGAGCCATTAGCAGCACAAAATAAAGGTCCAGTTTCCACAGTCAGCACAAAATACATATATGAGAGATAATAATGAAAGCGCTTTGACTGGATAGGAGTTATTATATAAATGTAGTCCATTTACCAGTGAAAAATATTGAAAGAGTAACAGACATCAGCCAGTTCCGGTCAGCTGGCGTTGACTTACTCTGATCCAGCAGCCATATCCGAGTAAGACGTTTCAGGTGTGGTGACTCCCAGAGTGATTACTATGCTCATGACGTCCAGCACAGCGATGCGTGGAAATGGGGGGACGAGGGGGGAGGAGGGGGCGAAAAGGGGAAGAGGGGAGACAGGATGGGATGGGGGGGAAGGAGGATGAGAAGAGGATTCACAAGGTCCAACTTATAGCAACGGACCACTCCAGAAGGGGGGCGCCGTCGAGCCGCAGCCCACGGCTCACGGTCATGGGGGACCTGAGGACGGAGGGCACAAACATTTGTTAAAGATTAGCAAATACAAAATGGCTTCTGGCTCCTGCTGTATGTGATTATGTCAACAATCAGCTGTGTTTAGCACAGCCAACTATACATTTTAGACTCTTTTCCTGTGAATTAAATGCTTTTATAGTTCATGTCGGTTATGGTGTTGATCAAATCCCGATTTTTTATTAAGTCTTTTTACCTTTCACAAAGACATTCAGCGTGCTGCTGTGGCTACTTGTTTTTTATGTGAAACCGTCCTCCCAGCCACGGTTACAACACTAAAAGGCATGTGAATGTATTAGATACTCTTCAAAATAAGAGACTTGGTTGGATATACAACTGACTATGAACAGATAAAGGCCTAAACATAATTTATTTATTAAACCTGCTGCTGTTAGCCAGAATGCTAGCATCAGCATGTAAGCTAACATCAGCATGTTAAGCATTGACAAACATAGCATCTTAGCAAATGTCAGCATGTTAGATTAATTATAAGAATAGTTTTACCATAGTAAACAGGTTAACAAAAGTTAAAATGCTATTGTTGGACAACAAGCAAAGTTTAAAATAAATGTCCTAAGCTACAAGTAGCAAATAGACTGCTGTTTACATAGCACCAGGGGTACCACCAGGAATCTTGGGCCCCCTGACAAAAAATTTAATTGGGCCCCTCCACGCAGCTGCTGTTACAATTTTTTGAGTCTATCTGACCCATCAAAGCGTCACAATTTTAAAGGCTTGCAACTGCCTTGCTTTCTTTGGTTCAATACTGATACTAGCACAATATTTACTGCTCATGAATTTAACATCCAACAGTCCACATATAGTATGCAAGTAGGTTGCTTAAATTTTTTCTATTAGTTTTAGATTACTGAAATGTCTCTCCCCACGAGCAACAGTCATACGCAACGTGCAAAATACACATGAAGCAATCCTGACTTCTCAAAAAATGCTATGTAGTTAAATTTTATTCAAGCTGCAGTATATAACTTTAATAAAAAAATGTTTTCTCCATATTTGTTAAAGCTGTCATCATGTCAGATAATCTGTGAAACAATCAATCTCCTCCACCTCCTCCCTGAGCTGCTATTGCTAGCTAAAGTAATGCAACGTTCCAGCCAAAACAACCAATCAGAACCAGAAGGAGGGTCTTAGTGCTGACAATCAACTTCATTCACTCGCTGCTAAATGTGCTAATGGTGGAGAAACAACATACCATTACAGGAAACCATTTATCTGCCGTCACTGGTAGCTATGCTAACTAGACTGAGCCTTCACAACAGGCTACGCTAGCTGCAGCATAGCACAGAGCGAGGGGGAGGGAGGATGAGCAGCCACAAGAGATTGTGATTAACAGCACTAAAACTCTCCTGTCTCTGATTGATTGTTTCTAGCACTGGGAGAAAGCAGAGGAAATAGATTTTTCACAGATTATCTCTCATGCCGTACTGTCACAACATGACGACAGTTTTAACAGTCCATTTCCGAACCAAACACTCCTGTAAAAAAATGCCTTATGACCAACTGATACAAAAAAAAGTGGTAATTCATATTATTACACGACGCACACTATCCTCTATTAAAATTTTAAGTGACAGACTAGCGACCTGTCCAAGATGACCCCGCCTCTCGTCCGGAACGTTAGCTGGAGATAGACACCAGCACCTCCCGACCCACTAAACACAAGGGTGTAAGACACTGGTGTCAAACTCCAGTCCTCAAGGGCCACTTTACTGCAGTTTTTAGATGTGCCCTAGGTACAAAACACTGGAATGAAATGGCTTAATTACATCCTCCTTGTGTAGATCAGTTCTCCACAGCCTTGCTAATAACCTAATTATTCTATTCAAGTGGTGCAGCAGAGGCACATCTAAAAGTTGCAGGACACCAGCCCTTGAGGACTGGAGTTTGACATCCCTAAACTATGCTAACGGTGGCATGCTAGCATATGGGAAAATATGTACTTTTAAGTAAAATAAATTTGCAACTGATAGGCAGATCAAAATCTATGAGAGTGTTGGCATGGAAACTTAAAAAAAAACAAAAACAGCAGAAAATAGAATCCATAGAATTAGAAACCCAAAAGCAAAAGAAGTGTTACAAGAAAAAGTTGAATAAAAACCAAGAAGCATTTGAGATATTCTACAAAACCTTATATTCTAAACCTCTGGAGGAACTACTGACCGCATTGATGAATATATTCTGAACTCCACAAAAGTATCTTCAGAAAAATTACGTTAGATATCGCAGAAAAAGAAATAACAACACAAGTAGATTAACACCATGTAAATCTCCAGGGTCAGACAATTTACACAGCAGAATTTTATAAGGAATTTCAGGGAGAGTTTATTCCAATCCTCCTACCTACATCAAACTTTAAAAAAAATGATCAAACACTAACGAGTTGGAAGGAGACGATCTCAGTAATAGGAAATCAGTTACAAGAAACTGTTAAACTGCACCAGGTTGCAATGTGTGGTCTAATTGTTGATTGAAAGCTTCAAATAAAACTTTCTGAGGACAGACTATAGAGACAGATGATCCAGTAAAGACGATTCATTCTTTACCATTTCACAAATACTGTTCCCCAGTACTTGTATCAAGAAAATTCACACGGCTCTGTCCAACCCCTCACCAGCTGTTTAGCATGCGCTGAGTCATGCTGACAATTAAGTTTTATGATAAAAAAAAAAAAAGAGGGACTCTGTGTGTTTAAAATGACAAGCTGACATGCGTATGGCAGGGAAGGCCCATTTTTAATGCATCCAACAAAAAAAGAGGAGAGACAGTATGTACAGAAAACATACTTGATCTTCTAGAGCTCCAGATATGGGCTGCAGTAAGGAAGAGAACCAGCAAGGGGCACTGTGTTCCAAGACAGCTGGAGGGATGAGTAATCACTTGGCTCTTGGCTCATGTGACTGTGTGCTGCTGAACACTGACCCAAACTCTGTCTACAAGCTGCCTCTGCTGCAGCGTTCACACACCAACACTGAGCTTTAGGTTGCTGTTCTTCAGGGACATGCAGAGCCTTCCACCATGCACCGACACCTGCTCCACTGCTCCATCGTCTCAATTGTCCCCTGCTCCACTGTCCCCTGCTCCACCGTAAAGCAAGGGATGGTTGCTTCACCGTCCCCTTTATGTATTGGGGATGGTCCCCTGCTCCAATCTCCCCTGGAAATGTTCTGTCATCAAAAAAGTCTGACCACATCCCCCTAAGTGCAAGGCCAAGTTTTTGACATGAGAACAAGGTTCCCCAGTAGACAGACAGACAAAGCGTTGCCACCTGGAAGGCCAGCACAAGGATGCATGCTCCCAGAGACACAAACATGGTTGAACTCATCTTCCATTACCATGGCAACCGTAACAAGATTCGGCAGCAGAAATCTTTGCACATTGAAGCGTGGAAGTATGAAAAGCAGCAACCAACAACTGTTTTCTAGATTTTTTTTTATTGTGACAACATGAGATGCATATAAATCCTGATTATGTATTTGCTCACACTAAAAAGGTCTCAGCAGACATTTTGTAATATCTTCTTATTATAAGAGCAACTTAGCCAAATTTAACATTCACATTGTCAGTACTGCATGTATGGCTGCACAATATGTAACAATTTTTTATTATTTGCAAAACACAACACGAAGAACAGCTTGGATTGCAATAAATGTTGCCTAGTTATTCAGGTGCCATGCATTCAGCCTCTGGGTGTCTATGAGTTACTGCTGACTCAGCCCTGTAGTAACCCGCTGCATGCTGGGTATTTGTGAAGACGAGGTCATTAGCCAGGAAAGGACGTTCCTACTCCAAATATAGACGGCGGGGGGTAAGGAGGTAAATTCCACACAAAGCAGAATGGTCATCTCTTTATCTTCCCTCTCTCCAACAAACCTTCCAACTCCTTTACTTCCTTATTTACCTGAGTGGCCATGACAACCAGGCTCAGATTACCAGCAGCTTGACACCAAGACAAGTGGCCATTTTAGAGACAAAGCCAGGGAAGAGACATGCTGAGGGAAAACCGCTCAGAAAAAAAAAAAAGCATCACTAGCACATTTTGTGCTGGTGTAACTTAACATAACACACATCTGTAGCAATGGTCATCATTGGAACTCCTTCTTTAAAGATTTGTGCAACATGCTGTAATCACCTTTAGGCTGAGAAAGCTGTGGTGGTAAAAAAAAAAAATTACATTCCTGTAATGTACAACATGATCGCTTCTCACTCACATCTACAGCTAGAAAGTCGAACACACCGCAAGACTTAAGTTGGAGTTCCAAAGGCAAGGAAGAGATGACAGCAGATCCCTAATGCCTGCTCTGAAAGGGAGGATTTGAATAGAACACGGCCATCTCTATCCCATAATGACAGTATGCTGGTTGAGCTGAACCCTGGGCCTCTGGAGAACGGAGGGGGAGCCAGATCGACTGCTCCATTCTCAAACAATCCTGACGTGAATCTAAGAAGCAGCTAAGGTTGCATGAAGATTGTAGCTCGGACTGAGACACTGTGCATGATTACAAAAGGCCAGTACAATTCAGAGAACGACTAGGGACATACTGTATGTATGGCATGGAGCATAAGCCAGAAGGTGATGGTCCCAGCTGAGAGCACTGAATAGTCGACTAATGTAGTCGTGGGCTGGTGTCTGATTCTCTCCACAGGACATAACTGCTGCTAAAAAAATTTAGAAAATACCCCTGGGCGACGAAACAATCACCATATCTATCGCGATACACAGTTGATCAACAATATGTCCGGTAGAATGTTGATAAATTCACCAAACTCCGATCTAGAATCGCACAGCATTCTGCGGGATGTAAGCAGAGGAAACGCTTTAGTTGATCAACTTCTCAAGCCCAGCTAATCAAGGTGGGAGGCATCAGTGCCGTAAAAGGAGAGTTCGGACACTCCCATGGACTTCCCTAGAAAGAATGGACTGCAGAAGTCAATTTGTGTCATGCAGATCCAAATAGTTCCAAACAGCAGCAGTTCCAGGATTGAATGGAGTTCATTCTCTGTGTTTCAGCAGTTTCTCTGGTAAGTTGATGAAAATATTTTCTTACTGACTGCTCTTTACCACAATTTTCCAACAGTAATATTTTAAGTGACCAGTTTTTGCTAATTGAGGATGTTTAGTTGCTAGTTTTATTTTAACTGCAGCTAGCTCATTTATTTTAACTGCAGCTAGCTCATTGCGAGCATGACAGGTTTAAACAATTTTATTTCAGTCTAATACAGCGTTTTACAATATCCATTGCAGCTTAAATTTTGAAAGTTATCATTTTCTTATTTTTGTGGAAATTCCAGTTACTGAACTACCTGAACTATAAAACATTTAGCCTTTCTAGTGGTAATTTTTTTAGTTCACTTTAGTAATTTTCTAGCTCAGTCTTTGGTTTTTTAGTTCCACGTAATTTTACATTTAAAATTACATAGTACTTTAGATCAAATTCAAGTTATATATCTGTCATAGGAGAGGGCTGAGTAATTTTAAAAATATATTTTCCAGGTAATGGGAACGATTTCAGTTATGCATGTTGCATACAAAGTATTACAAAGGTAACAAGGTCTCATTTTCGGTCGTACAAAATAAAAGCTGAATCAAGACATTTGAACAAAATGAATTTAACCACATAACCTTCACAAAGTTGATATTTACTGCAGGACTGTTAATTACATTTATATTATTAATGTCTCCTTCATGTCCAGGAACTTTGCCAGAAGACATTCCATTGTTAAAACTTGCTTTTGTAAGAACTGCTTTATTTCTTTTCTTCTGTCTGACGTTCTCCTGCCACCATTCTTTGCCAGTCGTGGCAGCTGTCGTTGTTGACTATTGTTCTTTATTTGAATATCACTTGATCAAGCCTTTTCTAATATTCCACATAACAGAGTAAGTAATAAGTGAATGTGTGATTTGTGCCAATATCATATTGGGTTAGTATATCGGTCAATAGTCAAAGCTTCAATATTGGTATTGAATGGGAAGTGAAAACATTTTATTGGGACATTCCTACTGAAAACACTTCTACTTTAGAGCAAGATACCTGGAAAAATGGATAGGGCTTTACGAAGAAAGACACACCACCACTGTTTACAAGCTTACATCCCACAATGCAACACGTGGCTACAGGAAAGCATGTGGCTCTAGCTTGGCAGCCATGTTGGATCAAGATTGCTCAAACGAACTCTGCTGTGTCCAGAGCTAAATAAACAGCACTGACAGGGGAAACAAACTAAACACACATAATCAGATTATAACCATTAATGGACTAACACATAAATAAATAGGATACATTTTTAAAAAAAGGAACAACAAAGGCTTGATGTTCTGAATCTAAGGTTGAATAAAAGCTATGTGATTTGAAACAACATTTCAAAGCAGGTCGCATTGGGGCAGGTTTAGAGTTGGGTCATTGATCGTCTCTCGTGACTTTAGAGTGTGAGCCCGAAGTTATATATGAATCCCAGAAAAAATTAAAATGACATAAAAGGAGACGAGAGTATGATCAATAGTTTGAAGTTTTGGTATAGGAAGATTTTTGATTGTTTCACAGAGTGGCATCATGTACATCTGCCAATAACTAAAAACTAAACCACAACTCTAATTTATCAAAACCTGCTTCAGATCTAGGAGATATTTAAATCAAATCGCTAGCCGAAGTGTTCAAGTACATTCACAAAGCCACTGGAAATCAGCCTCTGTCCTTCATACTAACCTAACCACTGACTAAATGTGTTTACTAAGACGCTCCTGTTGTACAGCAGCTTCTCTCACTCCTGTTTCATAGCAACAGAACGTTTTTAGAATCGACCGTCTCTTCTTCTCTTCTGACCAATAACCGTCCAAGACAATGTTAGAGGGAAACAACAAAGGAAAGGTGGTTAGAAAGTAGAAATGGTGATGCATTTGGAAAAAAACAAACAAAAAAAAAAACTAGACATCCCTGAATGGTTGCCACGGGAGATTCAAGGATTTCTCAAACACTCATGAAGGAATCCGAGCAACACTCCAGGTGTGTTCTGGTGAGGGAATAACATCGTAACATAATTTTAAAGCTCAGAAAAGTCCCTTTTACATGCTAGACCCCTTTAATGGGCTCAAACTGGCATCTGATTGGTGCATTTCTTATTTTAAATTTGAAGGACTTAACGGAAGTAATGAGGCATTTGACACGTTTCATTTAACACTTTGAGACTCATCCAGTAAATATGTAATTTCTTTTATTAATGGTATATGTTGAAATAGTAAATAATTTACCAACTGATTAGAAACTTTCAGGTAATAATGAAGTTACCAGGTAACCAAAGAATATCGCAAACTGAATATGGAAGAAGAAGGAAATAATCAATTATTTAATCAATGATTAAATATTCATCTTACGGCCAGAACACATCAGCGTCCAAAATCTAAAGTCAAAACTGCCACAACTTTCACTTTCTCTCCTGATCCCCACTCCAGCTGCCCAACTCAACCAGCAGCAGTCCAGCTAGCTGCTAACCAACCTTGTCCTCTTTTCAAGCACCAATGTCTACAGCATGCCTCATTGTAGCTCCTGTCTGGAATGATTTTCTGCTTTCTGGAAGTAGTTAGAGAATGGCTGCAAGGTCTAAACACACGCCTGTCTTTATACAGTCAGCAAAAACTTTGCCAAGCAACACATTCATCGACATTAAGGCTGCGTCCATACTGCCAGCAATGCTTAAGACGGTATTATTAAAGCAATATCAGAAAGAACCGATGTTAATATAACGGCAGGTATTTCATGTCTTTTAGGTCCTAATTGAGGCTTGAGGGACTAATGTTCCTCTCCTGACAGTCCCAACACATTGGCAACAGCTACATTTCAACAGGAGACGCATTAAAACACATGTTGCATAAGCCAGTGCAATACTGAAAGGTGTTACTCACTGAGAATTAAATAACACGGAAGCCTGGCAGCCATTTTGCATCGCTGAAAGGTCAAATGTTCCTTCAAGACCCCTCCAGACTGACTCTAACCTCTGGTGCAGCAGCACTAAAGTTAGGTTCACCCAAATTTTAAACAGGTATCATATTAAACATGCCAGCTTGAACATAATGACAACATTGACTTGAACTGGAGTAGCTCTGTACTTTCATTTAGATCTTTTTCTTTTTCATTCTTTAATTTTTGCCTTTCTGGGGGAAAATTGCTTTATTTTTTAGACAACTGTTCCTTCTTGTTTCGGATGCTGTGTAGTTTGACTGATTTTTCATACTTTGCTATTTTGCTATGGAGAACGTTTTGAAGTTGTTAAACCTCAGATGTTTTATCTTCTACCTCAGTCATGGATTCATACGCTTCAATAAGTTTGTCCTCAACCAAATCAGGAGGTGCTGCTGCTGCTCCCTGTGCCTCTCCCTCCCACCTTTCTGTCTCTAGAAGTTAAGTGAAGAGGAACCTGGAGAGACTGAACCGGAACAAGGCTGCAGGTCCAGATAGTGTCAGTCCTAAAGAGCAATTTCATCTCTGTGGGATTCTAAAACATCTCTACAACTTTATCTTGACCCGATGGAAAATTCCATTGTTGCGGAAGACATCCTGCCTGGTTCTGGTACCAAAGAAAACTCACTATTCAGTCACCAACGACTATAGACCTGTTGCCCTGACATTACACATAACACAGTTCCTTCAGTCTTTTCATTTCAGTGGAGTTGGACTTGAAGATGCCATCATACTCCTGGATAAACAAACCTACTGTCATCTGGACAAAGCAGGCAGCACTGTGAGGATCATTCAAGTACATTAAACACAATTCAGTCAAATTTGCTTTGTCAGAAACTCCAGAGAAACAGGTGGAGGCCAACAGGCACCAATATAAAGTCCATTAAAACAAGTCTAGAACTAACAAACACAGTGAATGGTCTTCTCTAAATCAATCCAATTTAAAAAAAAGATTTAACTTTGGTCAGCAGATGCAGACAAAAGCTGGATTTGACTCCAGAGTCAATTTGTGTATTAAATCTAAACTCCTGATAAGGCTTCTGACATATTTACTTAATTGGCGGGAACTGTCACCAAATGAAACACAGTCAGCATTTCAGTAATATAAAAATGTTTTTACTCAGCCACTGGTTAACAGCTATTACCTAATCTACAAAAGATAAGACCACATGAGTTATACCTGGCTTAAGAGACAAATAAATTTGTAAGTCATCTGAATAACAGTGGAAGGACACTTTGCGCACAAGCATAAATTCAACTAATGGCAGCATATAAAAGGAGAAGAGAAGGGGACCAAGAATGGAGCCTTGTGGCACTCCACAAAGAATTTATAGTAAGTAACAACTGATGGTACGTAAGCCACTTCAGTGAGGTGCCACGAATACGAACAAAGTGTTTCAAACAAGACGGGAGGACAGAATGGTCCAAGGCTGCTGTAAGGTCCAAAAGAACCAGAACGACAGAGCGCTTACTGTCAACAGACATAATGTCGTTATGTATTTTTAACAAGGTGGTCTCTGTACTGTCTCAATCTGAAACCTGACAGAAATTTTTCAAAAATGTCATTTGATTCTAAGCTCACAGTTGTGTAAATTTTACACTCTCTTTCTCAAATTTTGGAAAGAGAAGGTAAATGAGAAATATCTAAAATTAGATCAAATTGAAGAGCCAAACTGGGGCTTTTTAAGAAGAGGTCCAACAAGAGCAAGAGCACTTATCGAGCAGGTGTGTGTGATATTCAAACACACAAACACAGTTGGTTCACATAGATATATGCCCTTACATCAGTCTCACTGTGCGTTCGGCGACACAGATATGACAGCATAATTATCAGCAGCGTAATACAAAGGGACCAGGCTGGAAAACTGCAGGAAAAGTGAAAGCGTTTTAACACCTACACTTTTCCCAGTGAGATGGTCAAACAGTCACAACCCCCACAGGTGCCACACCCATTTACTCACACAACTTAGGAGGATGATTGCTCTGTGTCAGTCCACTGGTAGTGATTTTTGGACGGTTCAGGGTTCAAGTAAAGAAAATACAACCAGATTAAAGGGAAAAACTGTTCACTTCTATCTGTTGTAATGCTGGTACAGAATGAGATCTGGACTTCAGCTAGAGGCGAAGGTTTTAATGACTTTTCCACTTTCCATCACCAGTGTTCTGACTGTGGTGTTTCCACAAGCACAGACATCAGCGTCAGGTATTTAAATTTGTTATTTGAAGTAGGGGTGTAGCGATACAATAATCTCACGATACGATACAGTATTCTGATCACGATACGATATGTATCACGATATTTGGCAAATGATACGAGTTGATACACTTTTACGATTTTCTGAAAGATTTTAAAGTGATTTTAGTGACATTTTGTGTTCCATAGACTTCGATTTAATTAACTGAAAACAGATTTTAAAAAGCACCAACTACACAATACTCGACTCTGATTGGACAGAGTCTAACAGCTGGACAAACAGCTGGACAAAATGAATAAAAATGCAGTGAGAAATTTAGTTTCTGTCATTTAATTCATGTGGATTTGACATAAAACTCAAAGTTTTAACAGTGATCCAGGAGCTGAGTGGGGAAATTATCAGACTCTCAATATGCAAATGATTGCACTTATGTTTTTCTTTGGGAGTGGCTGCGTTTTGGAGTAAAAAAAAGTCTTTTGGACTATAGGGAAAAGGCTTTTCTACCTTGGCTCCCAGAGTTAGCCGTGGCTGTAAGCTGTTTACTACTAGCTGCTGGGGGAGTGGCTCTGCCTCACCCCCTAGTGATCGACTCCTTGCAGGTGCACAGCGCCGCCATTCCCCTGCTTGGATATCCGAGTAGCTGCCTCTCAGACTGCCAGGATCTCATCGTACTCTCAGTCTCTGGTACTCTTTGTCAGTTGCTAATAAGAATGATCGATCCGCCATCGTTATCATGGCAATCCTCACTGTGCCCAGACTCTGGCTGCGGGTTTCCGCTCTTCGTTATCCAGCTCAAAACAGAGCGGCACTGTCTGCTGCATGTTCATTCTTTAAGTAATCCTTTATATCCAGAACGGAAACCACTAAGCTAAAAACAAATTACGAAGTGGATGCCACTGGTTGCTCTGATATCCAAACTTTGCATTAATTTCGTGATCTCACTGCTTTTGCCGCTGCTCCATTCGTGCCGCTCCTCCACTTTTCTTTCACGGTTACTTGAGCAACTTTACTTCTACTTCGTTTCTTAGCAACAAAACACAGCCCATCGTTATTAATTGAAGATTTGAGATTTCCAAAAACAAAGGAATCTAATGTTGCATTTCGTTTCCCTTTTACATAACTGGAAAAGCCGGTTTTTGACTAGGCCTGTCGCGATAAACAATAAATCAATTAATCGCACAATAAATTTAAATTATCGACCTCATTCTAATTATCGGCTTTATCGTTTCTTCCGGCCTTTTTCTCTTTCTGTTGATGACACTGAATGAAAAAAGGCTCAACTCCGGTGCTCTCCACTGACCCTCCCTTCCTCACTTCCTTAGTGTGAAGCCCAGCGCACACGACACGATCTTAGAGCTGTCAGCCGATTGTCGGCCCATTTTCAAAACCTGAGACCACACATTAGCCAACAGAAATCCTAGGTATAACGGTTCGATCGGGTTCGGTCCTGCCGTGTGGTGTCCAACAATGGGCACAAAATAATGGCTACAAGTTCAGTTAACTAATTTTAAAGCCAGACATTAATCAATGCTTTACTACAATCTATCTGCAATGCATGTGGCTAGTGTCAGCGTAAAGTCCTGACTGAATGAAAATCATTATAAACCATTTATGTCACGGTAACGAAGAACAGCTGAAAAGTTACCAGGTTTATCAACTGCGGTACCAATTTCGCTCCAACTCCTCCCCTTGTCATTTCTATATTCTTTGCACGAAATGTTGAATAAACATTAATGTTGTTTCCACAAATCATCTCCAATGTCTGCTGGACTTCCGGTTGGGCTGTGTCAGCTGTTTGGGATTCCCCTCCGTAATTTCCCCTCAGAAAGCAGGAGGAGAATCCGCGCTTTCTGATTGGCTACCTGTCACATTCAACAGGCTGCCTTAAGCTCCCAGTCGGGGAAAAACCCCTGATTTAGATGGAGCAGCCACAACAATCTACCATGACAAACCACACACTACAGGAAGATCGGTTACGAAATTGCAAGCGACAATCTTAGAAGGGCCAGTTCAAAGATTGTAGTATGGGGAAAATTGGGGCAAAAAATCGTGTAGTGTGAACTATTGCATCAGGTAGTCGATGTGTCCATTTTCTCTATTTAAATCTAATTATTACTGAAGGGCAACATAATATACAGACTTCATAATCTGCACTCTTTTGGTTGAATGCAGTGTTTATTTACACTTTGGCTTTATGTTGTTTAGTTTTTATTCAAGTACCGTATTTTCCGCACTATAAGGCGCACCTTCAATGAATGGCCTATTTTAAAAACTTTTTTCATATATAAGGCGCACCGCATTATGAGGCGCATAGAATAGACGCTACAGTAGAGGCTGGGGTTACGTTATGCATCCATTAGATGGAGCTGCGCTAAAGGGAATGTCAACAAAACAGTCAGATAGGTCAGTCAAACTTTATTAATAGATTACAAACCAGCGTTCTGAAAACTCCGTTCATTCCCAAAATGAATAAACAGCTGCTTTATTATTTTCCCCGAGGTAAAGTAAGTGACGTGGTATTTTCGTGACACAGTTTATCTTTAACAACAGCAAGATGTAACATATAGTGGAGGGGAACTTTTCCTCGATTCAATAAACACGTAAAAAACAGTCTGATACTGTTACGGTAAATCAAACAATCACAATCAGAATATCCACTTCCGCACCATTGATTCGTTCATGTTAAATTCTCTCGCTGCTGCTCTATTTCCGTGTTCTACTGTGTGACTGATCGCCTTGAGATTAAACTCTGCGTCGTAAGCGTGTCTCTTAATAGGAGCCATTTTGGGGTCTTTACACAAAACCCAGCATGCACCGCGCGCTTCTTCTTCTACGGGGGAAAATGAAGTCAGCGGCTGCTTACCGTAGTTGCGAGACCTGTTGTGGCTCAATATTGGTCCATATATAAGGCGCACCGGATTATAAGGCGCACTCTCGGCTTTTGAGAAAATTGAAGGTTTTTAGGTGCGCCTTATAGCGCGGAAAATACGGAAACTTTTTTGTTAATGGAGACTGAGAATCCCTTTTATTTTTGGTTGTTTTATTTTGTTTATCAGTTCCAGTGTTAAATGTTCTTTTGAAAATAAAGTCTATCTATCTTTGGCAGAAAATTGCATGTATTATTATGTAATTTCCATTAAATCAGTGTAAAAAGGTCTTCAAACAATATTATTGTTTATCGCAATAATTTTTGAGACAATTAATCGCTCAGCAAAATTTGTTATTGTGACAGGCCTATTTTTGACATTTCTCTGACGTTCGGAAAAATATGGTTCACTTATTTTAGCATAACTCCGGTTTTACTTGGCCTATTAACACAATTTAAAAACTGGTGTGTAGTTTACAATGTGCACTTTAAGCACAAGTTGAAAGTGAGACTGGGGGAGGCGGAGTCTTGCTGCTACGCCGTCACAAACCAGACAAGTTAAAAAGACGGTATAAGCATATGGACACCTATGGTTTAGCATATCGATACTCGCGGATGAAAAATCGATACCAAGGGTGGGGGGGAAAAATATCGATAAATATCGTAGAATCGATAGAATTATACAGCCCTAATTTGAAGGCAAGATTAGTTTATTAGTTGAGCACATTTTCAGCGACAAAACAATTCTAAGCAATTTACATGATTGAAAGGAAAATAAAACAACAAACGGGCAAAAAAAACCCAACACTAACTTGCAGTGGTAAAGTGAAGGAAAATGATGACAAGTTAAAAACCAGACCACATTTTATGGCAGGGGTCTCAAACTCCAGTCCTCGAGGGCCGTAGACCTACAGTTTTTAGATGTACCACAGGTACAAAACGCTGGAATGAAATGGCTTAATTACCTCCTCCTGGTGAAGATCAGTTATCCAGAGCCTTGCTAATGACCTAATTATTCTATTCAGGTGTGGTGCAGCAGAGGCACATCTAAAAGTTGCAGGACTGCGGCCCTTGAGGACTGGAGTTTGAGACCCCTGTTTTATGGTGTTCCAGTTATTAATCAAACGCAGATCTAAACAAAATCTTGATTTGAAGGGGATTAATCATGCAAAACCCATTTAATACTTAAATGCATTTAGTGTAGCGTCTCTAGGAGGCAGGAAAGTTGAATTTAGTGTCTACCGGCGCAGAATAACTATCTTTATTTTCAGTTTGGGTCATTTTCTCTATTAATTATTGCCTCTTTTTTTTTTAACAATAACACCAGTATTCATGCACAAAGTCATGGATTTCCAGCTAAGCAATTTCACAAATCCGCCATTTTTATTTCTTGCAGCAATTTTGGAGTCCCAAGTTCAAAGATGCAGAAGCTGTTTGAAAATGTTCGCTTGGTTGGTGTATTAATCCACACTATAAAACTTTATTTATCTAAGCAATGTTCCCACATCAGTGGAGGAAATCTCCTTTTTTTGTGTGAAGCACTTCAAGGACGACTGCTTCATCAAACTCCGCCAGGATCAAGAGGGATTTACCGATAGATTTTTGCCCTGTTTGCACGGCGCTGTGTAAAAACCATAACGACTTTGTTGTGATCCAGCCACCTGTGATCTCGCAGTCTCTTACACCGGGACTTTTTGAAACCAGGTATCATGAGTGAACTACCAACAAAAACAATGGCGGATAGCGGATGCACTGTGTGAACTGCTTAACCTGTTCAACTGAACAACTCTTGATAAGGACTATCTATGTGTTACACAGGCACTTGGTTCATGGGAGGCAGAGTAGGGTTAGTTCTAAATTAGGTGGAAGGTAAGGGTCAAAAGCACATTGTACATTCAACGATATGCTAAAAATCACAGCGCCGTACAGTGGCCTGGCATTGGAACTGCAACGGATTAAAGGTGTTTTGGCAGTCTCATCTAAACGTGAGACTGCCAATCAACATCTGAAAATACCAGCAGCTTCCACTCATCTTGTGCAAACTTAGCCTTTGTCTAATTGAGGGTCGGTTCCTTCTCTCTATGGAAATGACGGACACAGCAAAGCAGAAGCTGAAAAAAAAATGCTACAATGACAATAGACTTTATTTTAGACATGAATTTATTGTGTCGATGTGACATCTGGGACGATGTTTTAGCTAGAAGCAGCAGGATGTTAGCTGTGTGTGCTAGCTTTTAGTTGCACTCAGTGTTATTACATGAACATTGTTTTTGCCGTTTTTGTCTTATGGAACATGATCCAAATGCATTCAGTGATGTTCTTGGTGCTAGGATTAGTTAACTCGCTAACTATGTTGAGGCCTCATTTACAAGGCGAGTTCATTCTTGCTGTGGTAGCGTTTTCTGGCTCCAGCATGTGAGGTTGGATGGACAAGTCTTCCATAGTTAGACATTTTTAAGTAAATTTGGAAATAAAAAGTAAGCAAACTGCTATGAAACTACAAAAAGGGGTGAAACGGGACCTGGAGGGGCGGGGCATAAAGTGCCTGAGTTTCATTTAAAGAGACAGGTCAGCACATCATAACAGAGGTAAAAAAAAAAAAAAGTGGGGGCCTGTGGATCTCAAACCAAGAGTAATTCAGACCAACACGTTTCAGTTCCACTTTACATAGACCACTACTGAATGATTTAAATGTTAAAAGGAAGGATTTAAAAGCACGGTATCCACTTTAGAGGAACTCAGTGTTTCGGTCGTTTTGCAATTTGCGAAAAGTTTGTTCCAGGTTAGCAGAGCGTAAAAACTGAATGCTTCTGCTCCATGTTGGGTTCTGGTTCTGGGGATGCAGAGTAGACTAGAAGACCTGAGTGATCTGGAATGCTGATACAAGTCTTTCCTTTATTTTGGTGCCAAGACATTCAGTAATTTGAACAAGAACATTTAGTTTCTTCTAAGTCCTTCCATTCCTACAGGGAGCCAGTGGAAGGACTTTAGAACTGACCTTGATTTTTTAGGCAGACCTGTGAAGATACCGTTGCAATAATTATTACTACTAAAGATAAATGCACGGATGAGTTTCCCTAGATGTTGCCGGATTGTAGATCATAGTTCTCACTCTTAACCATTACTGCTTCAATTTATATCCAGTTGTAAAACAAAAATGTGGTCTTGCTGTTTGATAGCAAATTAATTAAAGGCTGTCAATTTGAATATTGTACCAAGAATCATTGTAAATGTAGGTATGATGCTAATGGGAGACATGAGGCATGAATCTCAATATGTAGATCGAAGCTATGGGTGGACATTTATGTTTATCACTAACTGTGACAAATGTTTTATAATAAGAAGTTTGATTAATTGCTCTCATAATAAATTTAGAATAATGATGTTTAACCCCCCCCCCCAAAACTGCTAGTATTTGCTCATCACTGAAAGTTCCTAAGGCTTGTATCATAGCCTTCATAATAAGAAAGAAGTGTATGTAACAGTGTTCATTCATACTTTAAAGTATTCACCGGATGTAATGTCGCTTCATGAAAATTTATATTAATGATTGCAGTACATGTTGCCAGTTAATTTTATTACTCCTCCTTCTATTCCACAAATGCCAAGTGTTGTGAAATAGCTTAAACCCCAGACTGAAACATAAACAGCCTGAAATTGGGAATCCCCCCCGATATGTTTCTTCACATTGGGGGAATTTATACACTTTGGTAAAAAGGAGGACAGGCAGGTGAGGGGAGGAGAGGACGGTTATTTAGGAGCTTTGTTGTTTCTTTTCATCTTATCGTTTTAGCTGCTCTCTCTTGTCTCTACTCGTTTGGTTTCCTGGGATTAATCTATTCCACATAACTCTGCTTAAAGCGACAGTGTGCAACTTTTACAAAAAAATATTTTTTACTCGTGTATTTGTTGAATCTGTTATTATGTCAGTATGGTATGAGACGAATAATGTGAAAAAATTAGCTCCTCTGCCTTCTCCCAGAGGTAGATGAGAAGGCAGTGCTACCTAGAACAACCAATCAGAGCCAGGAGGATGATCTTAGTGATGTCCATCACATCTTCATGTGGCGATGCTCTATTTATATATATATACAGTATATATATATAACAATCGACTATCTTCACTTGTTATAAAAATGCTATATATATTAAGATAAAAGACTTAAAAGACATTGGACTTCGATATTTAGCAACTTGAAATTGGGCCTCTGTCTCTTTAAGAAACTCCATCAGGAAGTCATCACAACATGGCTGCTCCACCCTTTAACAACGTTTTTACCACCGCTGGACTGAGAAGTAGCTTCTGTAATGAGTGTTTGCTAATTGCTGCTGGCTAGTCTTAAGGAGCTGCTCTGTGAGGAGGACAAGGCTCTGAAGTTTGGAAACTGCAGCTCAGAGGAGAAGCTGCCCCTCCAAGGTCTACCCAGGCAGTTTGCACAGCTGAATGGTTGCCATGGGGGATTAAAGTGTTTCTCAAACATACATGAACACATCACGACAACACGCCATGTATGTTTTTGATGAGGTAATAAAAACTTAACATAATCTAAAGCTCAAAAGGTCAATTTAGTATAATACTGCCCCTTTAATTTACATTGCAAAATGAGCATTCGCAAAGCAACATTTGTGAAGTTATTCAATTTCAAGCACAAACCATTCACCCTGTGTGGACCAATAATATGTCCACTCAGTTGGACAGCCTTATCTGACACAGAAAATGGTGTCCACGATGCTAAAGCTAATAGAAAGTGACGGGAACATTGTCATAACAGAAAAATCTAGAGTAGCTGGGAAGATGTGGGTCAATCACAGGCAATATGATCATCATCACCATGTGCAATAACACAGCAAGTCCATGGCTTCAAATACTGGCCTGCTTTAAGTTTTGTGCTGAAAATCCCAGACATAAACATGACCTTGAGAGGAGCACAATTTATCTGAACAAACTTTCCGGAGACTTCCGGAAACTTTCCGGAGACTTCCGGAAAGTTTGGTGGTTTTAGATAGACTGTGCAGAACCCGAGATCGCTGCATTGGCCATACAATTTCCTGGGTTTCTGGGCCGCTGGGGATTCTAGCTCTCTCAAATGGCCATGTTTTAAAGCAAACAACACACAAGTACTCCCACCGTAGAACATGGGATTCACTGAGTAACAGGTTGTAGAAGGCCACAGTCCGTGGGTTTAGTGCACATTGTGTTTCTTTAGTCAGAAGCAGCAACACTTGTGTCAGCTGTAGCTTTGGAGGAGGAGCAATCCTCTCTCTCAGAGAACCAGCTTTATATCGACAACCTGGCAGTCACAACATGGAAAACAAAGAGTCAGCCCCGCGGTCTTCGAGGTGGAAGCACGACTAAACGGACCAGAGTTTCTGGAAACGGTTCCTGCTGTCAACACAGCTGAAATGATGAACAGATCTTAATAAAAAATTTTTTTTAAATGCTGAAATTGTAGCTTTGCTCATGCGAACACATTGGGCACACTGGACTTCCTTCCCAACAAGAAATGTGTTCCTACTAACCTTGAATGTTTGCACATTCCATCTATCTCCAAACTTTCAGAGGCCCATAGAAGGGTGTACATCCTGTACACAGGTCCGTCCACCCCCCCCCACACACACACACGCACGTTTCTTGGCCAACCTTATTAGGACACTGCTCTGACTTCTATTTATTGTGGATAATTACACTATTTCTACGAATTACAAATACCCCCCCAAAAAACTAAATGTAACCCACATGTTATCAGCCCTAATCCAGACATCAGGCACTGCTTGGCCTTGCTTCATTCAAATTAGCTTGCTGATCATATGAGAAGTGTCCAACATGTTGATAAAAACAAGTACAGGCTGACAAAATGCAGAGACTGAATCGGCATCTGAAATGGAAGTCACGGTGGGCAGAGAGGTTCAGGTTTGTTCAGAGAGAACGAACTTTCTGAGATTTCCTGTTGTGGCTAAATGACTTCAGTAGACTTCCAGCCGTACAGGCTTGTCTGTGCCCCAAAATGTAACCACAATAAATACAGAGCAGAGTACATTTCCTTTGTCTCTGTCAGTGAACACAATGTTTATTCAAGATAACAAGAAGGTACAGGTCACAGGGGGTGGGGGTGTGTTAGAGAGGCTCATGTTACCACTGGTTCCAAGTGGCCAGGTTGGAAAGCTTCAGCCCACCCAGTCTATTAAAAGATGTGAAACATATTCAGAGAATGTCAGCTCCAACCAATGACAGCTCAGCCCCAGACACCGCCAATCAGGTCCTCAACACACATCAAGATCAAACCAGATACTTGGCAAAGTCCCAACTCAACACCCTGCCAGGGGAAGGTTGTTGTTTTTTTCCACTTAGAAAGCAAAAGCCAACAAGGACCCGGGCGTACAACACCATTCTGGGAAGCTTTACATGTTATTCTTAATCTCGGATGGAAGGAAAACAATCACGCGACGAAGCAACAAGGGTGACTTAATGATTCAACTTGACATTGTCTTTTGATCCTGAAGCGCCGACACAAATGTTTTCACAACGATAAGCTGAATATGACCTATTGAGTTAATGACAGAGCAAACAAAAATTAAACTGAGGCGAGATAGCCATGCTTCCAGTTTTAGACTAAAAGATAAGCGGCCCAGTCAGAGAACAGCGGCACGTTTGACGTGTACACCGCTGAGGACGAGTAATACAAGCCTACGTGGAGTAATCCAGCGAGGCCCTGGCACACAGGCCGCGGCTGGGTTGGACATTACATCACAAAAGATTCTCAACCAAAAAAGAAACACAACAAAACCCAAACAGGAACTTCCTTTCTAATGATTCCCACTGATTTGTATTCCAAATATGAAACAATTGTATCAGGCTGATGGTAATAGAACACACAAATAAGAATTTTGATGCATGCTCATTTTCTACTTCCACTGGAAACAGAAGAATTTCAACTTCAAGCACCAACAGCAGAAAATCTAAGGGTTTGTTCATTATGACTATCACATTTTTCTGGCTCCAAGTGGTAGAAAAAAAAAAAAAAAAAAAGCACCTTTCACTGTTAAACACCCGTCATTTCAAACAGAAGTAAACTGGTTAACATTTTTCAAAAGCACTCAACATTTAGGAACATTCATTAAAACATTTCAAAGCATTATCTAAAGAATATTTAGATATCACCTAAATACACAGTCCAACCTTGGTATGAAAATATTTGTTTTCATATGCAATACTTTTAATGGTTTTGCTAACATACCTGCTACAGTTAGTCATGAAGAGTTTAAAACGGGATGTTTTCCTTTAAGGCCATATAAAGCTGAGATGGATAAAATGTATAATTAGTAACCTGTTTGCACACTTCTTTAATAAAGCTCGAGTTAAAACATTCCATAGCTGGCTGTGGACCCAGAAACAGCAGCCCTACAATATTTCCTCACTCTGAAACAACAAATATGGAGGCTTAATAATGGAATACGGAGCTCTCCACTATAATATCACCCAGGTCTCTTAACCGCCACAGAGGCTGGGGGTTGGCTGGTTGGTGGGGGAGGTGAAGCAGAGCAAATAAACCAAAAGCTCTGGCCTTCTCAACACTAAACACATGCGTTCTAAAAAGAAAATTAACTAGATAAAAACTATACATGTGGCAAATAGTTGACTTTGAAACCGACTGTGTGGCCAAAGACAGATTCACATCATGTAGCGAAACACCACGACGAGGCCGCATTAAACCTTACATCCCTTCCGTCACTACACAGAGAAAGTAGAAAAATAAGGATAGCAATGCATGCTGTGTGCTGTGTAAGGCTTGAATGTTAGAGCACACGCAGCGGAAGAACATTCACCAAGTTAGCTAAGGGCTAGCAACATTTGTTGCCCCTGCTGCTGTGCTAGATGCAGTTAGCAGCTAGGCTACGAGTCGTCGAGAAAGATCCAACAGCAGATCGGGTCAAGGATTCTTTCCTAAAACTCCGACAAATTGAACACCTAAAGAACGTTTAACACCCTGTTGTCAAGACCCAGGGACATTAAATGTTACTTTGGGAACCTTCTTAACGTTTAACCCGCGTCGCCTGTTTGTGAACTAGCAAACATAATAAATGCGATACACATCCAACATCCTAAGGCTTTACATTAATATTAAAAAGATACAAACAGGTTAGCCACCGTCAACTAACGCTGTTTGGACTGTGTAATTGTGTAATGCCTCGTCCCTTTGTGGAAACAGTAAAGAAACTCACTGAAAAAAATTCAATATTATGACATAAGTTTGCACTAATTTTGAGTTTTACTGGCTGCAATTCAAAGAAGGACAATTCACTCGACTAACACTGCTAATTTTGATGTCAGGTTTGGAAAAAAACCCAAATATATTTTAACCAAAAATGTTTAAAGACATAAAAGTTGTATAATTTGAATGTGACGTCCGCATCGTGTTTGTTCAAAAATATTTAAACGTTGAGTATTTGGAAAAACTGGCAAAAAGAATAATTTGTGACGATGGAAGCAAACTAGAAAACAACACGAGGGACTGATCAAACAGCCAAGAGAGGACCATTCCAGTCACAGCCCAAAGCGCCCCTGGAAGGCATAACATCTATTTTACTTCCCATTTCAGCTGGCTAAACGCTTCACATTAATATAGAAATACTGGAGAAATGCTCGAAATACTGTGAAGACAAGCAACTTGCTTGAAGAAACTTCAGTGGACGCAGGTTATTTGCTTGCTAAGTTAGTTAGCCGTGTAGTCATGGCACAGAAAACATGGTTGATTTGTTTCAGATCTTGGTAAAAACTACTATATGTACATTAAGATATTAAATATTCAAAGTGCTTACCTAAAGAGTCATTCCAAATTCCTTAAAAACAAGGCAACGATAATGTACTATGGAAGTCCTTGGAGTATCCCAACATTAATTCCAATTAGACCAGTAGGCCTGGATATCCGCCTCGGAGTCTCCTGTATCCTTTGCCCTTACAAGTAGGTCCCTCTTCAAGGGTAAGAAACAAAGTTCTCAGTGTCTCCCAAAAAATGTCGGAAAGTTAAATCCCCTGTCTTGTTCGGGTGCGCTACATCCATTGGTGTCTTTTATAAATCCCCGGTGAACAATTCCAATAATGTTAGTGTCTTGTATATTTACAGTTGCTGTTTATTATGGGGTATACACTGCTGTATGTGATACGGGGCTCCGATTCTGTGTCGGGTCCTTACGCTCACCGAAGCGCCCATCCCCCTCCTCGCCGGCATTCACCACAGGCACCATCGAAACTGACACACAATCAAGCCACGGGGCTTCCCAGGCGGCCGTGCAGGGGCATGCTGTTTGGGCGGCCCTTCCAGATGGCCCGCCTCTTGCCATTGATTCGACAGTAATATGCGGCTTTTTTGTTTTACCCGAAATACCTTGAAGCCATTGGCGAATGAAGCTGTCGGTTCCTTCTTTCCACTTGCGGAGTAAAATAGGGCGAGTACGGCTTCAGTGAGGAACTTGTTTTCTCTCGTATTAGAGTGGTGAAGCACACGGAGAGGAGCTTGAGTAACTGGATTCGCAAGGCAGATTTCTGCTCAGCAAAGGATTTATATCTACCACGATGCGGGACGTTTTCTTTATAAAAATAACATTCCAATGGAGCTAACTTCATTTCTATAGTGGGATTACTTCTTTTTGTTTATAAGATATATTTCTTTTGGAAGGATCGCTCTTGTTGATACATAATGGTAATGGCTAGCCATACGGGGTCTCTTGGGCTCAGTTTCAGGGCTGCAAGAGGCAGGGTTCGCCCACTAGGTCAGCCCCACCTACCGGTTTGTCAGTTCAACGGAGTATTACATGTGGCGTTGTGTGCGTTTACCGAGTGGCTGGACGATGAAAGTGGCCATCTTTCCTGTTTTGAACTCTTGTTTGTAACCCCGTTGCAGAAATAAACAGGACGGAAACGAGTGGCTCAGTAAGATTTTAGAGGAATTTTCTGAGGTTGGCCGAGGAACATGGTGTCCTCCGGCTCTAAATCACAGAAAGGAGCTATATAGTGTTTCATCTTACATACTGGCACGATGTAGAAAGGCGACACAATAATCAGATCATTGAACCGACGCCTTTTAACACTTATCAAAGGTGTTATGTAAATTGTCGTGGTGACGCGATTGGATTTTTGTCATGTCATGAGACTTGGAGACAGTTTTGGATTGGACACGCTGAAAAATGCCGACGTCATTTGTTGCAGAGGCGTTGGCAGTACAGTGAAACTGTCACGTGTCGTCAGCGGATTGAACCGAGCCTGACTGCAGAATCTGGGATCAGATTTAACAGCAAAAAAAAAAACGGATTCGGTTTCGTTAACGTGCAATTTAAACGTCCTTTACGTAAATAAAGCCGTTTACCAGTGACACTAGCTGGACAAAGACTTCTTATTCAACGCTTTTCTGAATTTAAGGTCTCAAATGTACATGTAATTGCCTTTTTTCATAAAAAAAAAAAAAAAAAAAGTAAATACTCCCAACACAACCGCCGTATTGCAGGAAGGGGCGGGGGAAAAAACAAATAAAATGGCACTGTAATATAGTTATTTCCTTCCCTTTCCATCCCCGCAGTGCCAATGGCTCATCAGCGTAGTCTATGGGAGTAAAATAAGCACCAAGTCCAGAGAGATTGTAATGTTGAGGTGTTTTAATGATCACCTGACACAACAAAGCAATGAATAGTATACCACAGTCTTCAAATCTCTGTCAACTTTATAATTCGTATTGTAACATTTTGTATCTCATGCATTTTAACACTGCAGAACAAACATTGTAGTTTCAATGTACATTGTGACACTATAATCAACAACATGGGCTTGGGAACCCATAAATTCTTTATCATGCCCCACTTTTTTCTTTTTTTTTTTTTTTTAAAGAACCTAAACACACCATTTGTGGCAGCAGTTTTTAGAGCAAGTCCAAATGTTTGCAGGGTAAGCTTTGGTGCCAGGTTGTTGCTTCTTTAAATGTTAAGCTTAAGGGGGAGGTGGAAAACAGAATGGAAGATTTACTCATTTTACGTCAAACAAAAACCATCAGCTTCTTATTTTGATAAAAATGGCACATCACATGGCCATAAAAAAACATGTACACAACCATAACACCAGAAATGATATTAACAGGGAACTTCAGCTGTACACAAACACCACCATTAAAATCTTCATGTGAACATCCCACCAGTTGCTTTGTATTAAACTGTTGCCATTTGAGGGAGAAAAATGAACCAGAGGAATCAACTGTTTTGCTAGTAGGTGGTCTCCCAGGAATGTCCGATTAAGCGGCTGAGGGGAAAAGTGACAGAAAGAGGAATGGTGCTGGGGGAGGAGATGTTTTCTGTGTTGTTTTTTTTTAAATATTATTATTCTGAAAGGTTTTTAGCTCATGCTTGACTGCAGTTCTCCTGCTGCTAAGGAAGGCTGCCCCCTCCTGGTGGTTGTGTGCCACTGCAGAGACTCCAAACAACTCAAAGCAGCTTCAGACTGCCGGTGACGTTGTTCACCATCTCTTCTGCTCCCATGATGGCCAGGACGGTGCGGGAGCCGGACTCCACCTGCAGAGACTGTTGTTACTCCAACGCGTACGCGGACAGACGCGCTGCGATATTTACATGATTACGATGTCAGAATAGCATACATGCAGTGAGTACGCATGCCTGCACATTAAGAAATCCGACCTTCAGACGAGTTGTCAGTTCAGCATACGCAACAAGTTGTGACAAAAATAAGTCAATAAATTGTTTTCAATGATAATTAGATAGATATACATGCATTGTCGCGCTTTAAAAGTGTATTTAAAGCAGGGACTAGCTAAAGCTAAAGTCAAGTAAAACTCGCCTCCCTGTTGCTTGATGACGGTCTGACTAGTTAACCGCTAAGTCAGGATGTCATACCGCTGTTAATAACAAAGTGTATGATGATCTACATTAAGATTTGATGTTGCTGATTAAATAAAATCATATGGTAATGACAGCGTATACTTGTCTGACAGATTTAGCTGTCACTTCGTGCTAAGCATATGACGATCTGATGGCGTAATCTGATCTGACAGAACAATGACTACCTGGGTGAGACCTGCATCCTGGACCAGGTAGGTGGGCAGGTTGAGGCTCAGGGCCAGGGCCTGCAGCTCCAGCAGGTGGGCCACGTTGGTGCCTTGGAGCACCACCTTCTTGGCCCTGTATGAACACCAAACTCATTTGCATCCTGAAAGGAATTTCACTAAGAACACTTTTGCAATTGTTAAATAAAATAGCATTTTAAACACAAGTCTGCTGCTGATGTCATTTTGCAAACCAAACCAACGTGGGGAGCCAAAAGCCACAGTGGCACATGGAAACGGGAATAACAAGTAGAGAATCACGCAAACATATTAATGCTATCCTGACAGGAAAAAGACAGCTTTTACAGAAAGATGTAAACTAAAAATCATACAAGTTACAAGCTAATTATCTTGATGCGCAGAAAGAATGAAACAAATATTAGCAGGATGAACAAAATGTATGAGGTCGTGGTTTTAAATTAGCCACGATCTGCATGGGTCTTACCCACTCTGGTCCCACTTCCAGGCCATCTCCCGCCAGCTGTTCTTCTCCTGTAGAGCCTGGTACAAACCCACCGCAGCATGGCCCACCTGGGCAGCAATCTGCACACACAACCAGCACCGACTTCACTGTGCTCCCAAACACAAAACCACCACAGGGAACGACATTTAACCAATACCGAGCTCGGCTCTCGGTACTGTATGTTCGTGTGGATTTATTTTCAAGTTTTAAAATGAGGATAGATTATTTTTATGTTGATTAAACTCCAAAATATATTTTTTAAAAATGCCAAGTGAAAGCACACACCAACAGACAAAAGCTCTTTTTATCCTAAATAAGTGATTTTTCACCCCCACAAAATCTTATTTAAGCTCATGGAGTTCCATTAAGTGGGTGTTGTTGTTTGGATGCTGAAAAGAATCGGCTAAATTGCATTTAGCATTCTGTTCCATTCATTTAGTTGTGTTTAAAAAAAGAAGAAATAAATAAACCCCTTCAACTGACTCTGCTTATTGTATTCTGTGTAAATTGAGGGGTTTTGGGTTTACGTTCGATTCTACACAAACTTTACATTTTTGCCCTCATCTTTGTTTAATAAATAATTTCTTGTTGGAATCTGTGCTGTGGAGACTTAACGTTAGACTCAAACGATTTCAGAACTCAGAAACAGCAATTTTAGACAAAAACCTGCTTGGCAGAAGGTGTGCTTTCTTTTCACCATTACCTTTCCAACACCCATGCCGAGGTCCATGTTAACCACAAACACCATCTTGAACAAGAGGTCCTCGTCCCCCTCCTCCTGTGTGTTAGACCGAAGACAGACACACACTCAGATTTGGTTTTGGACAAACTCTACTGGGTCTAACGTACCAATGTGTACCTGCAGGGGACTAAGGCTAGCTTATGGGCACCTCATTCTCCAGTTTGTTGAAGTAGTACATGGCCGCCTCCTCAGCCGACACGTTCCGAGTGTGCAGTAGTGCCTGGGGCGAGAAGAAGTAATAAGAAAGATCAGGAAATACTGCACGTATATATTATTTGGTGAAGTCTGCATGTCAGAAAGTACTGCCCCACCTGTTTTGCTGCCTCCTCAGGGATGTCCAGCTCTCGAAGCTGCTGCAGAAACACAGGGTTGACCTCCTGGGAAGCCAAGTTTGATCCAGTGTCCTCTGATGGCTCCATCACTAACTGCAGAAACAGAGCTCCAGTGAGAACAGCTGTGCAAATTGACTGGAATGTGTTCCCTAAGCTATGTGAAGGGGTATCTGAAAATAGTCCACATCTGCTTGAAAGGGCTAATAAGTGCAAATCTGTTCATCACTAATGTTGTTGGCAACAAACGTTTTATTTAAAATGTAATTGGCAGTTGGCAGACAGGACTGTAACAAAGACAATAATTAACGGTCAACTGCGTGACGTCTTAACAAAGACAAGTTTTAAAAAAATGTTACGAGTAAACGTTAATATAGTCTCCCTAATAATGCGTTGTAAATGGACTTTTAAGATGTGAACGGGATGTTCAGGACACTTCCAATGAATGGGAGCGTTAAGCACAAAGCTAGCAGCTGTAGGCTACATTAGGTTAGCTGCAGCGCTTTGCGCAGTTAGCCCCTGTTCGCTCACAACTGAAGTTAGCGCCAGTAGCATTTTAGCTTTCATGTTAACGTTTGCTAACCTTTGTTTATACCTTTCCATGAAATTTATCACAACGCCTTTTCCTAACAAGTAACTAAATAGCCATTTTTCCTGAGTAGCGGCAAGAGTTAGCACTAGCCTGAGGCAGAACCTAGCCAAGCTAATGGCCTATTGTTACCTGTTTGTCACAGCTTGCTCTACAGCAACAGCAGCGCTGATTAAGTTTCTCCGAAGCTTTAGTATTACACAACACACATAAAATGAAGTTATTTATAAAATTGCTTTCGATGACGCTCTCTCCGTGTTCTGTGTTATATTACTCCATTCTTCCATTTTGAGGCCTTTAGTCTCTGCGTATATTATGCTGCCCCCTGGCGGACGGAGTGATATTCTCATAATGGCATCAGAAGCTTCCACGGGTTTTCCTGGACAATTCAAATAAATAACTTAAGTAAATAAAAAAAAAAAAATGAAATGCTTTCATCAAGAGATTCGGAATTTGTTTCTTTTTATCCCGAACCCCGAAAGTGTTTTATGTCCACGCCTGCATTAATCTTGTAGATAAATTAGGTTTGATTCATTACTTTACATTATTCTAATAAGTAAAATACACCGAAAGCAGAATTATGAGGAAGGTGAGAAAGATTATAACAAACAATACACATCCCTTGAAATCCTCATTTGAGCTGCTTCCTTATTATCAAGAAACAAGATAATATTTTCTTTCATACCAGAAGCAATTAAATTATTAAACAGTAAAAAAGGAACCCTAAATTACCAAGCAATGTTAATGTCATATATGTTTGTCTTTTATGGAGATGCAAACCAATTTCCTTGTGGGGGACCAAAAAGCCAACTGTCGATCAAAACACACTTTCCACACTGCTCCTGTAAACGATTGACACTTCAGTGTCACAAACTATGGTCTGTTAGCTGGGTACCATTAAAGCAAGTGATTGTTGATGCCTACACACAGGTGGAGGTGCTACTTTATTTATGATGCATTTTTAAAAGCACTGCAGAATTCACAGAACATGAACCTAAATACTGTTAAAAGTAAAGAGTGGAACTAAAATGTCTTTTGAGGTCAAATTTACACACACACACACACACACCCACACACACACACACACACACACACACACACACACACACACACACACACACACACACACACACACACACAGAGAGAGAGAGAGACATATACAGTACAGACCAAAAGTTTGGACACACCTTTTAATTCAATGAGTTTCCTTTATTTTCATGACTATTGACATTGTAGATTCACACTGAAGGCATCAAAACTATGAATAACACATGTGGAAATATGCACTAAACAAAAAAGTGTAAAACAACTGAAAATACCCCTTATATTCTAGTTTCTTCAAAGTAGCAACCTTTTGCTGTGATTACTGCTTTGCACACACTCTGCATTTTCTTGCTGAGCTTCAAGAGGTAGTCACCTGAAATGGTTTTCACTTCATAGGTGTGCCCTGTCAGGTTAATAAGTGGGATTTATTGCCTTATAAATAGTCATGAAAATAAAGAAAACCAATTGAATTAGAAGGTGTGTCCAAACTTTTGGTCTGTACTGTATATATATATATATATATATATATATATATATATAGGCACAATTTGGTGATTATTTGTGCATTTTGATGACAATGGACCAAAAGTGATAATAAGGTAGCACAAATGTTCACAAAATTAAAAATGTGAGCCTATTGAGAACAAGAAAGAGTATCAAACTCATTTCATTTTGGGCCCCATCTACATCATGAATGTCCTCATAGGGCCAGTTGTGAGAGAATGTACAGATACAACTACTTATTAATAAATTATTAAATATAGCTTTCTCTGGTATCACTTCCACCTCTTCTTCTTAATGGCAATAAAGAGTTCGTTGAACTGCTGGTGTGAAGTCAGCTTTAATGTCAATCTTTAAAGTTGCTCTTGTTACAATTTCACTTTGATCCACTGACACCAACACCACCGTCGAACTAAAATACAACATAAACTTAAGTGAGACGGTGTCATGAGTATGATAACGACATAAAATGATATACTGTAATTAGATATAAACATACCTCGCTGGCTCACCCTTCCTTTCAAGGTAGAAATGAGGTTATTAAATAAATTCTTTAACTTAAATTACCCTTTTACAGTCACTTGCTAAAGCTATGCTTTCCTATCGCATGCATCTTCTTTTTCTGGTTCCCTAGCAATATGCTGGATTCCACTTCCTACTTTAACCTTTCAAAATAAGAGTCGTAATAACAAAAAATGTGCATAATACAAAATAAAACATGCCAACTAAAATTATGGCAGTAAAACTCTGGATTCAGTTGGTAATTCTTAATAAATGATTTATAACATCTTTTCACATTTGTTTGGTCTTGTACAACAAAACCTGATTTTATTTTAGTGACAAAGTAATATTTAAGCACACAACTGTTAACTTGAGCCTGTATTTATTTCGTGGCCCTCTATGCCTCAGAAGGCCACAAAAACTGATATGGTGGGCTGGTTTTGGCCCGCGGGTCTCAAGTTTGACACATTTTCATAGAAGATTCAATCAGCAGGGGCCTCATGCATAAAGCGTGCGTGCGCACAAAAAATGTGCGGCCCCATATTTTACGCACAAAGTCGGCATGTATAAAAATTTACTTTGCGTCAAAGTTTGCGTAAATATACGCACACTTTTTCCGCTGGCGTGAAAGTGTGCGGCAGCCACGCAAACTTTTTCTGTGGACAATATCAAACTACAAAGCGTCAAAACTCGCCTAAATACACTGAAATCTGATTACATCCTGTGACTTTTAGACCAAGAAGCACCAAACCCGATGTTTTTCATGATTTGAATATTGTATTGTTTAAACGTAAACGATGAAACTGAACCGCATTTATCCTCAGACAATAAGCTAACACGCAGACAAAATAAAGAAAATAAAAATAAAAGTATGTGAAAACCTCGCTCGAATGTAAATAGTACTATTCCTCAGTTTTTGTCTCATAAAGATGTAACGCATTGGTCCGTGCGCCGCAGCGCATGAAATGCATCTATGGGGTCATTTCATTCTCACTAAAGCTGGATCAGCAGATTAACTCAAACCTGCTGACTAAAAATAATCAACAGGTTTGATTATTTTTAAGGTGATCAAGGTGTGTATGCAATCACACGTATAGCTGCGCAAAGGTGAGCCGCGTAATTGTGGCGCTTTGGCTCTGATGGAGAACATCGCCAATGGCAGGATTCAGAGGAAGCGATTGATCAGAGGTCATATTGATCTGCTGGTAAATGTAGTTGATGATTTATGAGCGTTTAGATTAATCCAGACTGATCATCCTGGAGCTCTGAGCAAAACTTAAAGAAGGAGCCGTGCGGTACCGGTACCGGTCCAGCTGCAGTCACCCTTCAGTTGAGTCGCCCGCTTTGTGAATGTGCCTTTATGGACATGAAGCATCTCTATTATTTAGAATAAACGTCCACATTCCCCACTCAAAGGACTCTCTGAATCCAGCTGAACGCGCTGCTGTTCAAACAGGTATTTGAAGGATCTCTTTATTTTTAATTTTTTTTTAATATGGATTTTTTTTCTTTAGCACTTCTTCTTTAAAATGTATTTTTATTTTTGTGAGTCGACATTATGTGTCCTTAAAGCACCTTTTAAATAAAAAAATATATAAGTATTATTACTACAAATACTTATACTGCTTCGAACAAGGACGTTGCCATGGTTATTGCTTCACGTGGTGGCAGACTTCCGGGTAGCTATTTATACTAATTTACAGGGCGGACCAGCAGCTGCGCTCTATTTCCCGCAAATTAGGATTGATAAAGGAAAGGTGCGCGTCCACGTGGGTGCGCACGGCTTTATGCATCCGATTATTTTTTTTTGTGTGCGCCGCACTTTTCTAAACTTTTCCTTACGCCAAGTTTTAGTGTGAAAACTGCGCACTCTTTTATGCATGAGGCCCCAGGTCATTATGGATGGCTTAAAAAAGAAGCAAAATCACAGTTATGACAAAAAAAAAAAAAGGCTCAGCAACACTGTAAAGAAGACACATTGCATAGGGATGATGATTTCTTAATAAAAGACAAACGATTGAACAGTCGCCTAGTTGCTCCTTAGCACAAATACGTAAATGTGAAACATAAAAAAGGTTATTCCTGCGCAGATGATTCGCCACTGAGAACAAGGTTGTCCCTCCTCGGCCTCCGTTACAACATTTCGGAACGTATATTCGGTGGGCCAGATTTGTCTTTGATACGGCAGAAACCGTACCCCGGCCCACTGGACCGAACTGTGGCCAGGACTGATGTCTCGTCGAAATCGACTTCTTTCGGCGGATTGATAAAAAAAAAAAGGGTAAATATTTGCTTGTGCGTAACAGGGAATGACTGGAAATGAGCGTCAGATGTGTTCCTGTGATTAGCAGCTACTGCAATGGGGCCGCTTCGAGACGATAATCTGCTGCTCACCTTAACATGTGCTAGCGAGAAGGAAAACATTATTAGCTTTCCAAATACTAATGGAGTTTTTCGGTGTGCAGGATTGCTGCACATGCATATTCCGGACAACGTGGGACTAAAGTACACTGGGGAATCCAAGTTATTATATTAATAATAATGATGTCCTTCTTCTTGGAAATGAAAGTTTTAGTAAATATTGCTTTTGTTCCTGCGTGTCCACAGATAATCCATTATCGCCATAACTACTACCTAGTATCTAATGTCCCTTTAAAGCACGCAGCGGGGACAAGAGTCCCGCTATTTTAAAGTTTGCTTTAAAAGAACCGTCGCGAACACTAGATGGCGCTATTCGCTTATTGCTACATGTTGAGCTTTGCTGGAACCGGGAGGAAACCTGACACTTAGCGGCGGTGCAAAACGTGACGCGCATGAAGCGTGTTTGGTCTGCGTGTTGTTCCCATTTGTTTGAAGGAGCACACGCCTTTTGGTTTCACATTAAATTAGATATGTCATCATGTGCCGCGAAACAAACCGATAGAAAAGCAGAAATAAATAACAAATGAGAGCACTAAACCACAAAGACAACATTCAACCAACCCCCATACACCGCCTCGGTCTGTTAATGCTTCAACCCAAATACATTTTTAGCACACCAACACACAAACGTATCAAACTTCCTCCACTTAATCTTTGTTGTTGGTTTGTTTAGTACGTCTGCAACCATTTCCTTAGTTGGACGGTACTCCAGAATAACTGTACCTTCACATCTGATAAAGTGATATTTAATATCAACATGCCTACAGCTTTGACATACAGAATTTTTTGCAAAGGATATGGTACTTTAATTGTCCTCATAGACATTAGCTAAATAATCAAGACCAACCATGTGAAATAGCTTTTGTCTTATGTATAAGCACTCCAATATAGTAGCAGCTGGTGCTGCTACTATATGTAGCATATGTGTATATATATATATATATATATAACGTATGTACTCCACCTCACACTGTGGATAATGCTACAGTAGACTGTCATTTGGTCTTCCATTAGACTAATGGACCGTTCTTATTTAGGCTCATGCAGTAGCCTGTCGTTCTGATACACAAGTTCCCCAAGTGCCATCACTGTATGTATATAAAAGGTTCTCACTGGCCCCTTTTTTTAAAGCACGGCTCTTTATTTTGGGTGCTTGGTAGATATCTGAAAACAAATAGATATCGAAGATTTCGAAAACACAAACTACCTGCATACACACGGACCCTACGTCAAATAAGGCTGTCCGGTTTCATCCTGCTAACCAGATGTCGGCGCCACCTCAACCTGCTCCTCTCGATGTGGAGAAGCAGCAGCTCTACTCTCGGTCCCTCCTTGATGGCCGAGCTTCTCACCCAAAGGGAGAGTACAGACGCCCTTGTGGGGGAATCTAATTTAGGTCGCTTGTATCCATGATCTCTTTCTTTCAATTACTACCCAAAGCTTGTGACTGTAGGGTGCAGTGTAGGATGGGTAGTGGCCGCAGGCGGGGAGCTCAGCGGTTTGATCCTCGGCTACAGAAGCTGTATTTGAATAGTAGAATTTTTGTTTAATGCTGTATAGAAATGAGTGACAGTCAGGGTTTGAGTGAAGTCACCGAAAAAGTTGCTCACAAAATGAAGATTGGAAAACCTTACTTAAACAAATAATTATGAATCTGAAATGCAGTCTTTGACTTGATGCCAACTTCTGGGTTTCCTTCGATTGAAAAGTTTTTAGTCTCATTTGAATAATGACCTGAACTTAATAATGATTAGGATCCTTTGTATATGCGATTGAATTATAAAATTAAAATGACTTGTTTGACGTTTATTGTGTGTTGGTGCTATGTAAGTGAACTGATTTTCTCTTCCAGTAAAATCGAATACTTTGCTCCATCTCTTTTATCTCGTCTTTTGTCAGCTACTTCACCGTACCTTTGGGGGGGGCCTCACTCCCTTCCGCCCCTCAGGTAAACCCGTCACCCACCCCAACCCCCATTTCCCTTCTTTCCAGCCGTACCTAAGCCAAAACTGCCACTGCCAAGCTGTCAGAGATGTCAGGACCTTTGCCAAGTCGGGCACGAGTGTACACAGAGGTCAACACTCATCGCCCAAGGGAATACTGGGACTATGAGTCACATGTTGTGGAATGGGGGTAAATGACTCGGGGCGTTTTATGATCAACACTTTCGAAGTCCTCGTCTAGGACTTGAAATGACATTTCCTCTCGTTCTTTCTTCGAAGAAATCAAGATGACTTTCAGCTGGTGCGCAAGTTGGGACGTGGCAAGTACAGCGAAGTGTTCGAGGCAATCAACATCACCAACAACGAGAAGGTGGTGGTAAAGATCCTAAAGGTAAGCCCTACCGGGACAATGCCTTAACAAGGCGAAAGGTCACTCGGCCGATTTTTCTAACGCTGCTTAACGATTTCTCTTTTAGCCAGTGAAGAAGAAGAAAATCAAACGCGAGATCAAGATTTTAGAAAACCTGCGTGGAGGTCCTAATATTATTTCTCTCATCGATATAGTAAAGGACCCCGTAGTAAGTACATGTAGCACACTTAGTTTTTTTTGTTTTGTTTACGACAGTAATTATTGTTAGGGTTCTGAAATGTCACTGCTGTACCAATAGAGTTGTCAACCTACCACTTGTACCAGCTTATCGTTTTCTGTGGGGCTTGGGAAATGTGTGTTTGTAAGTATATGGTTAAGTGAGTCCTGGCTATGGATAGATTTATGTGGTTGCATTCCAAGTAGTTTTAAATCAGAGGTGTCCAAAGTGTGGCCCCAGGGGCCGTTTGCGGTCCTCGGAACAATTGCGGGTGGTCCTCGATGACGTTTCTGTAACAACCTAAATTTGGTTCGCCTGCTCAGACAATGTGCAGAAACATATTTTTAAAGGGGCAGTACTGTGTTTTCCAGCAACACAGTATCATTTTATAGCACAGTCAAATAGTTATGTTACCTTCCGTAGTTGAAAAATTATCATAATCATACATTGTGAAGAAAAAAATTATCAACCCAACAAATTTACGATGTTTTGCTGTTTTTTTTTTCTTCTCTTAATTAGTCAAACCTTCCATTTTATTTAAAGTTTCTATTCTACAATAATCTACAAAACACTGTCCTACAGAAATCAAACTACTCTGCTTGGTTCATTAAAATAATATAATAATGTGTTTAGTTTGTTGATGATCATCAGTATGAAAAAATGTAAATACATTTTGCAATTTTAATTAAAAAAAACAAAAGAATAAATAAAAAAATTGTGTCCCACCCAAGTAACTTACAGCTTTAAATTTGTGGCCCCAAAGCCAAAGAAGTTTGGACACCGCTGGTCTTAATGTTCCTGGGCTCTCTCATAAGAAGTACGTTTGCAAAATGGGTAACTATCCCCAATTTAATTGATTGAAAAGTAGAGTTTTGGTCACTTTTCACAGAAATGTTTTGGTTGGACGAGCAGCAGCAGTGTTCTCCGTAGAAGGACGGGCGGTTCCCTGTCTTTCACGTCGGAAACTTGTCCATTTGCGCTTTCTACGCTAGAGGAGTTTAGCAGCTTGATAAATTGGCTGGCAGCCAATCAGAAAGATCATTATCGTCATCACTAATGCAGGCAGTGGAGTAGCTAAACATCTGACACACACAGAGCAAGAGAGAGGAGGAGCCTCAGAGATAGGAGTAGCACGGATGCAAAGCTGGCGCTAAGCTAATAAGCCCTTAACCTGACCAAAACCCATGTGGAACACGGAACCATAAAAATAGTAAATGACCTGTACTTGTATAGTTCTTTATCAAGTCCAGAGCACTCTAAAGCGCTTCGCACTACATTCAGTCAAGTCGGGTGAAGTGCCTTGCCCAAAGACAACGACAGAGCCAGTGTTCAAACCCACCGATTACGGGACAAACTCCTGGTGGCGACCACCGTCGCCACCAAAAAGTAAATGTAGCAACAGGAAATGTCTTTAACGTGTTTATGTGGTAGAATAAACCAGTAAGGTCTCAAGACACAGAAATTGGATCAAATCAAGAAGAGAGTCTCAAACACAAACGGTTTCACACGTCTCGTCCAATCACAGCACCGTGCTCACGTTTTGACCTTTCTGTCATGTTGCATGTTTCCCGGAGAGAGCCCTGTTGTTATTATTAGTCACCCAGGGAACGGCTGACCATGCTTATCAATATAATAAACCTTAAAACATCCCAGTAGATTTGTACCCAGTGCTGTTAGTGTCTGCACGTCTACAGCTTTCCTTCCTGTTTGAGTTTACCCAGAGGCTCTGACTACATAGATAAAATCGTTTTAAACTGATAAAACTCAAATACAAGCCGGTTTCATTCTGGGTTTTTTTGGGTTTTTTTTAGTCCCGGACGCCTGCTTTGGTCTTTGAACATGTAAACAACACAGACTTTAAGGTGAGTACAGAACTCTAACTTAACTGTTTCTCCGTTGCGGTGCATGGGGTTGGAAGTCGTCTTTTTTGCCCTTCATGTGCCGCTCTCCAGTGTGTGTGTGTGTGTGTGTGTGTTGTCTTTTGATTTCATTTTTGATGAGTTCAAGTGTCGTGATGCGGAGTATCGTTATTGTACGTGCTTTATGAATGTGTGTAATCAGTTTAAAATAGCTAATTTAATGACTGTTTTGATCTGTAGCAACTGTACCAAACTCTGACAGACTCCGACATCCGCTTCTACATGTACGAGATCCTCAAGGTGAGGAGCGCTTTGCTGTGTTTGCTTGGGAAATGACGCAGACAACCATAAACAACATTCAACATTGCGCTTGCGTTAACACTTGAGCCTCGAGTTATTCACGCTAGGAATGAAACAATTATTGATTTTTATTGGCTACCATGATAAGATTCTTACAGTTTGCAAAATGAAATTTCCATTAGAACCGTAAGCAATAGCTGCGATGGTGAAGACTACGTTTTAAACGGAGCATCTCAGCCGCGCAGATAAAAATGGACGTTTCAACAACCAAACAGAACTAGATGTCAAATGTGTCTGTTTTATGTCTAGCCATTTAGATTTCATTAAATGTCAGTGGCCTTGTTGTATTACGACTCTTATTTTGAGTGAAATTTCTGGATTCTCTTCCCACTGAATGAAGAACAAACATCTTTTAACCAAAAATTCACCAGACACACACCTGATGTTTTTGTTAAAGTTTCAGAAGTTTTTTTTATTGCAAGAAACTGGCTTAGAAAAAAAAAAAGATTCTGCCTGATTTTATGATTTTTTTTGTTTTGTTTTGTTACTTATACGAATTATTGTCATTTTCTACTTTATATCTTGGTCCGTCTGATGATGTAAATTTTAAATATTAAATGATTGATCATTTAATCAGTTACTTGAGCAGGCTTTTTTCCCCAAATACTTTTCCACTCTTGAGTAATTTCTTGGATGACTTTTTTTTTTCTTTTCACTTTTACTTGAGTGAAAATACCAAAAATTCACCAGACACAGACACACAGCTGATGTTTTTGTTAAAGGTTCGTAAGTTTTTAAAATTATTATTATTGAAAGAAACTGATTTTGAGAAATGTTCTGTTGCATGCTTTCTTATTTTATGTTCCTTATATAAATTGTCATTTGGGTTTTTAAAATACCAAAATTCCATCTTAATTATATGTTTTTGCTTGTCTGTTGATGTAATTTTTAAGTATTAGATTAAGATAATTTGATCAGTTACTCAGTGAAAACATCTGGCGGTACTTTAAATTCTTTTTCCATTTACCTTTTGTGTGTTATCCTGTGTGTGTGTGTGTGTGTGTGTGTGTG
This sequence comes from Xiphophorus hellerii, assembly GCF_003331165.1. Classification (NCBI taxonomy): domain Eukaryota; kingdom Metazoa; phylum Chordata; class Actinopteri; order Cyprinodontiformes; family Poeciliidae; genus Xiphophorus; species Xiphophorus hellerii. Next base: position 29,882,505 of record NC_045691.1, on the reverse strand, counting down.
TGTGTGTAAACGTCATGTTTATCTCATGTTGTCTGCAGGCACTCGATTACTGCCACAGTATGGGAATCATGCACAGAGACGTGAAGCCACATAACGTCATGATCGATCACGAGCATCGAAAGGTCGACAAGAACACCAAAATCCCACTCCATAACGTGTGATCGACACCAGCGTTTTCTTTCACATGCTTCTGTTTTACGATGGTTGCATTGAATTGTTGAACGAGACAGAAACGGTTTGCACGTGCTAAAGACAAACCTGAATAATCAGACATCCAGGACGAACAGAAGTCATTGCTGGCCAGTAAAAACCCAACAAGTCCGTCACGATGGATCGTAACGTCCTGTTTTTGCTCTCGCAGCTGCGGCTTATTGACTGGGGCCTGGCAGAGTTTTACCATCCAGGGCAGGAGTACAACGTGAGAGTCGCCTCGCGCTACTTCAAAGGACCCGAGCTCTTGGTGGACTACCAGGTACGGCTGCGGGAGGGATTTCATGTTGGCTTGTAGTAGGTAGCCAGCAGCTAAATTCTCACTGAGCCCTATACTGCATCATGTGACGCATGTAAAGCAATTAATATGCATATATTTTTGAACTAGAACAACATTTTAGCCAATTAAAATGATAATTTAAACTATGTTTCCTGTTGAGTAGTACTAAAAACCAAAAACTAATAATCAGAGATTTGAAATGAACAGTATTGAGCTAGGCGCTAGGTTTGTTGCTTCTTTTGAATGACAGAGAAGCTGGTTGGCCGGATCGATACTGGAATATCAATACTTCTCGTATCAAACCTTTACGCCTAAAGATCAATTCTCAAATCCAAGCATCAACACTTTCAACACTTCAGTCACTTGAGATAAAGTAGCTGAACAAGAACACGTTAGAAAGAGACAAAGTTATTGAGATTTTGCCTAAACGACACAAGGTTGACGTGGAACTACTTTTTCTTCCGCCTGGTAAGTCTGCAATGCGCAAAGGATGCAATGCCCAAGCGCGGCGTGATGCTGCTGCTCAGTCAGACATGGAGATGTTTCAGCTTTCATTTTATAGTAGTTCTTAAAAATTACACAAGGATTTATTTAAGTAAATCATTTTATTTTATTTTTTTTAAAGTTTGAAACATTTTCACATATTTTGTTTGATTTTCTGCTGCTGCTGAAATAGCTTAGCTATAATAAACGACGCTGCTATCTCAAAGTACTTCTAAGTTTAAAATGATGTCTTGTGTTCTTTTTATGAAGCCAGGATTTGAATTACAACATGTTTTTTTTATTTTAGATTTAACAGGCAAATTAAGTGTTTTTGCACAAAGTATCGGATCGGTATCGTCGATACCATCTTCGATTTTACTCAGTATTAGATCGGAAAGGAAATCGGAGGCATCAAGCATCACTGGTGCCTGGATTATTTTTGACTGAGGTGTGTGTTCTGCTCTTAAGAAGTGTGTCTTCCCTTTGATGGGAGGACAACAAAAGCAGATGCTGCTCTAAACTTTGAGGATTATTCCAGGCTCCGCCCATTTGTTTGAATTTTACACTATTATCACTTTTGTTGTTCCGCACGTCGAGTCTACAAAATAAGCGAGTTAAAAAAAAAAGGCATTTTGAAACAAATGTAAAGCGACGTTGGAAATGTTTGGGTTTTGTTTCATGTTTTAAACGGTTCAGGTACGTTAGCTCTTCCACTCTGTGTTGCAGATGTACGACTACAGTCTGGACATGTGGAGCCTGGGCTGCATGTTGGCAAGCATGATCTTCAGGAAGGAACCATTTTTCCACGGTCATGACAACTACGATCAGGTAAAGTGCATTGCATTTTTTTTTTTCTACGATGTTTTAGCCACTGCCCGCAGTGAGAACTACGCACGCAGCATTTATTGATTGATGTTGATGTTTTTCTTTCTGTCTCTTCATCGTCTTTGAATCCCACGAACTTCTAAATGCTTTTATAGTGAATTATGTGTTAATCTGGTTAGCGGCATGCTAATCAGGTGTCTGTAAAGACGACTGGAGCTCAGTGGGTAGAATAGTTGTCTTAGTCATTTTATTTTACATGGTTGCAAATGTACGCATTCTGATTTACAAGTTAAAAATATTTATATTTATCACTGGAATTTGTGCCCTTAAAGGTGACTGTAGTGTAAGGTAAGGGTACACCCGATTTCCTTAATTTACGTGATACTTGCATGTGAAGTCGATCTTATCTACCTCAGCAAAGGTCTAAAAATCATCCACCGTCCTCTTCTGTTCTCCCGTTAGAGAGGTTTGACTGTTAGCCCCGCCCACCAGGTCATGTCTGCACGTTTGCAGGTAACAATAGTCACCTCATTTTTGCAACTTTCTTGAGCAACATTTCTTTTTTTTTTTCTCCGAAGAGTTTTTGCGGCGCTAGTGGCTCGTATTTTTTCGACAGTAGGCAGACAGGAAGGAGGGTGAGGAGAGGGAGGAAGACATGCAGCAAAGGTCGTCTGGACCGGGAGTCGAACCCGCGACGTCCGCGTCAAGGACTAAGGCCTAACCCCCTGTGCTAACCCCCTACGCCACCACAGCACGCCCCCTTAAGCAACATTTCTGACAAAAAAAAAAATGGCATCGGCCAAAATCGGATTTAACTTTACAATTTCCAAATGTAAAGTTAAGTGTAAATTTAGGCAATTTAAGGATGAAAATGAAAATAATTCATACAAGTAACAAAAACTAATAAAATCAGGCAAAAGAAAATGTTTCCAAATCGGTTTATTTCAATAAAAAAATGGCGGAACTTTAACAAAACCTGCAGCTGTGTGTCTGCGTCTGGGGAAGTTTTGGTTTGTTCTTCATTCAGTGGGTAGAGAATCCAGAAATTTTACTCAAGTAAAATTAAAGTGCACAGCAAAGGGCTGGTCGTTGATCTTTGACAATTCAGTTGTCGTCATTTAACTCCTGTTTGGTGGGACTTTTATATTTTCCCCTGTCACAACTACAGTTTCTAAAAGCAGAGGCTGACCTGCGCTGTAACTTCTGTTTTCAAAAGCTAACTGGTTAGCGGTTACCTCAGGATGTGTGAGAAGAGAGCGACTACCTTTTTTTGTTGTTGTTTCTTTGCGGCAGTTTGGAAAACAATCAGAGAGTCAAAGTTCACCGCTGGAATTATAAAGTTGATTAATAACAGATTGACATTTTTGCAGTGTATATCGCGTATTCTCAGAAATATATTCTGAGGATGTTTTCAGGCCTACTGCCTACACAATAATTCTTGTAATTTTCAGATGTTCCAAGAGGCTTATCTTTCTCATTAACAAGTTTTTTTTGTTTGTTTGTTTTTTCTGCGCGTCTTTAACAGTACTGACAAGATTGTTTCTGTTTTGTTCTCCTGCAGTTGGTGAGAATAGCCAAAGTATTGGGAACAGAAGACCTCTACGATTATATTGACAAGTACAGCATCGAGCTGGAACCTCGCTTCAATGACATACTGGGAAGGTACGAGTTGTTTCCCTCAGAGACTGGATGTTAAAGACAGCCTGCTGGTTACTGCTGGCCTTTTCTGACCATAACATTCACTGGTAAAGCTGGATCTACACTGCAAAAAACACACAATCTTACCAAGTAATTTTGGTCTAATTTTTAGTTCAAATATCTTAGTACATTTGAAATAAGATGAAAATAACTTACAAGTAACTTTCCAGAAAGATATAGAGGCTTGTTTTAAGTAAATGATTCATTAATGTTGATGAAAAGGTTTTAGTTCCATTGGCAGATTATATTTTCCCATGATATAAGTTAATTTATCTGCCACTTTTTCATCAATATTAAGAATATATTGACTTAAAACAAGCCTCTATATCTTGCTGTAAAGTTACTTATAAGTCACTTTGTCTTATTTCAGGTGGACTAGAATAGTTGCACTAAAAACTAGACCAAAAGTACTTTGTAAGATTTTGTTTAAAAGCAGTTTCCTTAAGATAATTTAACCACAGCAGGGCAGCCTGTTTGAAAGCCACTTCTGTTTCCCTGCAGACATTCTCGTAAACGGTGGGAGCGCTTCGTCCACAGCGAGAATCAGCACCTGGTCAGCGCCGAGGCTCTGGATTTCCTCGACAAACTTCTGCGCTACGACCACCAGGCCCGAGTGACCGCCCGCGAGGCAATGGACCACCCGTACTTCTGTAAGAGTCCCAGAGTGCACAATGAGAGCAGAATTAAAAAAAAAAAAAAAACAACCAACAGCTATTTTTTTCATTTATATTGCTTGCCGTTCACACAGTCTCCGTTGTGAAGGAGCAGTCTCGTATGGCTGGATCAGCCAACTTGCCAGGCGATAACCCCGCTGTTACTGCAGCCAGCGTGGTCACTGGTGAGGACACATGCTTCACTCTTATTGTCACATTTCTGAAAAAGGCTTTCCTAATTTTGCTGTATCAAACCACAGTTGAATTCGATTCAGTATGAGCGGGCCACCTGCCACGACCGACTGGGGGATGAAAAGTTGAGTTTTATAATTCGTCATTGCTGCTCCCTTTATTGCTGCGTGTTTTTAATTATTCCAATTCATTACCAGGTTCAATATATCTTCAGGTTTCTCTTTGTTTCAAGTAGAACAGGTGGAATCTGACAAAGTTGTTTAGCGTTTTTTCCAACTGTGAGAAATTCGACCATTGCTGCATAAAGGCCAGTCTGTGAGGCAAAGGAAGAAGATGGAAAATGATATAGTGCAAAAATAATAGCAAAGACAATGAACAGGAAGTTTTCTACTTGCAGTAGCTGCGTTTCCGTTAATAAAAGAACTGCACAAATTGAAATTCTGAAAATAAATTTGCTTAATGGAAACACGGCAATTTCGAAAACAAACAGCCAAAAAAAAGCAAAACATGTTTTTTGATAAAAAGTTGTTGCGTTGGGAGAAGGTGGTTTTTCACCGTTATCGAAATTGATATAATAGAAACACTTTTTTCGGACTACAGGAGTCACTTGATCAATAACTGGACGTCACTTCGTGGCAATAACCACGAAGAAGACGGGGAAATAGTCTTTGTGGATTGTAATTTTTTGTTTTTGCTATTTTCAGACAATGTGCAGCTGGCTCTAACAGCTTACATAAAAAAATGTGTCATTCCAACGTGTTGAATCCGCAGCTCTTATCTAAAATCACAGACTAGTTCCCCCAACACGCTGCATACGTAGCCACTCCAAGTAGGCGGGGCTTGCCGCTCCAACGCTGGAATAAGACGCAGATGTCTCTGATGAGCGATAGCGCCTTGGCTGAGTTATGTATATCTTATGTAACTAACATCCGTCGCTGCCATCATTTTTAAAGATTCATTGCGCGAACTAGCTTATTGACGTCCGATTTTAATTCAATTCTTATTTAACGGAAACCCCGCAATTGCGAAATTGTGTTTTATTTTGACGTTGGCAGAATAGAGACAAAGATCTGCGCAGCTCCTGTTTCTGGTTTAGCAGACTGCCAACAGTTTCTAGTCTGCCAGGATGTTGTTTCTTGTCATTTTGCCCACTTTTTACCCGCTTGTGTCCACTTTAGGTATCTCTGCCTTGCCAGCCTCCACTGCCCTCGGCCCTCTCAGCGGCTCCACAGTCTTATCGGCTAACACAAACTCCATGAGCAGTCCGGTGGCCGCTGCTCCTCAATGACAGCCAGCGCAACCTCTCCATCTTCAGTCCAGCATGACTCTGCCCGAATGCGGAAAGGGCCAGAGCGGACAGCTGCTGCTCCACATGCCCTGCTATGATGGCGCCACATAACCCTTTGAACAGGAGGCCACCTTTCTTTCTTTTTAAACTTTTTTTGTTTGTTTAGGTGAATTTTTTTTTTTTTACTTCTCCAGTAAGATCCAAAATGTTAACTTTATAACCAAAATGAAATTTTGTCTCAAAAATGTACATTATTACCTCCCTAGGGTTATTTTGACATTCAGAACGTTGAGTCCAAGAGCATGTGTTGTCTATAACATCTCAACAGTCCTGACTGTGACCTTCGTTATGAGTCAGGGTTGGTCAAAAAGACCAGCATCGACCGGACAAGAAGATGGAAACGTTTTTAGGACCACCTGGAGCGCATTCTATACAGTTTAATTAATAATCCACATTATTTAACTCCATAACTAAGGAGAGTCGCCATGCCTTATAGCAGTGGTTCCCAAAGATTTTCTGGGCCCCCCCTATGGATTACAATAAAATCTCCCCCCCCCAGAAAAAAAAAAAAAAAAAAATCAACTGGGCACACACATGGTGCAACCAGACATAAACCTATACACATATTTTGTTTTCAAACTCCACTGAAGTTTATTTCACACTTCAGGTTGCAACAAAACGCACTACAAACCATCTTTACAGTGAAACACTTTTATGTAACAGTTTTTTTTCCCATCCTTACCGCTTCCCGAGCCCCCCTTGCAATGGCACTGCGCCCCCTGCAGGTGGCGCCCCCCACACTTTGGGAACCACTGCCATATAGTCCATCTCTTTGTTTCTGACATAAAACAAAGAGATGAAGGTGTACAACGTGTCTATGTACCTTTCATTCAATTGTTTTTTTAAAAAAATTGATAAACATTAAAAATGAATTATTTATTATACATTTTCACTTGAGATTCAACAAATACAATAACAAATGCTATTTTGGGTGTTGGACTTTGTTCGCAGGGACCCGCAGTGCAGCCAGAGAGGCAGAGATCCAACAGCATCTCAGTTTTTCTGACCGATTTGCCAGTAAAATGACAACAAATGATCAAAAAGTGAAGTGGAGAAAAAAAATGGGCTAATTCCAATTTTTTTTTCTTTAATTCCCTAGAGAAGCGTCCAACTTATCGTCTCAACTTTAAAACAATCGATATCTTTCCAACACATCGTACTCATTTATAAATTTGTATTTATTGCTGATATTTAATTTGAGATCAATAAAATATTTCTGAGTTGAATTGAATATGAACGGATGGAAGCTCGCTCGGTTGGAGGCAAAAAAAAAAAAAAAAGAGGCTTAATTGTGGGGCTATTATTCTGCCGAATGGTGTAATATTTCAGCCATATTTGCTCTGCGGTCTGCAGTGCCCACTTCCAGTAGGGGACAAATCTTCACAGGTTTCGCACAGACGTCACGAAACAAATATCGACATCAGCTGAGCTCGCAGGGACGTTTCGGGCTCATACAAACAATAATCCTCAACGTGTTGTATTCTTTTGAAACCGACGTGAAAATGAATCATTAAATGTTTCTTTTTTTGAATTATCTTTTTCAACAATCAATTAAAAATATGATCAAGAGGTACGCAAACCCGCAGTCGGCTTCGTCAGATCAAGATTTGTTCTTCTCTCTCAGTCAGGAGGCCCAGGTTCCCTCTCCCCAGCCACTTGGTCCGGAAGTTCCCAGATCAGCTGAGAAACATAGTCCCTCCATCATGTCCTGGGTCTTCTCCTGGTGGGACGTGCCTGAAACACCTCACCAAGGAGGCGTCCAGGAGGCACCCTAACCAGATTTTCCAGCTCAAGAACATGGCCTCGGATTTGGAGGCACCGATCCTCATCCCGGCCACTTCGCACTCGGCTGCGAATCGCTCCAGTGAAAGCTGTAGATCCAGACCTGATGAAGGCAGTAGGACCACGTCTTCTGCAAAAAGCAGAGATGCGATCTTAAGGCCACCAAATCGGATCCCCTCAACACCTTGGCTGTGCCTAAAATTCTGTCAATAAAAAAAAATTGAATAGAATTGGTGACAGAGAGCAGCCTTGGCGGAGTCCAACTCTCACTGGAAACGAGCCCGAGTTAGTGCCGGCAATGAGTCGCCTCTAATCTCTGAGGGAACTTGACCTTTCTCATCTAGTGTGGCACGCCTGCCAGGTTGACCGCTGTCTTTTCTCCACTCAGTTTCCCTGAAAACAAGCTTCCTGCCTGCCAGTTTAAATGGTGTCTTTTCAGGCTTCCTTTCGCTAGCGGGCGTTGGCTTAAGTTGTTTTAACTTTTACTGACTTCTTTAAAATCTGGCAGTAACTTGCCTTCACCCAGAGGCAAAGTTCTTTGATAATGAACTGACTTTGTTTTGGGCAGCTGGAGGGTTGATTCTTCAACGGGTGGTTGAAAACTGACTTGTTCATCGTTGGTTTGTGTTTCAACTTTGCATTTTTCGGTCCTTCCACTGCAACACCCTCTTCTACCTTAGCCTCTCTTCTTCCTTCAAATTCTCAAGTTCCATCTTCTTATCGGAGTACACCTTTTCTTTTTCTTTTATTACCTTAAACAATTCTTCGGTGACTTCTTTAATGAGTTCCTGATCCCTCTGCTTGTTTTCAGTTAGTGCCTTTATCTCACAATTTAAGGATGTAATTTCTCTCTCCAGCTCAAAACTTATTGTTACAACCACGGCCTCTCGCTGTTGTTGTAAGGCTAAGAGCTTGGCGTTGATCTCAGCCTGATCCTCCAAGAGCTTACGCACCTTGCGGTCTTCATCAACTAATATGCCTTCACTTGACAACTTGAGCCTTGCTGTAGACTCGTGCTTAGTTTTATCTATGACTTCCACCGTTGCAGTTTTTCGCGAAGAGTTATATTTTCTTTCTCTGCCTCTTTCAACTGCTTTTCCGGAACTTCAATCTTGTCCGCAAGACATTTGGACTTGTCATCCATCCATCCATCCATTTTCTGTTCACCCTTGTCCCTAATGGGGTCGGGAGGGTTGCTGGTGCCTATCTCCAGCTACGTTCCGGGCGGGAGGCGGGGTACACCCTGGACAGGTCGCCAGTCTGTCGCAGGGCAACACAGAGACATACAGGACAAACAACCATGCACACACACACTCACACCTAGGGAGAATTTAGAGAAACCAATTGACCTGACAGTCATGTTTTTGGACTGTGGGAGGAAGCCGGAGTACCCGGAGAGAACCCACGCATGCACAGGGAGAACATGCAAACTCCATGCAGAAAGACCCCGGCCGGGAATCGAACCCAGGACCTTCTTGCTGCAAGGCAACAGTGCTACCAACTGCGCCACTGTGCAGCCTAGAATGGCAGATGAAATTCAACAATCATTGATACTTAGTCAGGCAACATCCACTGCCTTTTCAAGAACATTGACAGTCGTCCCTGGGTGGGCCCGAACCACCAACCAATTTGGACTTGACATTTTCGCTCAAAATCTCCTGATTCTTTCGGGACATCTCGTTCTGAAGTCTCTTAACTTCTCTTTGACACTTTTCAATTGTAACTTTATCTGCTGCGCTTTGAGACAAAACTTGGTCTCTATCTTTCGAAATCCTGTTAACTTGCTGTTGTGAACTCCTCTCAAGATTTCTTAAAGAGGTTTGAAGATCTTCGACTTTATTTTTGTACTGTTTGTAGCGTCTCTCGTCCGACTCATCTGTTGTGTGTAATAGGCAAAAGGAACCAGCAGGCGAGGACCCTGTGAAAATCCGCGCCCCCTGTGTCGGGAGCGCGCATTGCAGCCAGAGAGGCGGATCTGACCATTTTCAGATGGTCAGATCTGAAAATGATCTGACCATCATTTTCAGATCATTTGAGTAAAAAGTTACTCAAGGCTGAGAGTCAGATGGCTGATTTTACACACTATTAAAACTCTGTCACATGAATGTTTACACTACAGGGCAGTTTCTCCTGTCTGAGTCTGTAAGGACAGGATGAGATGTGGGTTAAAGAAAGAAGAAAAACCAAACATTGCTTCTTTTTCTCCATCTAATAGCTTGAGAATGTTTTCTCTCTCCTTCAGAGCTTTCCAGGCCTGATCCTTCTCCTTCTTGGTCCGAGAAATTGAAGACAACTCCTATAACTCATACACAACTGAAACAACTCATATAATCATGTCAAGGTTGTAACATTCAGTTTAATCGGCAGCTGTTGTTTTAAAAAGAAGCTATAACAAAATTGTAAAATAAATAAATAAACGAGGTCTTCTTACGCTGTTTTGTGTTGTTATTTTAAACGCCAAGAGAATCGCTCTTTTTCCAACTTTTGTCACTTAAGTCTGACAAATAAAAGTCAGTCACCAAACACAGTTTTCCAACACGTAGTGTGTATTTATAATTTTTCGTTGCTGATATAAGAGGATGGAAGCTGGCTGATAGCAGGGCACAAAAATTAAGACTTCCTGAAAAGATGAGAGTGTAGACTTCCTGGTAAATCCTGTTCTAATGTAAAATATGACAGATTACTGGATTAAGGAAATTTATAGTATATTACATGCTTTCACACATAATATTTTTTGAGAATTTGGAAACAGTTGCTCTTTATTTCCCCAAGTTATGGGGGAGGAGAGGAGAGAATCGATATTTCAGCTGCCAGAAATTATTTGCCAAAGTTAAAGGAGGGGAACCAAATACTTTAGCCACCTGATATAATCTGTTCCCACTCTATAACATGGGAATAAATTAATTTACCAGCAACTCTTTAACTGTGCTTTGGAAACATTTGCTCTTCATTTCACAAAGGTAAGGGGCTTTGGGATTTAAACTATCTTTCCATAGCTACCTTATATCAAAGTCCTGTAAGGATAAATATCAAACATAGTTTTCAAAATGTAATTTATGAACCATTATACAACATACATAAACCAAATACGAACCTGGAGGCCGATGGAACCCTCTACGAAGCCCTGGAGGCAGGCCAGGAGACCGACAGGACTCGCTACGAAGCCCTGGAGGTCAGCCTGGAGACCAACAGGACTCGCTACGAAGCCCTGGAGGTCAGCCTGGAGACCAACAGGACTCGCTATGAAGCCCTGGAGGTCAGCCTGGAGACCAACAGGACTCGTTACGAAGCCCTGGAGGTCAGCCTGGAGACCAACAGGACTCGCTACGAAGCCCTGGAGGTCAGCCTGGAGACCAACAGGACTCGCTACGAAGCCCTGGAAGTCAGCCTGGAGACCAACAGGACTCGCTACGAAGCCCTGGAGGTCAGCCTGGAGACCAACAGGACTCGTTACAAAGCCCTGGAGGTCAGCCTGGAGACCAACAGGACTTGCTACAAAGCCCTGGAGGTCAGCCTGGAGACCAACAAGACTTGCTACGAAGCCCTGGAGGTCAGCCTGGAGACCAACAGGACTCGCTACGAAGCCCTGGAGGTCAGCCTGGAGACCAACAAGACTTGCTACGAAGCCCTGGAGGTCAGCCTGGAGACCAACAGGACTCGCTACGAAGCCCTGGAGGTCAGCCTGGAGACCAACAGGACTCGCTACGAAGCCCTGGAGGTCAGCCTGGAGACCAACAGGACTCGCTACGAAGCCCTGGAGGTCAGCCTGGAGACCAACAGGACTCGCTAAGAAGCCCTGGAGGTCAGCCTGGAGACCAACAGGACTTGATACGAAGCCCTGGAGGCAGGCCGGGAGGCTCTGCTGACCCCAAGCTCCTCATCTGACGCCTAACTAAAATAAAAGTAAAACTAGAGTTCATAAGATAAATAACGGTCTGATGACCTGGCGACAAAGGAATTGTCTGGTGACGAAGGAGACCTGTGTTCGATGGCCTCAAGTTCCCATGGCACCGCAGTCCTGCGGGCCTCAAGCTCTCCTGTCAACATCTTTCAAGCGTTAAGCTTTTCCGCCATAAGTCCCCAAGTGTCAAGCTCCCCTGACACCGCAGTTCTGTTGTCCTCTAGCCTTTCTGCCACAGATACTCAAGCATGAAGCTTGGAGCCCTCATCACACTTCTTTATTTAGCAGTACCAAGTGTCAACCCAGTACCTGAGAGTACCTGTTTGGTACATTTTCAGGAAGGTATTGGAAACGCCAGTGATGACACGTCTGAATATAGGCTGCTTCTGTAGCTGATCTGAAACTGATTTGATGTTTTCGCTGATTTTCTGTTCAGGTGGCTGCTGGTTCAGCTGCTCCAGTTTAAGCTGCAGGTCGGTGTTCATATTCTTCAAGTCAGTATTTTTCTGCTCCAGGACCTCGTTTTCCTGCTCCAAGGTGGTGTTTATATTCTCCAAGATATTACATTTCTGCTTCAGAGAGGTGCTTCTCAGCGTCAGGCCGGTGTTTATCTGTTCCAAGAAGTTGCTTTTCTCCTCCAAGGAGGCTCTTTCCTGCTCCAAGTCGGTGTTTATCTCGTTGAAAATGGTGTTTTCCAGCTCCAGGGTATTTATTTCCCTTTCCAGGGCTTGGTTTATATGTTCCAGAGCGGTGCTTTTATGCCCTAGAGCAGTTTTTTCCTTCTCCAGGGTACTTTTTTCTTTCTCCAGGGTGTTGATTCTCTGTTCCAGAGTGGTGCTTTTCTGCCCTAGGGCAGTTTTTTCCTGCTGCAGGGTATTTATTTCCTTCTCAAGGACATTGTTTCTCTGCTGAAGGGCGGTGCTTTTCTGCCCTAGGGCAGTTTTTTCCTGCTCCAGGGTATTTTTTTCTTTCTCCAGGGTGTTGATTTTCTGCTTCAGGGAGGTGCTTTTGTTCTCCAAGGCAGTGGTATTCTGCTCCAGGGTGGTGTTGTTCTCCTTTAAGGTTTTGTTTACGTGGAACAGTTTGTTTAATTCCTCGTCTTTGTCTCGAAGCAGCTTGTCTTTTTCTAATGCAGCTTGTTCTATGTTCAGAACTTGCATCTTCAGCTCCTCATTTCCTTTTATCAGAGACTGTCTTACAATGGACATCATGCCAACTTCTTTCAATATCCCATGGAGCTTCTGTGTCTCTTTAGCTAATGTCTGTTGTACTTTTTCCTTTCCAGAATCACAAGACGATGTCTTACTGCTGCAACTCATTGTTGATCCCTTTTCTCTGGACAAATCCAAAAACTTCTCAGTGATTTTCTTTACTTGTGTGTTAGGATTTGCCTCTTTATCTCGAAAAGCTTTCATTTTCAATCTCTTGTTAGGATACTACTACGTGCTCTCTGTCTCTCTTCTTCAATGGTTATGACCGTAGAATTCAAGCGTGCAGCTCTGTGATGCCCTCTAGCTCCACAAAGTGTGCATCGCTCTTTGTGACATCAATTTGCGTGATGTCACACATTGATGTCACTGCCTCAGCAGAACAACTAGAAAACTGCTGAAGTTTGAATAAAAACAAACTTTACGGCTGAACGCTGCTCGGCTTAGCTGATGGCTATTGGAGACAGTTCGGCTGGTAATATGTCACCAAGGCTGAAATCCGCACTTGGGAGACAATGGACTGGCACAGCAGGGTGCGAGGACCACAGGTCAAAAGGAAACATTGTGTCCGAAAACAGAAAAAGGGGAAACGGGCCTGTTGACCCAGCTGATGCCAACTCAACCTCTCTCTAGCTAAGCAAGGTTGGTGGAATCAAATAATGTTCTCGCTCTTTGGTTACCTAGCAACAGCCTGTTGAGTCACTTGCGCAGCAGCAGTTTCTGGTTTCACCTCCATTCCTCATAATTGCTTAGAAATAAAAAAAAGAAATTAAAAAGCATTGTGATGTGAAAACTATGGATTAAACAAGAATGTATTCCAAATATTGAAAACAGAAAAACTAACAAAAACATTATTGATACAGATATAAGACACTTATTTCATGATACTGTAATATTGTTCAGCCTTACCATAATTAGACTATTTCTGTGTTTAAAATCCATTTTAATTAGTTATTATTTAGGATTATTTTCTGAGAAATTGAGTTTGATTAGTTTGAATGTAATTACTGAAATTCGTGGTTTGGGTAATGTTATCATTAACCAAATCTATATGACTCACAACAACATTTAATTTCCCTTTGGGATCAGTAAAGTTGAATTTTGAAGACAACACTTTACCAAGTTTTTTTTTTCTTTTTGTCCAGTTTCTAGTGAAAATATTTTAGTACACTTAAAATAAGACAAAAATGACTAAACTTTTCAGCAAGATATAGAAGCTTGTTTAAGTAAATAATTCCTTAAAATTGCTGAAGAATTATTAGTTCCATTCACAGAATATGATACTTAAAACAAAACATTCTTCCCCAGTTATAAGTGAAATAATCTAGTATTTTTTCCATCAATATTAAGGAATCACTGACGTAAAACAAGCTCCTATATCTTCCTGAAAAGTTACTCATAAGTTAGTTGTATCTTATCTTAAATGTACTAAGATGTTTGCACAATAAACTGGACCAAAACTACGTGGTGAGGTTTAGTGTTTTTGCAGTGAGGGAGCTGAAAACAATCGGAAATCATTTTTATTTCCAAAAGATGTAAAACATTATGCTAAATTATGCACTAAAATAGAGCATACTGAAGTTCATAGTTATAATGTGAAAAGTTTTGCATTAATATGATTAATCTGTCAGTTATTAATTGGAAGAACAAACGTGTGTGAGAAGAAAACTCCTCTTCGTAGGAAGCGATGGGGCTTCTGTCCACAAACCTTCTTTATCCACCAGCTCCTGGTCGATTTTACTGCTCCCAAACCTCACTAAAAATACAAAATAAAATGAAATAAGAGAAAGCATTGTTTATCAATCCGCCACGGTGGATTATCCCTCCCCTCAGGCTTAAAGCTAACTGGACTCTCACCTATTAATTTGTCATAATCGGCTCCCTTGGCGTTGGTGGTTGAAACGGTCCATGGATCCACCGTGTCGTCCTCACCGGCCAAATCTGCTGCCGTTCTGTTGTTCGGCGCAGCATCGTTCACTGACGTCCTGCTTTGTAGTCCTGACCAGTCATCTGTTTGTAGCCCATTTTCAGCTTCAGTAGCAGCTGGACAGCAGCATCAACCTCAGCCTGCAGAAAAATAAATAAAACAGGGGCAAAAAAACAAACAATATCATCAATTAAGCAAAAAATAAAACCAGTAAAATCAGTACTTTGCATGTTTGCCTTAGGTTCCTGAGTTTGCTGTGGTGTGTTGGTTTATGTATGTTGTATAATGGTTAATAAGTGACATTTTGAAAACTATGTTTGGTATTTATCCTTACAGGACTTTAATATAAGGTAGCTATGGAAAGATAGTTTAAACCCCAAAGCCCCTTACCTTTGTGAAATGAAGAGCAAATGTTTCCAAAGCAACAGTTAAAGAGTTGCTGGTAAATTAATTTATTCCCATGTTATAGAGTGGGAACGGATTATATCAGGTGGCTAAAGTATTTGGTTCTCCTCCTTTAACTTTGGAAAATAATAATCAAATGTCACCAAATCCACAGGATTTGTTGTTGATGAAGAGAGGAATCGACATAGTTAAAGAGTTTGTGAAAAAATAATAAGGTCCCATGTCATGGAGGGGGAACAAATTTTTTCAAGTGGCTAAAATATATGGTTCCCCCCCAAGTAAGTTTGGTAAATAAAGGGTATATATTACCAAATTCACAGGATTTGTTACTGATGAAGAGGAGACTAAGAACAGTTAAAGGAGATTGTGAGAAAAACAATTATCTCCCATGTTATGTCTGGGGAACAGGTTATTTCAGGCAGCTAAAATATGTGGTTCCCCCTTTTAACTTTGGCAAATAATGAGCAAATGTTTTCAAACTTACATAATTTATTGTTGATGAAGAGAGGAATAAACAGAGTTAAAGACTTGTTTAACATTTGTTCCCATGTTATAGAGGGGAAACGGATTATTTCAGATGGCTAAAATATACAATTCCCCCCTCATAACTTTGGCAAATAATGATAAAATGTCACCAAATTCACAGGATTCGTTGTTGATGAAGAGAGGAATAAGCACCGTTAAAGACTTTCTGGAAAATTAATTTGTTCCCATGTTAGGGAGGGGGAACGGATTATTTCAGGCAGCTGAAATATCGATTCTCTCCTTTCCTCCCCCCATAACTTTGGGAAATAAAGAGCAACTCCAAATTCATTTGTAGGAGGCAGATGGAAATGGAAATAAGGCGTCCACTGGCACTAACCCCATACAAACATGTGTCTGTTCAAAAGTAACTAGAAACTTCCATTTTAAGCTTCGTGGTGTGCTCAGACACTAAATCAATCTGAACATTCAAAACAGGCATCAGATTTTAAGAAATGGCCATTTTAAGCTTCTCTCGGTGAGAAAACGTTTATTTTCCCCACATTGTTGTAACTCCATTTCAACAGACACATAAATGATGGAAACAACTAGAAACTTAGTTTTTAAGATTTCCTATGTGTTCAGACAGAAAATGAACCTGAACACTGGAAGCATCAGGTTTTAAGGAATTACAATTTCAGGGATAGAATGCTTTATTCCTCTACTTTGGGATCAACAAAGTATTTCTGAATTCAATTCAATTCAATTGAAGAAGCAATGAGTAACAGAGAGGGCCAGAGATACCGGCAGTGTACTGCAGCCCAGCTGCTTCTATTACTCCAATACCAACAGTCTGACTGATCCCAGTGCTCCGTAATCACCAGTAGAGGGCGCAATCACCTTACATTTTAAAAGCACATAGCTACGAAGGGAATGGGTGGCCTATTTATGATTTTTAAGGTTTTCATATGATTGACACGCAATTTAGAGTGAGCAAAATTTAGAGTGAGTGATGACGCTCAGCTCTGACAACTAGCCACGGATCTGCTAACAAGTAGCAGTTTGCGACTTCCTTTGTTTTTGTCCATTGTGTCATTGTGAGGTTTGGGACATGGCTGAAAAGGAGGTGTACGATGATGCAGTGGAAGGAAGGGTCATCAATGAAGAATACAAGATCTTGTGCTTGTCATTTTGTTTCGTTTCAGTACTGTACGTTAATGTTGCTTCTTTAGTTGAACAGTTCTCTACACTGTAAAAAAAGTCAGTAAATTTACGGTAAAAAACTGTAAAAAACCAACAGTTTTTGACCGTCGTATCCAAAAACATTGCATTACCGTAGAAATTACATGGAACTACCGTAAGTCGAAACTGCAAAGAAAGTCAGTAAATTTACGGTAAAAAACTGTAAAAAACCAACAGTTTTTGACCGTCGTATCCAAAAACATTGCATTACCGTAGAAATTACATGGAACTACCGTAAGTCGAAACTGCAAAGAAAGTCAGTAAATTTACGGTAAAAAATTGTAAAATGCCAGCAGTTACTGACCAGAATATTCACAGCATTATACTGCCGTAGAAAATACATGGCATTATCATAACTGAATAAACATATATCCTAAATAATTGTGACAGTCACGAATGTAGAAAATACAGAAATATAGTGTAAAAATATAAGTAATTGTAAAGTTCTTAAAAAATTGTAATATTGCCAGCAGTTAATTACCCTAAACTTAACAGTAGCAATCAGCCAAAATTACAAATTTTGCTGATGTTTAGATCTACAATGTAAAAGCGTAAACAAGACTGCAAAATAATTTTTTACAAAGAACAGAATGCTGGTGTGATATTTTGGTTTCTTTTTTAATAATGCCTTTAATACACCAAACTGAAATCTCAGCAGTAGACCAGGCATCGATCTGGCGATCCACCGATTGCAAAGCAAACTCCTACAGCCAACGCCACCATCATTTATGAGAGCATTTGATCATTAACATTAAGAGAACTGTATGTTAGCCCCTCTTGCTTGAATGAAGCTGAAGTTGGTTTCCAATTGCTGCTTCCAATTTGGGAAATGGCTAAAGGGCAATTCCACCTAATTTTTCACTGCAATCAGCATCTTTAATTTACTCTAGCTAAAAAACTACAACACCTAGACTCTTCAAATCTGGACTAGATTATTCTCAACTCATATCAGAATATTTAGAACCAAGTGTGGGATTTGTAAAACCTTTATCTGATTTGTGAAACTTCAATAAAGAACAATTCTAGTGTTATCCAAAATCATACAAGTTGTAAAGTCACCCATCATTGAAGTTTCACAAATCCCACACTTGGTTTTAAATATTGTGCTATTAGTAGAGAATAGTCTAGAGCAGGGGTCCCCAAACTTTTTCCTGCGAGGGCCACATAGCTGTTCCTTTCTCTGCTCGGGGGCCGGTCTTAGTTTTTGGAGAAAGATACCTTAGAAACTTATTGTCGGCGGGGGGGGGGGGGGGGGGCTGTTCTGTCTTTGAAACTGTCGACGGGGGGGGGGGGGGGGGGGGGGGGGTTGCTGACTACGACACATTCGCGGTCGCTTTTAGATAGATTTTTACCCAGAATGGAAATGGAAAAAACCGTGAGTGAAACGGTGACTGGGACTGACTAGTATATATTTGAGGGAAAGTTAGTTTAACATCTGCTCAAGAGCCCCCTGGTGGTTGAAGAGAAATCCACAAACCAGAAAATACAATATATGAAAAAATACACTGAATGCTCTCTGGTATGAGGAGGCGGGCCAGATCCGGCATTGCCAGACCAAATGACGCAGGCCGTAGTTTGGGGACCCCTGGTCTAGAGAGTTTTTCATTTTGTTATTGTGATAAATAGTAGGGTTTACAGTAAATGGAGACTGTTATTTGTCATGTAAACAAATAATTATCTAGTTTGCATTGCTGCTTGATCCTTCAGCATCAGCAGCAAGATTCTTTTAACTCTGTTCCTGTAGTGGTGTCCTGAACTCAACACAGTAAAGTCACTGTGCTAACTAAGGTTGCTAACTAGGGTGCTGAGAGCCCAGTAGGCCTGGTCCTTGTCAAGATGCTGCTACTGTCTTTGAAATCAAATTTCTGCTATTTTTGCACGTTCAGGAGGAGAAGGGCAACACATCACAGGTGAGTCCCTTTCACGGTTTCAACTGAAGTTAGCTAACTTTAACCAACTGACAAAGAAATGTGTAGTTTCTGAGCCATGCTGTTTATGTACATGCACTGCAGCTAGATATTTTTACTATATGGAACATTTAATCTTCACAGATGCAACACTTCCATTAATGTTTCTGTAGGAACGGCTGCATAGATTATATTTCTGGTCTACTTCAGACTACATGTGCTTAAAGTTATTGTTAATGGCAGAAGCAACTTTTTCCAAGTTTGGTTCAATAATTAATTTGAATTACTTTGAGTGTGAAATGTTCATGCATGCAAGTTAAATCTCTGAAGAACATGTTAGCTTTTGTTTCAATATTTTGGTAATACTTAGAAGTATAAAGCTTGGCATCAGAGATATTATTTAATATTTTCCTTTGACCTCTTGACTCTCACACCCAAAATACTTGCACTAAAGTCACTGGGTCCATGACAGTTGAAGGATTTGAAGATAAGAGAATTTAAATATTAATATTTTACAGCTTTTCTCAGTTTGGGTGCATCTCTCAGAACAGAATTGAAATTCTTAAAACTACCTGTTCAATCTTCAAATTACTGTGTCACTTCTGCACATCAAAACAATTAGTTTTGCAAGTTTTGCTTTTGTACATCATGTAGCTGGTTATGTACACTTCTATGCTTTTATAATTGTAATTTGCTTTTATCGTCTTGATCAAAATATGTTAACCCTCCTGTTGTCCTCGGGTCAAAATGACCCGCCACTGTGTTAAACCCCCCCCCCCCCCAAAAAATCCCCTAAATGTAATTTTTTTAACTTGAGATTTTAAGACTTTTCCTAGATTGGCCCAGACAATAGAAAAAGTTCAGTGTTGCTTTTATTCTCATTTCCATGTAAGCTGTACAAAAAAAGGTACAAAGATGGTCTTCAGGTCAAAATGACCCGTGAGGCAAATGGAGTTGAAATCAAGGTCACAGAGTTATTTACAAACCATAAAATGTTACAAAGTTTTAGTTGTGTCTCAGATCAATCAGTAGCAGAAGTGAGCAGAGAGTGGAAGGCCAATTTTCCGAGCCACAATGCCAGTCAAACTCTTTCACACCTACTCAAGACTGATGCGATTTGATGACCGTGAATCAAGACCAGCAAGACGTATGACAGACAAACTTGCAGCCATAAGAGAGGTATGGGACAAGTGGGTGGAGCGGTTGCCCTACCTCTACAATCCAGAGCCTGATGTAACAGTGGATGAGCAACTGGTTCCATTTAGAGGTAATCTGTTTTCATATTTGTAATAAAAGTGATTTTCACTATTGATTTCTTTGACTGTTTTCTGTGACACTGATACTAATCACTGATGCTAATGTCTTTTGTCCAAAGGTTGTTGTCCTTTCCGGCAGTATATGCCCAGCAAGCCAGCAAAATATGGGATCAAGTCATGGGTGGCTTCTGAATCAAGCTATGCTTGGAAAATGCAAGTCTATACTGGGAAGTCAACCAGTGGATGCCCAGAGAAGAACCAGGGGTTGCGAGTTGTGCTTGATGTGACAGAGGGACTGAGGGGTCACAATGTGACATGTGACAATTTCTTCAACTCTTATGAACTCGGACAGCAGCTCCTGAAGAGGAAGATCACCATGGTTGGTACAGTTCAAAAGAACAAGCCTGAGCTCCCACCTGCACTGCTTGGGTCAAAGGAGAGAGAGGTCTTCTCCTCAAAGTTTGCCTTCACACCCACCACCACTCTAGTTTCCTACCTCCCAAAGAAAAACAAGAATGTAGTTCTTCTGAGCACACTGCACAAAGACGGCGACATTAGTGACCGTGAGGACAGGAAGCCAATCATCATCCTGGAATAAAACCGAAACAAAGGAGGTGTGGACAACCTAGATAAGGTGATTGGAGCATATAGCTGCAGAAGAATGACTGCCCGCTGGCCCCTGGTCATCTTCCACAACATCATTGATGTGTCCTCCTACAATGCCTTTGTGATTTGGATAGAGATCAACCCAACCTGGATGTCTCATAAGCACAACAAGAAGAGGGTGTTCCTGGAGCAGCTAGGAAAGGCACTTGTAACTCCACTCATTGAAAGAAGGAAGCATGTCCCCCACACAGAAGCCTCAGCAGCAGTTGTGAAAGCTATTCAGAGTGCAGCAGCTCCTGATCAACCTGAGGATCCATCTACCACAGCCACTTCCTCAGCTAAGCCAAGTAAGAGGAAGAGATGTCAGTTCTGCCCTCAGACTGTAAAACACATACTGTGTGCTGCAGGTGTAAGAAATATATCTGCAAAGGCTGTGCACTTGCATACTGCCCTACATGTGCCAATTAGTTGAATGGGTTATGTTATTTTTCATATTTTTGTATTGTACATCCTCTTGTTCACTGGAGAAAAGTAAAAGAAAATTAGTCACTGTGATGAATAAAAATGCATTCGAAACTCATTTTGCACATTTTTTTTCTTAAGCTATAGAAATTCAAGTGGAGAGGGAAAAGTCAAGTATTCACACATTTTGTGGTGAGTGACAATATACAAGATAGAATTTGGTGTTTAAAATTCAATTAAGCTGCTTATATTGGGGGTTTATTGAAGACGGGTCATTTTGACCCGGAGGATAAAGGGTGTATACAGAAAATGAGGACAACAGGACAACAACGTGTCTGTGTTGAATTCTCAACTTCCAAAATAGCATCAGTTCATTGTGTAAGTCTTAACATGCATAAGTCTTAAAGTTGTCATAATGTGAATCATATATTAATTAATTTATATTCTATTATTTTCTAAATCTGTCCTGAATTGGTAAATTGCTCCCAAGTGAGTCCTGAGTTTCTCTAACAGGTCAGTGTATGAACCATTAGCTCAACCAACGATCAACCAGTTTTCTGAAACAGATTGGAGGTGCATCTTGTGAACCATCAGTTGGCAACATTATGCTCTATATAGTCAGAACACAACACAATGTTACATGTCTGAGAACTGATGAACAAGTATCTGGGCAGAGTGAACAGCCAGAGAGAAGAAGAGGAGTGAGGCTGAGGAGGAAATAGTTGGGAGGAAAGCAGAAGAAGAGTCAGAAGAGGCTGAGGACATCTGCCAGTTTCCATCAGTCCAACATCAGGACATGGCTGAGACCCACAACATGATGCTGATGGAGGTCCTCCCACCCTACTGTTCATTCCTTAACCCCACTGAGGAAAAAAGATTCCTCAGTGGAGTTAAGGAACAAAGTGACTATGGAAATTAAAATGTAATGTAATTTCTACAGCACTGTACAGTTTTCCTTGAGGAGATTGTCCTGTGGCTCCTTTTCTACTTTTTTTGTTCTCTGCATTTCTGTCTTTTTCTTTCTGAATCACCATGGCATGGTCCATGAATAAATTATAGCAAAAGCGTAAATCAGTGTTTCTCAATCCTGGTCTTCAGCGTCACCCTGTCCTGCAGGTTTAGGTATTTCCCTTCTGCCACACACCTGAATTGTATCTCTGGATGATTAACAAGCTTCTGCAGTACTTGATTGTCATCCAATCATTTGAATCAGCTGTTCTGGAGTAGAGGCACATCTAAAACATGCAGAGCAGGGGGGCGTTGAGGACCAGGGTTGAGAAACACTGGCGTAAATGATCCTTTTGTAGTCTCTTCTCATGACTAATCGATTTGACTGTCTTATCTGTACATAGAGAGACTATAACTTATTATTTTGAGTCACTGATATGTTAACAGACAGGATTTTAAGAGCTGAACTAAGGATTTTGAAAGCAAACAAATGCTATTTTTCCTGTTTCTACAAATTGTTTTGAGAAATGCGCTTACTGTTTTGTAAATGCCAACAATGACTCGAGAAATGCACCAAAAGTGACTGAGAAAAACTAACCTAGCATAAATTGTCTCAGCTGTATCAATTTGTTTGCCTGTATGAAAAGTGTTCACATTTACAGCTTTGTTTCTGCTAGCTTGCAGGAAATGTAACTTACATAAATGGTTGAAGACAACCTATTGGCCTTCATGAGACTCAGATAAATGGTGAGTATCTATTTCATAAATTGCCTAAAACAGTTATATTTGTTTTTAGTTTGTGTATTTTGTCTGGTTGCAGACCAGAGGATCACACCTGTTGACAACAAACAAAGGTTTAACTACTGAATTTTCAGTCAGAAATGATCACACCACCTGGTTGAAGTACCTGTGTCCATATGCAAGTCAACAAAGGTGAAACAAACATTTAAGCGAATAAGATGTTCATGTAGTGCATCTTTCTAACTTTTTCTTTTTGTTTTCCAGCAGAGAGGAAACACCCGATTGACAACATGCGAGTCTCAATTTCAACCTGTGACTGGGAAGACTACAACCATCCTGAGCAACGTCTGATCTCAGCGACTTGTGACTCTCAACCCAGAACAAGAATCCTTTTATCACCATTTTGTCTTCTACAATATGTTATCTCTTATGTGGACACATACTGTTTGTTTTGTTTTTGTTTTCCAGATCTCAGTAATACCGTGAGGAAACTGGACATAAAATAGAATCAGTTCTTTTTTTAACTTGACTTTTTAAATAGAAATTGTTTCTTTAAGTGGATTACTCGTAATCTGTATTTTTGTTTAATTAGAAATTATTTTCTTTATAACTTTCTGTATAGAAATGCTTGACAAGTTACACTTCCTTGGTTGTTGTACTATAATTTGTATGGTAAAATTCTGGTAGGAACAGAGACCAGTAATTTACCATAAGTTTTTTTTGGGGGGGAGGGTTTACAATAAAATGTCAATATATCATACAGTCTGGATGTGTTTTTCACTCATGTAGATATTATGCCTCAGTCAGCATGACCGTATTTACTACGGCAAAACCACATTTTATTTTTTTTAAAATATTTTAGGAAGTACGGTATTTTACCGTATTTTAAAAATACGGTAGAATCCTGCATTTACAACATACGGTAAAAAACTGGCAGCTGTGGTTGCCAGAATTTTACCGTATATTAAAAATACGGTAAAATCCTGCATTTACAACATACGGTGAAAAACTGGCAGCTGTGGTTGCCAGAATTTTACCGTATTTCAAAAATACGGTGAAATCCTGCATTTAGCAAATACGGTAAAAAACTGGCAGCTGTGGTTGCCAGAATTTTACCGTATTTTAGAAATACGGTAAAAAACTGGCAGCTTTGGTTGCCAGAATTTTACCGTATTTTAGAAATACGGTAAAAAAATGGCAGTTTTGGTTGCCAGACTTTTACCGTATAAAGACGGTAAACTTCTGGCAACTCAGCTGCCAGTTTTTTACCGTAAAATGAGGCCGTTTTTTTTTTACAGTGTAGGCTTTCGGATTTCTTTTCTTTGAATGTTTCTGGATGTTCTCTCTTCCTTACTTCAGTCCTGTTGATAGAAATGCTTTAATGTCAAAACTTTGTTTTAGACGTCACACTTTCACGTGTGTCTTTAAAATTACCTACCTCTAGAGCCCCGCAAAGCTTTCGCCCTTAAACGTCAGAGGCACCCCTATCATCAACGTACCTGGGCCTTCTCCGTCTCTTTGCTGCAGACGTCTCTCAGGCTCTTGATCTTGGCCTTCAGCTGACGGGTCTCTCCGATGATCGCTTGGATCTTATCCGCCATCTCCTCGCGTTTCTGGTGGATTTGGTTGCACTGCCTGGAGAACAGCTGGTGTTAGGTTGCCAAACGAACGCATTGCTCAGGTTAACTCTACGGGTCGAGACGTTTGAGTCGGTACCCCAGCACTTCCTGGACATGCTGTTCCTTCGTCTCTCTCTTCTTCTGCCTGCGGATGTTCTGTTTGCACTCCTTATCCAGCTTCATGCCCAGAGCCCGCTTCAGCTGGACCTCCTCGCTGCACAGACTTTTCAGCTCCTTTTGCATCTTCTCGCTTGAATCAACAGCTCCTGGTACTGTTAACATGCAACATTAGAAACAAAAAAAAACTTTAAATATTGTTTTCCCTTTACCAACTTCTACTGTGTGCGTTCTACAGTGAACATTAGGTCACATTTCCCCACTCTGACAGCTGTTCTGTTCATATTTTGTCATACCACAACCACAAACCGTTTTGTTGGGGTTTCACCCAGCAGAGCAACACAAGTGACTGAATAACTGTTATGTGAATGGAAAAATGTTTTTACAAATAAAAATAGGAAACGTGTGGCGTTTATTTTGTAGAATCGTCTTCTGGCTGCAGGCATGTCTCTTCTAGCTTCGAACATCTAAACACCGAACGATAGCTCAGTCAGATGGATCGTCTCTGAAAAAGATGGAAGCTTAGGGGTTTGAAACCCGACACCCAGGTGGATGTAAGAGTGGAGCGTACCTCTTCCTGACGCAGCCTGGTGTTGTTCATGCTGCTCTCCAGGTCCTGCAGCAGGCTGTTCATCTGCTGGAGCTCGGCCTCAGCGTGGGCCACGCTCTGCACCCTGTTCTGCATCTCCACCACATACTCGTCTGTTTCTGCCTTAAAGTAAAAAAAATTAAAAATTTAAAAAATTAAACGGGTGTGCGAGAAATCCCAACATATTGGCTCTATTGTGTAACAGGGTTGTATTTCTATGTTATTCTAATTACACAAAATGTCTTCTGTTACTCAGATTGTTCTTATGCTTGACTAAACACTTCAGAAACTGCTATGATGTGACATTAAGATCAGGCGCTCCCCGTCTTTATCTTTTCTTCATCTGTGCCATGGTTTTGTCCAGTCATTTGTGCTCTTAGGCCCAAACCTTTTGTAATGTTGTCCTACAGAAGTTGGTTATTTTTCACCCAAATACATCCAGTTTATAGATTTATAGAGTTGACCTTAGATTGTTATATACTTTTATATAACAGACGGTTTAATCCTAGTAACTAGCGCAACGCAGGAAAGATCGAGTTACATCTGCAGACCAAACATTTTCCTACTTACTATGGAGTTCTTGATTTTCTTCGCAGCTTCCTTCATCTTCTCCTTCTGGCTCTTCAGTTCCTCTGGAGACTCCACGATCTGAGACTTGAGTTTGGTGATGTCCTCTTTCAGGTTACTGACGTCCACCTTCACTTGGGACTGAAACACAAATAGACACACATGTACACGTTTATAGACACAGCAGAGACTCGGCGAGCTTAGACATACGAGTCTGGATCACATACCAGCTTCTGCGTCTTCTCTGCTATTTTGGTTTTCCACTCTGCAATGTTTTCGTTTTTGACGTTCTGAAAGGAAAACGACAGTGTCAGACTTTAACTGAACACACCATTACACACCACAACTTTGACCGTGTGTGTCCGTGTCGGCGCCTACCACTTCCTGGTATTCATGCACGGTGGTGGCCTGCAGCTCAGAGAGAGCGGCAGCCAGCTCATCTGCCTCGGCCTGCTGCTCTGGTGGGACGGTCCTGGGTCAGGAAGAGACGGATGAGAACACGTCGCACTGACCCCCGATGACATCGGAGGTGTGTTGTCCGATCCGGACTGACTGAGATCTGTCGGTGAGGAAGTCTAGCAGCCAGTTTCGCAGGGGGGTGCTGAAGCCCAGGTGTCCCAGTTTTCCTGCCAGATGCTGTGGGATGATTGTGTTGAACGCTGAGCTGAAGTCCAGGAACAACATCCGCACATGAGTGTTCTTCTCCTCCAGGTGAGCCAGGCTCAGGTAGGGCGGAGGAGATGGCGTCCTCAGTGGAGCGGTTTCGGCGGTAGGCAAACTGGAACGGGTCGAATGTGGAGGGGAGTCTGGAGACGATGTGTTCTTTTACCAGCCTTTCAAAGCACTTCATCATGATGGGAGTCAGTGCCACAGGCCGGTAATCGTTGAAAGAGGTGACTTGAGGTTTCTTTGGCACCGGAATGATGGAGGCAGTGTTGAGACAGGCTGGCACTGTGGCTTGGTCCAGTTTGGCTTGGTCCAGTGAGGTGTTAAAAATGTCTGTTAGGACACCAGCCAGCTGAACCTGCGCATTCCCTGAACACCCCGCCCAGGGTATGTTGTCGGGGCCTGGGGCCTTCCGTGGGTTGACTCTTTTCAGAGTCTTCAACACATCGGCTGTGTCCAGGCAGAGTGCCTCCTCTTCCTGGTGGGGAACAGTTTTCTTTGCCGGAGTACTGTTCAGTGCCTCGAACCTCCCAACGAAGTTATTGAGTCCATTTAGAAAGTCAGCATCAACTTCACCCACTGGGGGGGAGGATGGATTGTAATCTGTGATCGCCTTTATGCCTTGCCACATACTTCTGGTGTTGCTGGTGTCGTGGAAGAACTCCTGTATTTTCTGACTGTGTTTAGCCAATCCAGAGCCAAGATAAGTATTTGTTTAATTTGGGATATTGTTAAAAAAAATCAGTTTTAAATGGCGACATTTTGACTGTCCAACCAATGTATCAGAAAAGCTATGAAAGAAATGCAATGTTAAATCCAATATGGAAATCCAACGTCGTGCTGACCCGTGCTGCTACTGGAGTTTTTTATTTTTTATTTATTGCATCAAAATGTTAATACAATGTATACAAAAAGGGGAAAACGAGAAAAAAAACAAAGTGCCAGGGGATACAAGGGAAAAGAAAAAAACAACAGAAAGCGTAACACAAGGAGCCAAAACAGAAACAAACACAAGGCATCGCTTCAGGGAATACAACCAACGAACTTCAGGGCTTCCAGATTCCCCACAGCCCTGGGATTGGTAGAGGGTCCATATAGACCCTGCATAGTGTTGTAATTCAGATAAAAACAGATCAAATAGAGGCTTTTTGCCAGAAAATTTGCATTTATGAATATGAAATTTAACTAGAATTAACAATAGATTAATTACATAAAAATGATTGTTATTAGCAGGACAGACATTGTAGAAACCAAAAAGTACATCTGTGTATAAAAGTGAAAACTATTGAGAATATGAGATTGAATATAATAAACAACGTCTTTCCAGAATGAGACAGCGAAGGGTCACCTCCAGAATAAGTGGACTATTGTCTCATTGTCCAAATTACAGAAAGAGCAGCTACGGTCTATATCCTGGTGCAGGTTTTGTTTTGCAGGGTAGCACCAGTGGAGAAGTTTGAAGCACACATCACAAGGTTTGTTCCTAATGATGTATTTGGAGGGGAGAGTCCAAACCGTTGACCATTTGATATCAGAAACAAAAACTGTCTCCAGTAGTGGGTCACATAAGGTGTAGTAGCAATGTTCTTCTGAAATAAGGATCTTATATTTTTGTTTCTAGTGGAGGGTTTAGAGGAAAAACACATTTTACCCACAACAGATTCAGAAACAGAAGAGTGTGTGTCTGCAGCTCTGTCCTCCCCAGAATGATGACATCATCATCCTCATCCTCCCTCATGGATACAGATGACGTTACAATATGAATCCTAAGGGCCAATCAGAGCCCGGCTGACTGTAAATACTTTGTAAATTCGAAGTTTGGAGTTTTTGTTTATAAATAGTTGTTGTTGCACTGAGTTCCTCAGTTGGAACAGCAAACGGCCTGAAGAAGGTTGATCCTCACCGAAACGTCACGTTTGGTTTGCTGTTAAAAGTGCCTAACGGCGAAGAAAAAAAGTTTCTTTTTTTTTTTACCTCGTTTCTGATTCGAGGCGTTATTATTTCTGAAATATGACCGAAGACGAAACTTCGGTGGGTTTTTATTTCGCAGATTATTTGAAATAAATACGGTTTTTACACCTTTATTGAGACAGACTGTATGAGTCGAAGGTTTTTCAGTGTCTGATGAAAATGTTCTCCGCAGATGGTTTGAAATTCCCCCCGATTTTTCTTTTAACACCATAATAGCTTAAAGCATTACAAAGCAGAAGCCCGTTATATAGAACATTTTATATCATCCTTTACTGTCTAGTCTATTAATGTAGGGGGGATGCATTTTAATTTCTGAGCCAGCCAATATTTGCATCCCCTGTCTATTGTCCTGTTGATATGACAGTGGTTCTCAAATGGGGGTACGCGTACCCCTGGGGGTACGTGGAGGTACTGCAGGGGGGTACGTGAAGCTTTTCAAAATATCTTTAAAAAATCAGTAGGCTCCTCATAATAAGTCTTGGGAAAAATTATTTTGTAAAAAGTATGATAAAATATAAATGTGTGTTCATGCACTGAATTTTATATTCAGTATTTAGTTTCAATATCCTTTAAAATAAAACTGACCCCCCCACCAAGTTAGTTTGACCCAGGGCACTCGTCAACGACCTGTCGTTATCATGATTACACTGTAACTATGGAGATGTAGCTAAAGCGTAGCAGCAATGCTGCTGAAAGTACAGATAAAGTGAAAAATAAGGCAAACCAGAGCCGACGAAGTACAGAACGTACATGGAAAAGTATGTTTTAATGGGATTTACGTCCACGATCTCTGTACCTCTTTTTTATTCCAAAAATGTTTTGCCTGTGTCAGGGGGTACTTGACTAAAATATATTTTTAAGGGGGTACATCACTGAAAAAAGTTTGCCAACCACTGTGTTAGATAATGCATAAAAATGAATGAAGGTGACAGAACTCGAAGTTCACGTTTCATGGAACCAACCTTAGGGGAGATGATGGAGAAGTATTTCTGTCCAGACGGCCGCTGGTACAAGTAGTACATGTTGCCTGGCTTTTTCACAATATTACAGGCAGCATGGTGGAGGTCAGCGTCTCTCTTTGCTTCTTCTAAAACCTGCGGTCGTCAAACGGCGATCAATGCCACGCGCCATCCGACGGGTGAACGTGACCCGTCTGAACCTAAACACAACCGTTTTGTGAATCGACGGTCATACCTTTTTGGCCTGCTCCTGCAGGTACCTGATCTGGTCAGCGATTACTGTCAGTTTGTTGCAAGCGTTGGCTTTGACAAAGTCGTCCCCCTGAGAAACATCCACGTCACTTCAGGAGGGAAAACCTCTTGTGAGCTAGACAACTTGATAAAACATGCCTCACCTTCTGCACTTGCTCGGCAAGTGCATTGTGACATGCACTTGCCCACTCTGTTGGGGACCCCATGGACCCCCAACAGAGTGGGGGTCCATGGGGTCCCCCACTCTGTTGGTCTGATAGGAGCTGACCAGTTCCATCCCACTGGGGGCCGTGCTGGTCTCAACCAGGTTCACCACAACACTGTCTCATTATAATGAGATAGTAACTCATTATTTTGAGATACTATATCATAATGAGATCATTTATTTTTTTAACAGAGTGACGGAAACGGGCTTCCATAGAAATTAAGAAAATTTCAATACAAAATTTTCAATCATAAAATTATTTATTTTCTTACAATAAAGCTCCAGGAAGCAGCTGGATTTGGTCAGCTGGTGTTTAGCTGCGTCGGTCCGGACCGCGGGGAGCTGCGTCCACCCGACACAAAGGGGGCGATACTGACGTAAAGCTTTCAGGGTTAGAGGCACATCTACGTCTTCATTTCTATGTCCGCAGTGTCGTCACTGCACGATCCGTGCTGAAATTCTGTTACCCTGTGAAAATCCGCGCCCCCTGTGTCGGGAGGCGCGCATTGCAGCCAGAGAGGCGGATCTGATCATTTTCAGATGGTCAGATCTGAAAATGATCTGACCATCATTTTCAGATCATTTGAGTAAAAAGTTACTCAAGGCTGAGAGTCAGATGGCTGATTTTACACACTATTAAAACTATGTCACATAAATGTTTACACTACAGGGGCAGTTTCTCCTGTCTGAGTCTGTAAGGACAGGATGAGATGTGGGTTAAAAGAAAGAAGAAAAAACCAAACATTGCTTCTTTTTCTCCATCTAATAGCTTGAGAATGTTTTCTCTCTCCTTCAGAGCTTTCCAGGCCTGATTCCTTCTCCTTCTCGGGCCGAGAAATTGAAGACAACTCCTATAACTCATACACAACTGAAACAACTCATATAATCATGTCAAGGTTTGTAACATTCAGTTTAATCGGGCAGCTGTTTGTTTTAAAAAGAAGCTATAACAAAATTGTAAAATAAATAAATAAACGAGGTCTTCTTACGCTGTTTTGTGTTGTTATTTTAAACGCCAAGAGAAATCGCTCTTTTTCCAACTTTTGTCACTTAAGTCTGACAAATAAAAGTCAGTCACCAAACACAGTTTTCCAACACGAAGTGTGTATTTCTAATTGTTCGTTGCTGATAGAGGATGGAAGCTGCTGATAGCAGGGCACAAAAATTAAGACTTCCTGAAAAGATGAGAGTGTAGACTTCCTGGTAAATCCTGTTCTAATGTAAAATATGACAGATTACTGGATTAAGGAAATTTATATTACATGCTTTCACACATAATATTTTTGAGAATTTGGAAACAGTTTGCTCTTTATTTCCCCAAGTTATGGGGGAGGAGAGGAGAGAATCGATATTTCAGCTGCCAGAAATTATTTGCCAAAGTTAAAGGAGGAGAACCAAATACTTTAGCCACCTGATATAATCCGTTCCCACTCTATAACATGGTAATAAATTAATTTACCAGCAACTCTTTAACTGTTGCTTTGGAAACATTTGCTCTTCATTTCACAAAGGTAAGGGGCTTTGGGATTTAAACTATCTTTCCATAGCTACCTTATATTAAAGTCCTGTAAGGATAAATATCAAACATAGTTTTCAAAATGTAATTTATGAACCATTATACAACATACATAAACCAAATACGAACCTGGAGGCCGATGGGGACCCTCTACGAAGCCCTGGAGGTCAGCCCGGAGACCAACAAGACTCGGTACGAAGCCCTGGAGGTCAGCCAGGAGACCAACAGGACTCGCTACGAAGCCCTGGAGGTCAGCCAGGAGACCAACAAGACTCGGTACGAAGCCCTGGAGGTCAGCCCGGAGACCAACAAGACTCGGTACGAAGTCCTGGAGGTCAGCCAGGAGACCAACAAGACTCGGTACGAAGCCCTGGAGGTCAGCCCGGAGACCAACAGGACTCGGTACGAAGCCCTGGAGGTCAGCCCGGAGACCAACAGGACTCGCTACGAAGCCCTGGAGGTCAGCCCGGAGACCAACAGGACTCGCTACGAAGCCCTGGAGGTCAGCCAGGAGACCAACAAGACTCGGTACGAAGCCCTGGAGGTCAGCCCGGAGACCAACAGGACTCGGTACGAAGCCCTGAGGTCAGCCTGGAGACCAACAGGACTTGATACGAAGCCCTGGAGGTCAGCCTGGAGACCAACAGGACTCGCTACGAAGCCCTGGAGGTCAGCCTGGAGACCAACAGGACTTGATACGAAGCCCTGGAGGTCAGCCTGAGACCAACAGGACTTGATACGAAGCCCTGGAGGCAGGCCGGGAGGAGCTTGGGGTCAGCAGACCAAGCTCCTCATCTGACGCCTAACTAAAATAAAAGCAAAACTAGAGTTCATAAGATAAATAAGGGTCTGATGACCTGGCGACAAAGGAATTGTCTGGTGACGAAGGAGACCTGTGTTCGATGGCCTCAAGTTCCCATGGCACCGCAGTCCTGCGGGCCTCAAGCTCTCCTGTCAACATCTTTCAAGCGTTAAGCTTTTCCGCCATAAGTCCCCAAGTGTCAAGCTCCCCTGACACGGTAGTTCTGTTGTCCTCTAGTCTTTCTGCCACAGATACTCAAGCATGAAGCTTGGAGCCCTCATCACACTTCTTTATTTAGCAGTACCAAGTGTCAACCCAGGTACCTGAGAGTACCTGTTTGGTACATTTTCAGGAAGGTATTGGAAACGCCAGTGATGACACGTCTGAATATAGGCTGCTCTGTAGCTGATCTGAAACTGATTTGATGTTTTCCGCTGATTTTCTGTTCAGGTGGCTGCTGGTTCAGCTGCTCCAGTTTAAGCTGCAGGTCGGTGTTCATATTCTTCAAGTCAGTATTTTTCTGCTCCAGGATCTCGTTTTTCCTGCTCCAAGGCGGTGTTTATATTCTCCAAGATAGAACATTTCTGCTCCAGAGAGGTGCTTCTCAGCGTCAGGCCGGTGTTTATCTGTTCCAAGAAGTTGCTTTTCTCCTCCAAGGAGGCTCTTTCCTGCTCCAAGACGGTGTTTATCCTCGTTGAAAATGGTGTTTTTCCATCTCCAGGGTATTTCTTTCCCTTTCCAGGGCATGGTTTATATGTTCCAGAGCGGTGCTTTTTATTCCCTAGAGCAGTTTTTTTCCTTCTCCAGGGTACTTTTTTTCTTTCTCCAGGGTGTTGATTCTCTGTTCCAGAGCGGTGCTTTTCTGCCCTAGGGCAGTTTTTTTCCTGCTCCAGCGTATTTTTTTCTTTCTCCAGGACATTGTTTCTCTGCTGAAGAGCGGTGCTTTTCTGCCCTAGGGCAGTTTTTTTCCTGCTCTCAGGGTTGTTTTTTTCCTTCTCCAGGGCATTGATTCTCTGCTTCAGGAGGTGCTTTTGTTCTCCAAGGCAGTGGTATTCTGCTCCAGGGTGGTGTTGTTCTCCTTTAACGTTTTGTTTACGTGCAACAGTTTGTTTAATTCCTCGTCTTTTGTCTTGAAGCAGATTGTCTTTTCCAAATGCAGCTTGTTCTATGTTCAGAACTTGCATCTTCAGCTCCTCATTTCTTTCAATCAGAGACTGTTTTACAATGGACATCATGCCAACCTTCTTTCAATATTCCATGGAGCTTCTGTGTCTCTTCAGCTAATGTCTGTTGTACTTTTTCCTTTCCAGAATCACAAGATGATGTCTTACTGCTGCGACTCATTGTTGATCCCGTTTCTCTGGACAAATCCAAAAACTTCTCAATGATTTTCTTTACTTGTGTGTTAGGATTTGCCTCTTTATCTCGAAAAGCTTTCATTTTCAATCTCTTGTTAGGATACTACTACGTGCTCTCTGTCTCTCTTCTTCAATGGTTATGACCGTAGAATTCAAGCGTGCAGCTCTGTGATGCCCTCTAGCTCCACAAAGTGTGCATCGCTCTTTGTGACATCAATTTGCGTGATGTCACACATTGATGTCACTGCCTCAGCAGAACAACTAGAAAACTGCTGAAGTTTGAATAAAAACAAACTTTACGGCTGAACGCTGCTCGGCTTAGCTGATGGCTATTGGAGACAGTTCGGCTGGTAATATGTCCACCAAGGCTGAAATCCACACTTGGGAGACAATGGACTGGCACAGCAGGTGCCGAGGACCACAGGTCAAAAGGAAACATGTGTCCGAAAACAGAAAAAGGGGAAACGGGCGGGCCTGTTGACCCAGCTGATGCCAACTCAACCTCTCTCTAGCTAAGCAAGGTTGGTGGAATCAAATAATGTTCTCGCTCTTTGGTTACCTAGCAACAGCCTGTTGAGTCACTTGCGCAGCAGCAGTTTCTGGTTTCACCTCCATTCCTCATAATTGCTTTAGAAATAAAAAAAAGAAATTAAAAAGCATTGTGATGTGAAACTATGGATAAAACAAGAATGTATTCCAAATATTGAAAACAGAAAAACTAACAAAAACATTATTGATACAGATATAAGACACTTATTTCATGATATTGTAATATTGTTCAGCCTTACCATAATTAGACTATTTCTGTGTTTAAAATCCATTTTAATTAGTTATTATTTAGGATTATTTTCTGAGAAATTGAGTTTGATTAGTTTGAATGTAATTACTGAAATTCGTGGTTTGGGTAATGTTATCATTAACCAAATCTATATGACTCACAACAACATTTAATTTCCCTTTGGGATCAGTAAAGTTGAATTTTGAAGACAACACTTTACCAAGTTTTTTTTTTCTTTTTGTCCAGTTTCTAGTGAAAATATTTTAGTACACTTAAAATAAGACAAAAATGACTAACTTTTCAGCAAGATATAGAAGCTTGTTTAAGTAAATAATTCCTTAAAATTGCTGAAGAATTATTAGTTCCATTCACAGAATATGATACTTAAAACAAAACATTCTTCCCCAGTTATAAGTGAAATAATCTAGTATTTTTTCCATCAATATTAAGGAATCACTGACGTAAAACAAGCTCCTATATCTTCCTGAAAAGTTACTCATAATTTAGTTGTATCTTATCTTAAATGTACTAAGATGTTGCATAATAAACTGGACCAAAACTACGTGGTGAGGTTTAGTGTTTTTGCAGTGAGGGAGCTGAGAAACAATCGGAAAATCATTTTTATTTCCAAAAGATGTGAAACATTATGCTAAATTATGCACTAAATAGAGCATACTGAAGTTCATAGTTATAATGTGAAAAGTTTTGCATTAATATGATTAATCTGTCAGTTATTAATTGGAAAGAACAAACATGTGTGGGAGAAGAAAACTCCTCTTCGTAGGAAGCGATGGGGCTTCTGTCCACAAACCTTCTTATCCACCAGCTCCTGGTCGATTTTACTCTCCCAAACCTCACTAAAATACAAAATAAATGAAAATAAGAGACAGCATTGTTTATTCAATCCGCCACGGTGGATTAGCCCTCCCCTCAGGCTTAAAGCTAACTGGAACTCTCACCTATTAATTTGTCATAATCGGCTCCCTTGCGTTGGTGGTTGAAACGGTCCATGGATCCACCGTGTCGTCCTCACCGGCCAAATCTGCTGCCGTTCTGTTGTTCGGCGCAGCATCGTTCACTGACCTCCTCCTGCTTTGTAGTCCTGACCAGTCATCTGTTTGTAGCCCATTTTCAGCTTCAGTAGCAGCTGGACAGCAGCATCAACCTCAGCCTGCAGAAAAATAAAATAAAACAGGGGCAAAAAAAACAAACAATATCATCAATTAAGCAAAAAATAAAACCAGTAAAATCAGTACTTTGCATGTTTGCCTTAGGTTCCTGAGTTTGCTGTGGTGTGTTGGTTTATGTATGTTGTATAATGGTTAATAAGTGACATTTTTGAAAAACTATGTTTGGTATTTATCCTTACAGGACTTTAATATAAGGTAGCTATGGAAAGATAGTTTAAACCCCAAAGCCCCTTACCTTTGTGAAATGAAGAGCAAATGTTTCCAAAGCAACAGTTAAAGAGTTGCTGGTAAATTAATTTATTCCCATGTTATAGAGTGGGAACGGATTATATCAGGTGGCTAAAGTATTTGGTTCTCCTCCTTTAACTTTGGAAAATAATAATCAAATGTCACCAAAATCCACAGGATTTGTTGTTGATGAAGAGAGGAATCGACATAGTTAAAGAGTTTGTGAAAAAATAATAAGGTCCCATGTCATGGAGGGGGAACAAATTTTTTCAAGTGGCTAAAATATATGGTTCCCCCCCAAGTAAGTTTGGTAAATAAAGGGGTATATATTACCAAATTCACAGGATTTGTTACTGATGAGAGGAGACTAAGAACAGTTAAAGGAGATTGTGAGAAAAACAATTATCTCCCATGTTATGTCTGGGGAACAGGTTATTTCAGGCAGCTAAAATATGTGGGTTCCCCCCTTTTAACTTTGGCAAATAATGAGCAAATGTTTTCAAACTTACATAATTTATTGTTGATGAAGAGAGGAATAAACAGAGTTAAAAGACTTGTTTAACATTTGTTCCCATGTTATAGAGGGGAAACGGATTATTTCAGATGGCTAAAATATACAATTCCCCCCCCTCATAACTTTGGCAAATAATGATAAAATGTCACCAAATTCACAGGATTCGTTGTTGATGAAGAGAGGAATAAGCACCGTTAAAGACTTTCTCTGGAAAATTAATTGTTTCCCATGTTAGGGAGGGGGAACGGATTATTTCAGGCAGCTGAAATATCGATTCTCTCCTTTCCTCCCCCCATAACTTTGGGAAATAAAGAGCAACTCCAAATTCATTTGTAGGAGGCAGATGGAAATGGAAATAAGGCGTCCACTGGCACTAACCCCATACAAACATGTGTCTGTTCAAAAGTAACTAGAAACTTCCATTTTAAGCTTCGTGGTGTGCTCAGACACTAAATCAATCTGAACATTCAAAACAGGCATCAGATTTTAAGAAATGGCCATTTTAAGCTTCTCTCGGTGAGAAAACGTTTATTTTCTCCCACATTGTTGTAACTCCATTTCAACAGACACATAAATGATGGGAAACAACTAGAAACTTAGTTTTTTAAGATTTCCTATGTGTTCAGACAGAAAATTGAACCTGAACACTGGAAGCATCAGGTTTTAAGGAATTACAATTTCAGGGATAGAATGCTTTATTCCTCTACTTTGGGATCAACAAAGTATTTCTGAATTCAAATTCAATTCAATTGAAGAAGCAATGAGTAACAGAGAGGGCCAGAGATACCGGCAGTGTACTGCAGCCCAGCTGCTTCTATTACTCCAATACCAACAGTCTGACTGATCCCAGTGCTCCGTAATCACCAGTAGAGGGCGCAATCACCTTACATTTTAAAAGCACATAGCTACGAAGGGAATGGGTGGCCTATTTATGATTTTTAAGGTTTTCATATGATTGACACGCAATTTAGAGTGAGCAAAATTTAGAGTGAGTGAGGACGCTCAGCTCTGACAACTAGCCACGGATCTGCTAACAAGTAGCAGTTTGCGACTTATCCTTTGTTTTTGTCCATTGTGTCATTGTGAGGTTTGGGACATGGCTGAAAAGGAGGTGTACGATGATGCAGTGGAAGGAAGGGTCATCAATGAAGAATACAAGATCTTGTGCTTGTCATTTTGTTTCGTTTCAGTACTGTACGTTAATGTTGCTTCTTTAGTTGAACAGTTCTCTACACTGTAAAAAAAGTCAGTAAATTTACGGTAAAAAACTGTAAAAAACCAACAGTTTTTGACCGTCGTATCCAAAAACATTGCATTACCGTAGAAATTACATGGAAACTACCGTAAGTCGAAACTGCAAAAGAAAGTCAGTAAATTTACGGTAAAAAACTGTAAAAAACCAACAGTTTTTGACCGTCGTATCCAAAAACATTGCATTACCGTAGAAATTACATGGAACTACCGTAAGTCCGAAACTGCAAAGAAAGTCAGTAAATTTACGGTAAAAAATTGTAAAATGCCAGCAGTTACTGACCAGAATATTCACAGCATTATACTGCCGTAGAAAATACATGGCATTATCATAACTGAATAAACATATATCCTAAATAATTGTGACAGTCACGAATGTAGAAAATACAGAAATATAGTGTAAAAAATATAAGTAATTGTAAAGTTCTTAAAAAAATTGTAATATTGCCAGCAGTTAATTACCCTAAACTTAACAGTAGCAATCAGCCAAAATTACAATTTTGCTGATGTTTAGATCTACAATGTAAAAGCGTAAACAAGACTGCAAAATAATTTTTACAAAGAACAGAATGCTGGTGTGATATTTGGTTTCTTTTTTAATAATGCCTTTAATACACCAAACTGAAATCTCAGCAGTAGACCAGGCATCGATCTGGCGATCCACCGATTGCAAAGCAAACTCCTACAGCCAACGCCACCATCATTTATGAGAGCATTTGATCATTAACATTAAGAGAACTGTATGTTAGCCCCTCTTGCTTGAATGAAGCTGAAGTTGGTTTCCAATTGCTGCTTCCAATTTGGGAAATGGCTAAAGGGGCAATTCCACCTAATTTTCACTGCAATCAGCATCTTTAATTTACTCTAGCTAAAAAACTACAACACCTAGACTCTTCAAATCTGGACTAGATTATTCTCAACTCATATCAGAATATTTAGAACCAAGTGTGGGATTTGTAAAACCTTTATCTGATTTGTGAAACTTCAATAAAGAACAATTCTAGTGTTATCCAAAATCATACAAGTTGTAAAGTCACCCATCATTGAAGTTTCACAAATCCCACACTTGGTTTTAAATATTGTGCTATTAGTAGAGAATAGTCTAGAGCAGGGGTCCCCAAACTTTTTCCTGCGAGGGCCACATAGCTGTTCCTTTCTCTGCTCGGGGGCCGGTCTTAGTTTTTGGAGAAAGATACCTTAGAAACTTATTGTCGGCGGGGGGGGGGGGGGGGGCTGTTCTGTCTTTGAAACTGTCGACGGGGGGGGGGGGGGGGGGGGGGGGGGGGGGGGGGGTGCTGACTACGACACATTCGCGGTCGCTTTTAGATAGATTTTTACCCAGAATGGAAATGGAAAAAACCGTGAGTGAAACGGTGACTGGGACTGACTAGTATATTTGAGGGAAAGTTAGTTTAACATCTGCTCAAGAGCCCCCTGGTGGTTGAAGAGAAATCCACAAACCAGAAAATACAATATATGAAAAAATACACTGAATGCTCTCTGGTATGAGGAGGCGGGCCAGATCCGGCATTGCCAGACCAAATGACGCAGGCCGTAGTTTTGGGGACCCCTGGTCTAGAGAGTTTTTTCATTTTGTTATTGTGATAATAGTAGGGTTTACAGTAAATGGAGACTGTTATTTGTCATGTAAACAAATAATTATCTAGTTTGCATTGCTGCTTGATCCTTCAGCATCAGCAGCAAGATTCTTTTAACTCTGTTTCCTGTAGTGGTGTCCTGAAACTCAACACAGTAAAGTCACTGTGCTAACTAAGGTTGCTAACTAGGGTGCTGAGAGCCCAGTAGGCCTGGTCCTTGTCAAGATGCTGCTACTGTCTTTGAAATCAAATTTCTGCTATTTTTGCACGTTCAGGAGGAGAAGGGCAACACATCACAGGTGAGTCCCTTTCACGGTTTCAACTGAAGTTAGCTAACTTTAACCAACTGACAAAGAAATGTGTAGTTTCTGAGCCATGCTGTTTATGTACATGCACTGCAGCTAGATATTTTTACTATATGGAACATTTAATCTTCACAGATGCAACACTTCCATTAATGTTTCTGTAGGAACGGCTGCATAGATTATATTTCTGGTCTACTTCAGACTACATGTGCTTAAAGTTATTGTTAATGGCAGAAGCAACTTTTTCCAAGTTTGGTTCAATAATTAATTTGAATTACTTTGAGTGTGAAATGTTCATGCATGCAAGTTAAATCTCTGAAGAACATGTTAGCTTTTGTTTCAATATTTTGGTAATACTTAGAAGTATAACGCTTGGCATCAGAGATATTATTTAATATTTTCCTTTGACCTCTTGACTCTCACACCCAAAATACTTGCACTAAAGTCACTGGGTCCATGACAGTTGAAGGATTTGAAGATAAGAGAATTTAAATATTAATATTTTACAGCTTTTCTCAGTTTGGGTGCATCTCTCAGAACAGAATTGAAATTCTTAAAACTACCTGTTCAATCTTCAAATTACTGTGTCACTTCTGCACATCAAAACAATTAGTTTTGCAAGTTTTGCTTTTGTACATCATGTAGCTGGTTATGTACACTTCTATGCTTTTATAATTGTAATTTGCTTTT
Organism: Xiphophorus hellerii; assembly: GCF_003331165.1. Lineage (NCBI taxonomy): Eukaryota > Metazoa > Chordata > Actinopteri > Cyprinodontiformes > Poeciliidae > Xiphophorus > Xiphophorus hellerii. Next base: position 29,842,794 of record NC_045691.1, on the reverse strand, counting down.
ATCGTCTTGATTCAAAATATGTTAACCCTCCTGTTGTCCTCGGGTCAAAATGACCCGCCACTGTGTTAAACCCCCCCCCCCCCCAAAAAATCCCCTAAATGTAATTTTTTTAACTTGAGATTTTAAGACTTTTCCTAGATTGGCCCAGACAATAGAAAAAGTTCAGTGTTGCTTTTATTCTCATTTCCATGTAAGCTGTACAAAAAAAGGTACAAAGATGGTCTTCAGGTCAAAATGACCCGTGAGGCAAATGGAGTTGAAATCAAGGTCACAGAGTTATTTACAAACCATAAAATGTTACAAAGTTTTAGTTGTGTCTCAGATCAATCAGTAGCAGAAGTGAGCAGAGAGTGGAAGGCCAATTTTCCGAGCCACAATGCCAGTCAAACTCTTTCACACCTACTCAAGACTGATGCGATTTGATGACCGTGAATCAAGACCAGCAAGACGTATGACAGACAAACTTGCAGCCATAAGAGAGGTATGGGACAAGTGGGTGGAGCGGTTGCCCTACCTCTACAATCCAGAGCCTGATGTAACAGTGGATGAGCAACTGGTTCCATTTAGAGGTAATCTGTTTTCATATTTGTAATAAAAGTGATTTTCACTATTGATTTCTTTGACTGTTTTCTGTGACACTGATACTAATCACTGATGCTAATGTCTTTTGTCCAAAGGTTGTTGTCCTTTCCGGCAGTATATGCCCAGCAAGCCAGCAAAATATGGGATCAAGTCATGGGTGGCTTCTGAATCAAGCTATGCTTGGAAAATGCAAGTCTATACTGGGAAGTCAACCAGTGGATGCCCAGAGAAGAACCAGGGGTTGCGAGTTGTGCTTGATGTGACAGAGGGACTGAGGGGTCACAATGTGACATGTGACAATTTCTTCAACTCTTATGAACTCGGACAGCAGCTCCTGAAGAGGAAGATCACCATGGTTGGTACAGTTCAAAAGAACAAGCCTGAGCTCCCACCTGCACTGCTTGGGTCAAAGGAGAGAGAGGTCTTCTCCTCAAAGTTTGCCTTCACACCCACCACCACTCTAGTTTCCTACCTCCCAAAGAAAAAACAAGATGTAGTTCTTCTGAGCACACTGCACAAAGACGGCGACATTAGTGACCGTGAGGACAGGAAGCCAATCATCATCCTGGAATAAAACCGAAACAAAGGAGGTGTGGACAACCTAGATAAGGTGATTGGAGCATATAGCTGCAGAAGAATGACTGCCCGCTGGCCCCTGGTCATCTTCCACAACATCATTGATGTGTCCTCCTACAATGCCTTTGTGATTTGGATAGAGATCAACCCAACCTGGATGTCTCATAAGCACAACAAGAAGAGGGTGTTCCTGGAGCAGCTAGGAAAGGCACTTGTAACTCCACTCATTGAAGAAGGAAGCATGTCCCCCACACAGAAGCCTCAGCAGCAGTTGTGAAAGCTATTCAGAGTGCAGCAGCTCCTGATCAACCTGAGGATCCATCTACCACAGCCACTTCCTCAGCTAAGCCAAGTAAGAGGAAGAGATGTCAGTTCTGCCCTCAGACTGTAAAACACATACTGTGTGCTGCAGGTGTAAGAAATATATCTGCAAAGGCTGTGCACTTGCATACTGCCCTACATGTGCCAATTAGTTGAATGGGTTATGTTATTTTTCATATTTTTGTATTGTACATCCTCTTGTTCACTGGAGAAAAGTAAAAGAAAATTAGTCACTGTGATGAATAAAAATGCATTCGAAACTCATTTTGCACATTTTTTTTCTTAAGCTATAGAAATTCAAGTGGAGAGGGAAAAGTCAAGTATTCACACATTTTGTGGTGAGTGACAATATACAAGATAGAATTTGGTGTTTAAAATTCAATTAAGCTGCTTATATTGGGGGTTTATTGAAGACGGGTCATTTTGACCCGGAGGATAAAGGGTGTATACAGAAAATGAGGACAACAGGACAACAACGTGTCTGTGTTGAATTCTCAACTTCCAAAATAGCATCAGTTCATTGTGTAAGTCTTAACATGCATAAGTCTTAAAGTTGTCATAATGTGAATCATATATTAATTAATTTATATTCTATTATTTTCTAAATCTGTCCTGAATTGGTAAATTGCTCCCAAGTGAGTCCTGAGTTTCTCTAACAGGTCAGTGTATGAACCATTAGCTCAACCAACGATCAACCAGTTTTCTGAAACAGATTGGAGGTGCATCTTGTGAACCATCAGTTGGCAACATTATGCTCTATATAGTCAGAACACAACACAATGTTACATGTCTGAGAACTGATGAACAAGTATCTGGGCAGAGTGAACAGCCAGAGAGAAGAAGAGGAGTGAGGCTGAGGAGGAAATAGTTGGGAGGAAAGCAGAAGAAGAGTCAGAAGAGGCTGAGGACATCTGCCAGTTTCCATCAGTCCAACATCAGGACATGGCTGAGACCCACAACATGATGCTGATGGAGGTCCTCCCACCCTACTGTTCATTCCTTAACCCCACTGAGGAAAAAAGATTCCTCAGTGGAGTTAAGGAACAAGTGACTATGGAAATTAAAATGTAATGTAATTTCTACAGCACTGTACAGTTTTCCTTGAGGAGATTGTCCTGTGGCTCCTTTTCTACTTTTTTTGTTCTCTGCATTTCTGTCTTTTTCTTTCTGAATCACCATGGCATGGTCCATGAATAAATTATAGCAAAAGCGTAAATCAGTGTTTCTCAATCCTGGTCTTCAGCGTCACCCTGTCCTGCAGGTTTAGGTATTTCCCTTCTGCCACACACCTGAATTGTATCTCTGGATGATTAACAAGCTTCTGCAGTACTTGATTGTCATCCAATCATTTGAATCAGCTGTTCTGGAGTAGAGGCACATCTAAAACATGCAGAGCAGGGGGGGCGTTGAGGACCAGGGTTGAGAAACACTGGCGTAAATGATCCTTTTGTAGTCTCTTCTCATGACTAATCGATTTGACCTGTCTTATCTGTACATAGAGAGACTATAACTTATTATTTTGAGTCACTGATATGTTAACAGACAGGATTTTAAGAGCTGAACTAAGGATTTTGAAAGCAAAACAAATGCTATTTTTCCTGTTTCTACAAATTGTTTTGAGAAATGCGCTTACTGTTTTGTAAATGCCAACAATGACTCGAGAAATGCACCAAAAGTGACTGAGAAAAACTAACCTAGCATAAATTGTCTCAGCTGTATCAATTTGTTTGCCTGTATGAAAAGTGTTCACATTTACAGCTTTGTTTCTGCTAGCTTGCAGGAAATGTAACTTACATAAATGGTTGAAGACAACCTATTGGCCTTCATGAGACTCAGATAAATGGTGAGTATCTATTTCATAAATTGCCTAAAACAGTTATATTTGTTTTTAGTTTGTGTATTTTGTCTGGTTGCAGACCAGAGGATCACACCTGTTGACAACAAACAAAGGTTTAACTACTGAATTTTCAGTCAGAAATGATCACACCACCTGGTTGAAGTACCTGTGTCCATATGCAAGTCAACAAAGGGTGAAACAAACATTTAAGCGAATAAGATGTTCATGTAGTGCATCTTTCTAACTTTTTCTTTTTGTTTTCCAGCAGAGAGGAAACACCCGATTGACAACATGCGAGTCTCAATTTCAACCTGTGACTGGGAAGACTACAACCATCCTGAGCAACGTCTGATCTCAGCGACTTGTGACTCTCAACCCAGAACAAGAATCCTTTTATCACCATTTTGTCTTCTACAATATGTTATCTCTTATGTGGACACATACTGTTTGTTTTGTTTTTGTTTTCCAGATCTCAGTAATACCGTGAGGAAACTGGACATAAAATAGAATCAGTTCTTTTTTAACTTGACTTTTTAAATAGAAATTGTTTTCTTTAAGTGGATTACTCGTAATCTGTATTTTTGTTTAATTAGAAATTATTTTCTTTATAACTTTCTGTATAGAAATGCTTGACAAGTTACACTTCCTTGGTTGTTGTACTATAATTTGTATGGTAAAATTCTGGTAGGAACAGAGACCAGTAATTTACCATAAGTTTTTTTTGGGGGGGAGGGTTTACAATAAAATGTCAATATATCATACAGTCTGGATGTGTTTTTCACTCATGTAGATATTATGCCTCAGTCAGCATGACCGTATTTACTACGGCAAAACCACATTTTATTTTTTTTAAAATATTTTAGGAAGTACGGTATTTTACCGTATTTTAAAAATACGGTAGAATCCTGCATTTACAACATACGGTAAAAAACTGGCAGCTGTGGTTGCCAGAATTTTACCGTATATTAAAAATACGGTAAAAATCCTGCATTTACAACATACGGTGAAAAACTGGCAGCTGTGGTTGCCAGAATTTTACCGTATTTCAAAAATACGGTGAAATCCTGCATTTAGCAAATACGGTAAAAAACTGGCAGCTGTGGTTGCCAGAATTTTACCGTATTTTAGAAATACGGTAAAAAACTGGCAGCTTTGGTTGCCAGAATTTTACCGTATTTTAGAAATACGGTAAAAAAATGGCAGTTTTGGTTGCCAGACTTTTACCGTATAAAGACGGTAAACTTCTGGCAACTCAGCTGCCAGTTTTTTACCGTAAAATGAGGCCGTTTTTTTTTACAGTGTAGGCTTTCGGATTTCTTTTCTTTGAATGTTTCTGGATGTTCTCTCTTCCTTACTTCAGTCCTGTTGATAGAAATGCTTTAATGTCAAAACTTTGTTTTAGACGTCACACTTTCACGTGTGTCTTTAAAATTACCTACCTCTAGAGCCCCGCAAAGCTTTCGCCCTTAAACGTCAGAGGCACCCCTATCATCAACGTACCTGGGCCTTCTCCGTCTCTTTGCTGCAGACGTCTCTCAGGCTCTTGATCTTGGCCTTCAGCTGACGGGTCTCTCCGATGATCGCTTGGATCTTATCCGCCATCTCCTCGCGTTTCTGGTGGATTTGGTTGCACTGCCTGGAGAACAGCTGGTGTTAGGTTGCCAAACGAACGCATTGCTCAGGTTAACTCTACGGGTCGAGACGTTTGAGTCGGTACCCCAGCACTTCCTGGACATGCTGTTCCTTCGTCTCTCTCTTCTTCTGCCTGCGGATGTTCTGTTTGCACTCCTTATCCAGCTTCATGCCCAGAGCCCGCTTCAGCTGGACCTCCTCGCTGCACAGACTTTTCAGCTCCTTTTGCATCTTCTCGCTTTGAATCAACAGCTCCTGGTACTGTTAACATGCAACATTAGAAACAAAAAAAAACTTTAAATATTGTTTTCCCTTTACCAACTTCTACTGTGTGCGTTCTACAGTGAACATTAGGTCACATTTCCCCACTCTGACAGCTGTTCTGTTCATATTTTGTCATACCACAACCACAAACCGTTTTGTTGGGGTTTCACCCAGCAGAGCAACACAAGTGACTGAATAACTGTTATGTGAATGGAAAAATGTTTTTACAAATAAAAATAGGAAACGTGTGGCGTTTATTTTGTAGAATCGTCTTCTGGCTGCAGGCATGTCTCTTCTAGCTTCGAACATCTAAACACCGAACGATAGCTCAGTCAGATGGATCGTCTCTGAAAAAGATGGAAGCTTAGGGGTTTGAAACCCGACACCCAGGTGGATGTAAGAGTGGAGCGTACCTCTTCCTGACGCAGCCTGGTGTTGTTCATGCTGCTCTCCAGGTCCTGCAGCAGGCTGTTCATCTGCTGGAGCTCGGCCTCAGCGTGGGCCACGCTCTGCACCCTGTTCTGCATCTCCACCACATACTCGTCTGTTTCTGCCTTAAAGTAAAAAAAATTAAAAATTTAAAAATTAAACGGGTGTGCGAGAAATCCCAACATATTGGCTCTATTGTGTAACAGGGTTGTATTTCTATGTTATTCTAATTACACAAAATGTCTTCTGTTACTCAGATTGTTCTTATGCTTGACTAAACACTTCAGAAACTGCTATGATGTGACATTAAGATCAGGCGCTCCCCGTCTTTATCTTTTCTTCATCTGTGCCATGGTTTTGTCCAGTCATTTGTGCTCTTAGGCCCAAACCTTTTGTAATGTTGTCCTACAGAAGTTGGTTATTTTTCACCCAAATACATCCAGTTTATAGATTTATAGAGTTGACCTTAGATTGTTATATACTTTTATATAACAGACGGTTTAATCCTAGTAACTAGCGCAACGCAGGAAAGATCGAGTTACATCTGCAGACCAAACATTTTCCTACTTACTATGGAGTTCTTGATTTTCTTCGCAGCTTCCTTCATCTTCTCCTTCTGGCTCTTCAGTTCCTCTGGAGACTCCACGATCTGAGACTTGAGTTTGGTGATGTCCTCTTTCAGGTTACTGACGTCCACCTTCACTTGGGACTGAAACACAAATAGACACACATGTACACGTTTATAGACACAGCAGAGACTCGGCGAGCTTAGACATACGAGTCTGGATCACATACCAGCTTCTGCGTCTTCTCTGCTATTTTGGTTTTCCACTCTGCAATGTTTTCGTTTTTGACGTTCTGAAAGGAAAACGACAGTGTCAGACTTTAACTGAACACACCATTACACACCACAACTTTGACCGTGTGTGTCCGTGTCGGCGCCTACCACTTCCTGGTATTCATGCACGGTGGTGGCCTGCAGCTCAGAGAGAGCGGCAGCCAGCTCATCTGCCTCGGCCTGCTGCTCTGGTGGGACGGTCCTGGGTCAGGAAGAGACGGATGAGAACACGTCGCACTGACCCCGATGACATCGGAGGTGTGTTGTCCGATCCGGACTGACTGAGATCTGTCGGTGAGGAAGTCTAGCAGCCAGTTTCGCAGGGGGGTGCTGAAGCCCAGGTGTCCCAGTTTTCCTGCCAGATGCTGTGGGATGATTGTGTTGAACGCTGAGCTGAAGTCCAGGAACAACATCCGCACATGAGTGTTCTTCTCCTCCAGGTGAGCCAGGCTCAGGTAGGGCGGAGGAGATGGCGTCCTCAGTGGAGCGGTTTCGGCGGTAGGCAAACTGGAACGGGTCGAATGTGGAGGGGAGTCTGGAGACGATGTGTTCTTTTACCAGCCTTTCAAAGCACTTCATCATGATGGGAGTCAGTGCCACAGGCCGGTAATCGTTGAAAGAGGTGACTTGAGGTTTCTTTGGCACCGGAATGATGGAGGCAGTGTTGAGACAGGCTGGCACTGTGGCTTGGTCCAGTTTGGCTTGGTCCAGTGAGGTGTTAAAAATGTCTGTTAGGACACCAGCCAGCTGAACCTGCGCATTCCCTGAACACCCCGCCCAGGTATGTTGTCGGGGCCTGGGGCCTTCCGTGGGTTGACTCTTTTCAGAGTCTTCAACACATCGGCTGTGTCCAGGCAGAGTGCCTCCTCTTCCTGGTGGGGAACAGTTTTCTTTGCCGGAGTACTGTTCAGTGCCTCGAACCTCCCAACGAAGTTATTGAGTCCATTTAGAAAGTCAGCATCAACTTCACCCACTGGGGGGGAGGATGGATTGTAATCTGTGATCGCCTTTATGCCTTGCCACATACTTCTGGTGTTGCTGGTGTCGTGGAAGAACTCCTGTATTTTCTGACTGTGTTTAGCCAATCCAGAGCCAAGATAAGTATTTGTTTAATTTGGGATATTGTTAAAAAAAATCAGTTTTAAATGGCGACATTTTGACTGTCCAACCAATGTATCAGAAAAGCTATGAAAGAAATGCAATGTTAAATCCAATATGGAAATCCAACGTCGTGCTGACCCGTGCTGCTACTGGAGTTTTTTTATTTTTTATTTATTGCATCAAAATGTTAATACAATGTATACAAAAGGGGAAAACGAGAAAAACAAAGTGCCAGGGGATACAAGGGAAAAAAAACAACAGAAAGCGTAACACAAGGAGCCAAAACAGAAACAAACACAAGGCATCGCTTCAGGGAATACAACCAACGAACTTCAGGGCTTCCAGATTCCCCACAGCCCTGGGATTGGTAGAGGTCCATATAGACCCTGCATAGTGTTGTAATTCAGATAAAAACAGATCAAATAGAGGCTTTTTGCCAGAAAATTTGCATTTATGAATATGAAATTTAACTAGAATTAACAATAGATTAATTACATAAAAATGATTGTTATTAGCAGGACAGACATTGTAGAAACCAAAAAGTACATCTGTGTATAAAAGTGAAAAACTATTGAGAATATGAGATTGAATATAATAAACAACGTCTTTCCAGAATGAGACAGCGAAGGGTCACCTCCAGAATAAGTGGACTATTGTCTCATTGTCCAAATTACAGAAAGAGCAGCTACGGTCTATATCCTGGTGCAGGTTTTGTTTTGCAGGGTAGCACCAGTGGAGAAGTTTGAAGCACACATCACAAGGTTTGTTCCTAATGATGTATTTGGAGGGGAGAGTCCAAACCGTTGACCATTTGATATCAGAAACAAAAACTGTCTCCAGTAGTGGGTCACATAAGGTGTAGTAGCAATGTTCTTCTGAAATAAGGATCTTATATTTTTGTTTCTAGTGGAGGGTTTAGAGGAAAAACACATTTTACCCACAACAGATTCAGAAACAGAAGAGTGTGTGTCTGCAGCTCTGTCCTCCCCAGAATGATGACATCAATCATCCTCATCCTCCCTCATGGATACAGATGACGTTACAATATGAATCCTAAGGGCCAATCAGAGCCCGGCTGACTGTAAATACTTTGTAAATTCGAAGTTTGGAGTTTTTGTTTATAAATAGTTGTTGTTGCACTGAGTTCCTCAGTTGGAACAGCAAACGGCCTGAAGAAGGTTGATCCTCACCGAAACGTCACGTTTGGTTTGCTGTTAAAAGTGCCTAACGGCGAAGAAAAAAAGTTTCTTTTTTTTTTTTACCTCGTTTCTGATTCGAGGCGTTATTATTTCTGAAATATGACCGAAGACGAAACTTCGGTGGGTTTTTATTTCGCAGATTATTTGAAATAAATACGGTTTTTACACCTTTATTGAGACAGACTGTATGAGTCGAAGGTTTTTCAGTGTCTGATGAAAATGTTCTCCGCAGATGGTTTGAAATTCCCCCGATTTTTCTTTTAACACCATAATAGCTTAAAGCATTACAAAGCAGAAGCCCGTTATATAGAACATTTTATATCATCCTTTACTGTCTAGTCTATTAATGTAGGGGGGATGCATTTTAATTTCTGAGCCAGCCAATATTTGCATCCCCTGTCTATTGTCCTGTTGATATGACAGTGGTTCTCAAATGGGGGTACGCGTACCCCTGGGGGTACGTGGAGGTACTGCAGGGGTACGTGAAGCTTTTCAAAATATCTTTAAAAAATCAGTAGGCTCCTCATAATAAGTCTTGGGAAAAATTATTTTGTAAAAAGTATGATAAAATATAAATGTGTGTTCATGCACTGAATTTTATATTCAGTATTTAGTTTCAATATCCTTTAAAATAAAACTGACCCCCCCACCAAGTTAGTTTGACCCAGGGCACTCGTCAACGACCTGTCGTTATCATGATTACACTGTAACTATGGAGATGTAGCTAAAGCGTAGCAGCAATGCTGCTGAAAGTACAGATAAAGTGAAAAATAAGGCAAAACCAGAGCCGACGAAGTACAGAACGTACATGGAAAAGTATGTTTTAATGGGATTTACGTCCACGATCTCTGTACCTCTTTTTTATTCCAAAAATGTTTTGCCTGTGTCAGGGGGTACTTGACTAAAAATATATTTTTAAGGGGGTACATCACTGAAAAAAGTTTGCCAACCACTGTGTTAGATAATGCATAAAAATGAATGAAGGTGACAGAACTCGAAGTTCACGTTTCATGGAACCAACCTTAGGGGAGATGATGGAGAAGTATTTCTGTCCAGACGGCCGCTGGTACAAGTAGTACATGTTGCCTGGCTTTTTCACAATATTACAGGCAGCATGGTGGAGGTCAGCGTCTCTCTTTGCTTCTTCTAAAACCTGCGGTCGTCAAACGGCGATCAATGCCACGCGCCATCCGACGGGTGAACGTGACCCGTCTGAACCTAAACACAACCGTTTTGTGAATCGACGGTCATACCTTTTTGGCCTGCTCCTGCAGGTACCTGATCTGGTCAGCGATTACTGTCAGTTTGTTGCAAGCGTTGGCTTTGACAAAGTCGTCCCCCTGAGAAACATCCACGTCACTTCAGGAGGGAAAACGCTCTTGTGAGCTAGACAACTTGATAAAACATGCCTCACCTTCTGCACTTGCTCGGCAAGTGCATTGTGACATGCACTTGCCCACTCTGTTGGGGACCCCATGGACCCCCAACAGAGTGGGGGTCCATGGGGTCCCCCACTCTGTTGGTCTGATAGGAGCTGACCAGTTCCATCCCACTGGGGGCCGTGCTGGTCTCAACCAGGTTCACCACAACACTGTCTCATTATAATGAGATAGTAACTCATTATTTTGAGATACTATATCATAATGAGATCATTTATTTTTTTTAACAGAGTGACGGAAACGGGCTTCCATAGAAATTAAGAAAATTTCAATACAAAATTTTCAATCATAAAATTATTTTATTTTCTTACAATAAAGCTCCAGGAAGCAGCTGGATTTGGTCAGCTGGTGTTTAGCTGCGTCGGTCCGGACCGCGGGGAGCTGCGTCCACCCGACACAAAGGGGGCGATACTGACGTAAAGCTTTCAGGGTTAGAGGCACATCTACGTCTTCATTTCTATGTCCGCAGTGTCGTCACTGCACGATCCGTGCTGAAATTCTGTTACCCTGTGAAAATCCGCGCCCCCTGTGTCGGGAGCGCGCATTGCAGCCAGAGAGGCGGATCTGATCATTTTCAGATGGTCAGATCTGAAAATGATCTGACCATCATTTTCAGATCATTTGAGTAAAAAGTTACTCAAGGCTGAGAGTCAGATGGCTGATTTTACACACTATTAAAACTATGTCACATAAATGTTTACACTACAGGGCAGTTTCTCCTGTCTGAGTCTGTAAGGACAGGATGAGATGTGGGTTAAAGAAAGAAGAAAAACCAAACATTGCTTCTTTTTCTCCATCTAATAGCTTGAGAATGTTTTCTCTCTCCTTCAGAGCTTTCCAGGCCTGATCCTTCTCCTTCTCGGGCCGAGAAATTGAAGACAACTCCTATAACTCATACACAACTGAAACAACTCATATAATCATGTCAAGGTTGTAACATTCAGTTTAATCGGCAGCTGTTGTTTTAAAAAGAAGCTATAACAAAATTGTAAAATAAATAAATAAACGAGGTCTTCTTACGCTGTTTTGTGTTGTTATTTTAAACGCCAAGAGAATCGCTCTTTTTCCAACTTTTGTCACTTAAGTCTGACAAATAAAAGTCAGTCACCAAACACAGTTTTCCAACACGAAGTGTGTATTTCTAATTGTTCGTTGCTGATAGAGGATGGAAGCTGCTGATAGCAGGGCACAAAAATTAAGACTTCCTGAAAAGATGAGAGTGTAGACTTCCTGGTAAATCCTGTTCTAATGTAAAATATGACAGATTACTGGATTAAGGAAATTTATATTACATGCTTTCACACATAATATTTTTTGAGAATTTGGAAACAGTTGCTCTTTATTTCCCCAAGTTATGGGGGAGGAGAGGAGAGAATCGATATTTCAGCTGCCAGAAATTATTTGCCAAAGTTAAAGGAGGAGAACCAAATACTTTAGCCACCTGATATAATCCGTTCCCACTCTATAACATGGTAATAAATTAATTTACCAGCAACTCTTTAACTGTTGCTTTGGAAACATTTGCTCTTCATTTCACAAAGGTAAGGGGCTTTGGGATTTAAACTATCTTTCCATAGCTACCTTATATTAAAGTCCTGTAAGGATAAATATCAAACATAGTTTTCAAAATGTAATTTATGAACCATTATACAACATACATAAACCAAATACGAACCTGGAGGCCGATGGGACCCTCTACGAAGCCCTGGAGGTCAGCCCGGAGACCAACAAGACTCGGTACGAAGCCCTGGAGGTCAGCCAGGAGACCAACAGGACTCGCTACGAAGCCCTGGAGGTCAGCCAGGAGACCAACAAGACTCGGTACGAAGCCCTGGAGGTCAGCCCGGAGACCAACAAGACTCGGTACGAAGTCCTGGAGGTCAGCCAGGAGACCAACAAGACTCGGTACGAAGCCCTGGAGGTCAGCCCGGAGACCAACAGGACTCGGTACGAAGCCCTGGAGGTCAGCCCGGAGACCAACAGGACTCGCTACGAAGCCCTGGAGGTCAGCCCGGAGACCAACAGGACTCGCTACGAAGCCCTGGAGGTCAGCCAGGAGACCAACAAGACTCGGTACGAAGCCCTGGAGGTCAGCCCGGAGACCAACAGGACTCGGTACGAAGCCCTGGAGGTCAGCCTGGAGACCAACAGGACTTGATACGAAGCCCTGGAGGTCAGCCTGGAGACCAACAGGACTCGCTACGAAGCCCTGGAGGTCAGCCTGGAGACCAACAGGACTTGATACGAAGCCCTGGAGGTCAGCCTGGAGACCAACAGGACTTGATACGAAGCCCTGGAGGCAGGCCGGGAGGAGCTTGGGGTCAGCAGACCAAGCTCCTCATCTGACGCCTAACTAAAATAAAAGCAAAACTAGAGTTCATAAGATAAATAAGGGTCTGATGACCTGGCGACAAAGGAATTGTCTGGTGACGAAGGAGACCTGTGTTCGATGGCCTCAAGTTCCCATGGCACCGCAGTCCTGCGGGCCTCAAGCTCTCCTGTCAACATCTTTCAAGCGTTAAGCTTTTCCGCCATAAGTCCCCAAGTGTCAAGCTCCCCTGACACGGTAGTTCTGTTGTCCTCTAGTCTTTCTGCCACAGATACTCAAGCATGAAGCTTGGAGCCCTCATCACACTTCTTTATTTAGCAGTACCAAGTGTCAACCCAGTACCTGAGAGTACCTGTTTGGTACATTTTCAGGAAGGTATTGGAAACGCCAGTGATGACACGTCTGAATATAGGCTGCTTCTGTAGCTGATCTGAAACTGATTTGATGTTTTCGCTGATTTTCTGTTCAGGTGGCTGCTGGTTCAGCTGCTCCAGTTTAAGCTGCAGGTCGGTGTTCATATTCTTCAAGTCAGTATTTTTCTGCTCCAGGATCTCGTTTTCCTGCTCCAAGGCGGTGTTTATATTCTCCAAGATAGAACATTTCTGCTCCAGAGAGGTGCTTCTCAGCGTCAGGCCGGTGTTTATCTGTTCCAAGAAGTTGCTTTTCTCCTCCAAGGAGGCTCTTTCCTGCTCCAAGACGGTGTTTATCTCGTTGAAAATGGTGTTTTCCATCTCCAGGGTATTTCTTTCCCTTTCCAGGGCATGGTTTATATGTTCCAGAGCGGTGCTTTTATTCCCTAGAGCAGTTTTTTCCTTCTCCAGGGTACTTTTTTCTTTCTCCAGGGTGTTGATTCTCTGTTCCAGAGCGGTGCTTTTCTGCCCTAGGGCAGTTTTTTCCTGCTCCAGCGTATTTTTTTCTTTCTCCAGGACATTGTTTCTCTGCTGAAGAGCGGTGCTTTTCTGCCCTAGGGCAGTTTTTTCCTGCTCCAGGGTGTTTTTTTCCTTCTCCAGGGCATTGATTCTCTGCTTCAGGGAGGTGCTTTTGTTCTCCAAGGCAGTGGTATTCTGCTCCAGGGTGGTGTTGTTCTCCTTTAACGTTTTGTTTACGTGCAACAGTTTGTTTAATTCCTCGTCTTTGTCTTGAAGCAGATTGTCTTTTCCAAATGCAGCTTGTTCTATGTTCAGAACTTGCATCTTCAGCTCCTCATTTCTTTCAATCAGAGACTGTTTTACAATGGACATCATGCCAACTTCTTTCAATATTCCATGGAGCTTCTGTGTCTCTTCAGCTAATGTCTGTTGTACTTTTTCCTTTCCAGAATCACAAGATGATGTCTTACTGCTGCGACTCATTGTTGATCCCGTTTCTCTGGACAAATCCAAAAACTTCTCAATGATTTTCTTTACTTGTGTGTTAGGATTTGCCTCTTTATCTCGAAAAGCTTTCATTTTCAATCTCTTGTTAGGATACTACTACGTGCTCTCTGTCTCTCTTCTTCAATGGTTATGACCGTAGAATTCAAGCGTGCAGCTCTGTGATGCCCTCTAGCTCCACAAAGTGTGCATCGCTCTTTGTGACATCAATTTGCGTGATGTCACACATTGATGTCACTGCCTCAGCAGAACAACTAGAAAACTGCTGAAGTTTGAATAAAAACAAACTTTACGGCTGAACGCTGCTCGGCTTAGCTGATGGCTATTGGAGACAGTTCGGCTGGTAATATGTCACCAAGGCTGAAATCCACACTTGGGAGACAATGGACTGGCACAGCAGGGTGCGAGGACCACAGGTCAAAAGGAAACATTGTGTCCGAAAACAGAAAAAGGGGAAACGGGCGGGCCTGTTGACCCAGCTGATGCCAACTCAACCTCTCTCTAGCTAAGCAAGGTTGGTGGAATCAAATAATGTTCTCGCTCTTTGGTTACCTAGCAACAGCCTGTTGAGTCACTTGCGCAGCAGCAGTTTCTGGTTTCACCTCCATTCCTCATAATTGCTTAGAAATAAAAAAAAGAAATTAAAAAGCATTGTGATGTGAAAACTATGGATAAAACAAGAATGTATTCCAAATATTGAAAACAGAAAAACTAACAAAAACATTATTGATACAGATATAAGACACTTATTTCATGATATTGTAATATTGTTCAGCCTTACCATAATTAGACTATTTCTGTGTTTAAAATCCATTTTAATTAGTTATTATTTAGGATTATTTTCTGAGAAATTGAGTTTGATTAGTTTGAATGTAATTACTGAAATTCGTGGTTTGGGTAATGTTATCATTAACCAAATCTATATGACTCACAACAACATTTAATTTCCCTTTGGGATCAGTAAAGTTGAATTTTGAAGACAACACTTTACCAAGTTTTTTTTTTCTTTTTGTCCAGTTTCTAGTGAAAATATTTTAGTACACTTAAAATAAGACAAAAATGACTAAACTTTTCAGCAAGATATAGAAGCTTGTTTAAGTAAATAATTCCTTAAAATTGCTGAAGAATTATTAGTTCCATTCACAGAATATGATACTTAAAACAAAACATTCTTCCCCAGTTATAAGTGAAATAATCTAGTATTTTTTCCATCAATATTAAGGAATCACTGACGTAAAACAAGCTCCTATATCTTCCTGAAAAGTTACTCATAATTTAGTTGTATCTTATCTTAAATGTACTAAGATGTTTGCATAATAAACTGGACCAAAACTACGTGGTGAGGTTTAGTGTTTTTGCAGTGAGGGAGCTGAAAACAATCGGAAATCATTTTTATTTCCAAAAGATGTGAAACATTATGCTAAATTATGCACTAAAATAGAGCATACTGAAGTTCATAGTTATAATGTGAAAAGTTTTGCATTAATATGATTAATCTGTCAGTTATTAATTGGAAGAACAAACATGTGTGTGAGAAGAAAACTCCTCTTCGTAGGAAGCGATGGGGCTTCTGTCCACAAACCTTCTTTATCCACCAGCTCCTGGTCGATTTTACTGCTCCCAAACCTCACTAAAAATACAAAATAAAATGAAATAAGAGAAAGCATTGTTTATCAATCCGCCACGGTGGATTATCCCTCCCCTCAGGCTTAAAGCTAACTGGACTCTCACCTATTAATTTGTCATAATCGGCTCCCTTGGCGTTGGTGGTTGAAACGGTCCATGGATCCACCGTGTCGTCCTCACCGGCCAAATCTGCTGCCGTTCTGTTGTTCGGCGCAGCATCGT
This sequence comes from Xiphophorus hellerii, assembly GCF_003331165.1. Classification (NCBI taxonomy): domain Eukaryota; kingdom Metazoa; phylum Chordata; class Actinopteri; order Cyprinodontiformes; family Poeciliidae; genus Xiphophorus; species Xiphophorus hellerii. The sequence continues at coordinate 29,827,026 of NC_045691.1, read as the reverse complement.
TCACTGACCTCCTGCTTTGTAGTCCTGACCAGTCATCTGTTTGTAGCCCATTTTCAGCTTCAGTAGCAGCTGGACAGCAGCATCAACCTCAGCCTGCAGAAAAATAAATAAAACAGGGGCAAAAAAACAAACAATATCATCAATTAAGCAAAAAATAAAACCAGTAAAATCAGTACTTTGCATGTTTGCCTTAGGTTCCTGAGTTTGCTGTGGTGTGTTGGTTTATGTATGTTGTATAATGGTTAATAAGTGACATTTTGAAAACTATGTTTGGTATTTATCCTTACAGGACTTTAATATAAGGTAGCTATGGAAAGATAGTTTAAACCCCAAAGCCCCTTACCTTTGTGAAATGAAGAGCAAATGTTTCCAAAGCAACAGTTAAAGAGTTGCTGGTAAATTAATTTATTCCCATGTTATAGAGTGGGAACGGATTATATCAGGTGGCTAAAGTATTTGGTTCTCCTCCTTTAACTTTGGAAAATAATAATCAAATGTCACCAAATCCACAGGATTTGTTGTTGATGAAGAGAGGAATCGACATAGTTAAAGAGTTTGTGAAAAAATAATAAGGTCCCATGTCATGGAGGGGGAACAAATTTTTTCAAGTGGCTAAAATATATGGTTCCCCCCCAAGTAAGTTTGGTAAATAAAGGGTATATATTACCAAATTCACAGGATTTGTTACTGATGAAGAGGAGACTAAGAACAGTTAAAGGAGATTGTGAGAAAAACAATTATCTCCCATGTTATGTCTGGGGAACAGGTTATTTCAGGCAGCTAAAATATGTGGTTCCCCCTTTTAACTTTGGCAAATAATGAGCAAATGTTTTCAAACTTACATAATTTATTGTTGATGAAGAGAGGAATAAACAGAGTTAAAGACTTGTTTAACATTTGTTCCCATGTTATAGAGGGGAAACGGATTATTTCAGATGGCTAAAATATACAATTCCCCCCTCATAACTTTGGCAAATAATGATAAAATGTCACCAAATTCACAGGATTCGTTGTTGATGAAGAGAGGAATAAGCACCGTTAAAGACTTTCTGGAAAATTAATTTGTTCCCATGTTAGGGAGGGGGAACGGATTATTTCAGGCAGCTGAAATATCGATTCTCTCCTTTCCTCCCCCCATAACTTTGGGAAATAAAGAGCAACTCCAAATTCATTTGTAGGAGGCAGATGGAAATGGAAATAAGGCGTCCACTGGCACTAACCCCATACAAACATGTGTCTGTTCAAAAGTAACTAGAAACTTCCATTTTAAGCTTCGTGGTGTGCTCAGACACTAAATCAATCTGAACATTCAAAACAGGCATCAGATTTTAAGAAATGGCCATTTTAAGCTTCTCTCGGTGAGAAAACGTTTATTTTCCCCACATTGTTGTAACTCCATTTCAACAGACACATAAATGATGGAAACAACTAGAAACTTAGTTTTTAAGATTTCCTATGTGTTCAGACAGAAAATGAACCTGAACACTGGAAGCATCAGGTTTTAAGGAATTACAATTTCAGGGATAGAATGCTTTATTCCTCTACTTTGGGATCAACAAAGTATTTCTGAATTCAATTCAATTCAATTGAAGAAGCAATGAGTAACAGAGAGGGCCAGAGATACCGGCAGTGTACTGCAGCCCAGCTGCTTCTATTACTCCAATACCAACAGTCTGACTGATCCCAGTGCTCCGTAATCACCAGTAGAGGGCGCAATCACCTTACATTTTAAAAGCACATAGCTACGAAGGGAATGGGTGGCCTATTTATGATTTTTAAGGTTTTCATATGATTGACACGCAATTTAGAGTGAGCAAAATTTAGAGTGAGTGATGACGCTCAGCTCTGACAACTAGCCACGGATCTGCTAACAAGTAGCAGTTTGCGACTTCCTTTGTTTTTGTCCATTGTGTCATTGTGAGGTTTGGGACATGGCTGAAAAGGAGGTGTACGATGATGCAGTGGAAGGAAGGGTCATCAATGAAGAATACAAGATCTTGTGCTTGTCATTTTGTTTCGTTTCAGTACTGTACGTTAATGTTGCTTCTTTAGTTGAACAGTTCTCTACACTGTAAAAAAAGTCAGTAAATTTACGGTAAAAAACTGTAAAAAACCAACAGTTTTTGACCGTCGTATCCAAAAACATTGCATTACCGTAGAAATTACATGGAACTACCGTAAGTCGAAACTGCAAAGAAAGTCAGTAAATTTACGGTAAAAAACTGTAAAAAACCAACAGTTTTTGACCGTCGTATCCAAAAACATTGCATTACCGTAGAAATTACATGGAACTACCGTAAGTCGAAACTGCAAAGAAAGTCAGTAAATTTACGGTAAAAAATTGTAAAATGCCAGCAGTTACTGACCAGAATATTCACAGCATTATACTGCCGTAGAAAATACATGGCATTATCATAACTGAATAAACATATATCCTAAATAATTGTGACAGTCACGAATGTAGAAAATACAGAAATATAGTGTAAAAATATAAGTAATTGTAAAGTTCTTAAAAAATTGTAATATTGCCAGCAGTTAATTACCCTAAACTTAACAGTAGCAATCAGCCAAAATTACAAATTTTGCTGATGTTTAGATCTACAATGTAAAAGCGTAAACAAGACTGCAAAATAATTTTTTACAAAGAACAGAATGCTGGTGTGATATTTTGGTTTCTTTTTTAATAATGCCTTTAATACACCAAACTGAAATCTCAGCAGTAGACCAGGCATCGATCTGGCGATCCACCGATTGCAAAGCAAACTCCTACAGCCAACGCCACCATCATTTATGAGAGCATTTGATCATTAACATTAAGAGAACTGTATGTTAGCCCCTCTTGCTTGAATGAAGCTGAAGTTGGTTTCCAATTGCTGCTTCCAATTTGGGAAATGGCTAAAGGGCAATTCCACCTAATTTTTCACTGCAATCAGCATCTTTAATTTACTCTAGCTAAAAAACTACAACACCTAGACTCTTCAAATCTGGACTAGATTATTCTCAACTCATATCAGAATATTTAGAACCAAGTGTGGGATTTGTAAAACCTTTATCTGATTTGTGAAACTTCAATAAAGAACAATTCTAGTGTTATCCAAAATCATACAAGTTGTAAAGTCACCCATCATTGAAGTTTCACAAATCCCACACTTGGTTTTAAATATTGTGCTATTAGTAGAGAATAGTCTAGAGCAGGGGTCCCCAAACTTTTTCCTGCGAGGGCCACATAGCTGTTCCTTTCTCTGCTCGGGGGCCGGTCTTAGTTTTTGGAGAAAGATACCTTAGAAACTTATTGTCGGCGGGGGGGGGGGGGGGGGGCTGTTCTGTCTTTGAAACTGTCGACGGGGGGGGGGGGGGGGGGGGGGGGGGGGGGGGTTGCTGACTACGACACATTCGCGGTCGCTTTTAGATAGATTTTTACCCAGAATGGAAATGGAAAAAACCGTGAGTGAAACGGTGACTGGGACTGACTAGTATATATTTGAGGGAAAGTTAGTTTAACATCTGCTCAAGAGCCCCCTGGTGGTTGAAGAGAAATCCACAAACCAGAAAATACAATATATGAAAAAATACACTGAATGCTCTCTGGTATGAGGAGGCGGGCCAGATCCGGCATTGCCAGACCAAATGACGCAGGCCGTAGTTTGGGGACCCCTGGTCTAGAGAGTTTTTCATTTTGTTATTGTGATAAATAGTAGGGTTTACAGTAAATGGAGACTGTTATTTGTCATGTAAACAAATAATTATCTAGTTTGCATTGCTGCTTGATCCTTCAGCATCAGCAGCAAGATTCTTTTAACTCTGTTCCTGTAGTGGTGTCCTGAACTCAACACAGTAAAGTCACTGTGCTAACTAAGGTTGCTAACTAGGGTGCTGAGAGCCCAGTAGGCCTGGTCCTTGTCAAGATGCTGCTACTGTCTTTGAAATCAAATTTCTGCTATTTTTGCACGTTCAGGAGGAGAAGGGCAACACATCACAGGTGAGTCCCTTTCACGGTTTCAACTGAAGTTAGCTAACTTTAACCAACTGACAAAGAAATGTGTAGTTTCTGAGCCATGCTGTTTATGTACATGCACTGCAGCTAGATATTTTTACTATATGGAACATTTAATCTTCACAGATGCAACACTTCCATTAATGTTTCTGTAGGAACGGCTGCATAGATTATATTTCTGGTCTACTTCAGACTACATGTGCTTAAAGTTATTGTTAATGGCAGAAGCAACTTTTTCCAAGTTTGGTTCAATAATTAATTTGAATTACTTTGAGTGTGAAATGTTCATGCATGCAAGTTAAATCTCTGAAGAACATGTTAGCTTTTGTTTCAATATTTTGGTAATACTTAGAAGTATAAAGCTTGGCATCAGAGATATTATTTAATATTTTCCTTTGACCTCTTGACTCTCACACCCAAAATACTTGCACTAAAGTCACTGGGTCCATGACAGTTGAAGGATTTGAAGATAAGAGAATTTAAATATTAATATTTTACAGCTTTTCTCAGTTTGGGTGCATCTCTCAGAACAGAATTGAAATTCTTAAAACTACCTGTTCAATCTTCAAATTACTGTGTCACTTCTGCACATCAAAACAATTAGTTTTGCAAGTTTTGCTTTTGTACATCATGTAGCTGGTTATGTACACTTCTATGCTTTTATAATTGTAATTTGCTTTTATCGTCTTGATCAAAATATGTTAACCCTCCTGTTGTCCTCGGGTCAAAATGACCCGCCACTGTGTTAAACCCCCCCCCCCCCCAAAAAATCCCCTAAATGTAATTTTTTTAACTTGAGATTTTAAGACTTTTCCTAGATTGGCCCAGACAATAGAAAAAGTTCAGTGTTGCTTTTATTCTCATTTCCATGTAAGCTGTACAAAAAAAGGTACAAAGATGGTCTTCAGGTCAAAATGACCCGTGAGGCAAATGGAGTTGAAATCAAGGTCACAGAGTTATTTACAAACCATAAAATGTTACAAAGTTTTAGTTGTGTCTCAGATCAATCAGTAGCAGAAGTGAGCAGAGAGTGGAAGGCCAATTTTCCGAGCCACAATGCCAGTCAAACTCTTTCACACCTACTCAAGACTGATGCGATTTGATGACCGTGAATCAAGACCAGCAAGACGTATGACAGACAAACTTGCAGCCATAAGAGAGGTATGGGACAAGTGGGTGGAGCGGTTGCCCTACCTCTACAATCCAGAGCCTGATGTAACAGTGGATGAGCAACTGGTTCCATTTAGAGGTAATCTGTTTTCATATTTGTAATAAAAGTGATTTTCACTATTGATTTCTTTGACTGTTTTCTGTGACACTGATACTAATCACTGATGCTAATGTCTTTTGTCCAAAGGTTGTTGTCCTTTCCGGCAGTATATGCCCAGCAAGCCAGCAAAATATGGGATCAAGTCATGGGTGGCTTCTGAATCAAGCTATGCTTGGAAAATGCAAGTCTATACTGGGAAGTCAACCAGTGGATGCCCAGAGAAGAACCAGGGGTTGCGAGTTGTGCTTGATGTGACAGAGGGACTGAGGGGTCACAATGTGACATGTGACAATTTCTTCAACTCTTATGAACTCGGACAGCAGCTCCTGAAGAGGAAGATCACCATGGTTGGTACAGTTCAAAAGAACAAGCCTGAGCTCCCACCTGCACTGCTTGGGTCAAAGGAGAGAGAGGTCTTCTCCTCAAAGTTTGCCTTCACACCCACCACCACTCTAGTTTCCTACCTCCCAAAGAAAAACAAGAATGTAGTTCTTCTGAGCACACTGCACAAAGACGGCGACATTAGTGACCGTGAGGACAGGAAGCCAATCATCATCCTGGAATAAAACCGAAACAAAGGAGGTGTGGACAACCTAGATAAGGTGATTGGAGCATATAGCTGCAGAAGAATGACTGCCCGCTGGCCCCTGGTCATCTTCCACAACATCATTGATGTGTCCTCCTACAATGCCTTTGTGATTTGGATAGAGATCAACCCAACCTGGATGTCTCATAAGCACAACAAGAAGAGGGTGTTCCTGGAGCAGCTAGGAAAGGCACTTGTAACTCCACTCATTGAAAGAAGGAAGCATGTCCCCCACACAGAAGCCTCAGCAGCAGTTGTGAAAGCTATTCAGAGTGCAGCAGCTCCTGATCAACCTGAGGATCCATCTACCACAGCCACTTCCTCAGCTAAGCCAAGTAAGAGGAAGAGATGTCAGTTCTGCCCTCAGACTGTAAAACACATACTGTGTGCTGCAGGTGTAAGAAATATATCTGCAAAGGCTGTGCACTTGCATACTGCCCTACATGTGCCAATTAGTTGAATGGGTTATGTTATTTTTCATATTTTTGTATTGTACATCCTCTTGTTCACTGGAGAAAAGTAAAAGAAAATTAGTCACTGTGATGAATAAAAATGCATTCGAAACTCATTTTGCACATTTTTTTTCTTAAGCTATAGAAATTCAAGTGGAGAGGGAAAAGTCAAGTATTCACACATTTTGTGGTGAGTGACAATATACAAGATAGAATTTGGTGTTTAAAATTCAATTAAGCTGCTTATATTGGGGGTTTATTGAAGACGGGTCATTTTGACCCGGAGGATAAAGGGTGTATACAGAAAATGAGGACAACAGGACAACAACGTGTCTGTGTTGAATTCTCAACTTCCAAAATAGCATCAGTTCATTGTGTAAGTCTTAACATGCATAAGTCTTAAAGTTGTCATAATGTGAATCATATATTAATTAATTTATATTCTATTATTTTCTAAATCTGTCCTGAATTGGTAAATTGCTCCCAAGTGAGTCCTGAGTTTCTCTAACAGGTCAGTGTATGAACCATTAGCTCAACCAACGATCAACCAGTTTTCTGAAACAGATTGGAGGTGCATCTTGTGAACCATCAGTTGGCAACATTATGCTCTATATAGTCAGAACACAACACAATGTTACATGTCTGAGAACTGATGAACAAGTATCTGGGCAGAGTGAACAGCCAGAGAGAAGAAGAGGAGTGAGGCTGAGGAGGAAATAGTTGGGAGGAAAGCAGAAGAAGAGTCAGAAGAGGCTGAGGACATCTGCCAGTTTCCATCAGTCCAACATCAGGACATGGCTGAGACCCACAACATGATGCTGATGGAGGTCCTCCCACCCTACTGTTCATTCCTTAACCCCACTGAGGAAAAAAGATTCCTCAGTGGAGTTAAGGAACAAAGTGACTATGGAAATTAAAATGTAATGTAATTTCTACAGCACTGTACAGTTTTCCTTGAGGAGATTGTCCTGTGGCTCCTTTTCTACTTTTTTTGTTCTCTGCATTTCTGTCTTTTTCTTTCTGAATCACCATGGCATGGTCCATGAATAAATTATAGCAAAAGCGTAAATCAGTGTTTCTCAATCCTGGTCTTCAGCGTCACCCTGTCCTGCAGGTTTAGGTATTTCCCTTCTGCCACACACCTGAATTGTATCTCTGGATGATTAACAAGCTTCTGCAGTACTTGATTGTCATCCAATCATTTGAATCAGCTGTTCTGGAGTAGAGGCACATCTAAAACATGCAGAGCAGGGGGGCGTTGAGGACCAGGGTTGAGAAACACTGGCGTAAATGATCCTTTTGTAGTCTCTTCTCATGACTAATCGATTTGACTGTCTTATCTGTACATAGAGAGACTATAACTTATTATTTTGAGTCACTGATATGTTAACAGACAGGATTTTAAGAGCTGAACTAAGGATTTTGAAAGCAAACAAATGCTATTTTTCCTGTTTCTACAAATTGTTTTGAGAAATGCGCTTACTGTTTTGTAAATGCCAACAATGACTCGAGAAATGCACCAAAAGTGACTGAGAAAAACTAACCTAGCATAAATTGTCTCAGCTGTATCAATTTGTTTGCCTGTATGAAAAGTGTTCACATTTACAGCTTTGTTTCTGCTAGCTTGCAGGAAATGTAACTTACATAAATGGTTGAAGACAACCTATTGGCCTTCATGAGACTCAGATAAATGGTGAGTATCTATTTCATAAATTGCCTAAAACAGTTATATTTGTTTTTAGTTTGTGTATTTTGTCTGGTTGCAGACCAGAGGATCACACCTGTTGACAACAAACAAAGGTTTAACTACTGAATTTTCAGTCAGAAATGATCACACCACCTGGTTGAAGTACCTGTGTCCATATGCAAGTCAACAAAGGTGAAACAAACATTTAAGCGAATAAGATGTTCATGTAGTGCATCTTTCTAACTTTTTCTTTTTGTTTTCCAGCAGAGAGGAAACACCCGATTGACAACATGCGAGTCTCAATTTCAACCTGTGACTGGGAAGACTACAACCATCCTGAGCAACGTCTGATCTCAGCGACTTGTGACTCTCAACCCAGAACAAGAATCCTTTTATCACCATTTTGTCTTCTACAATATGTTATCTCTTATGTGGACACATACTGTTTGTTTTGTTTTTGTTTTCCAGATCTCAGTAATACCGTGAGGAAACTGGACATAAAATAGAATCAGTTCTTTTTTTAACTTGACTTTTTAAATAGAAATTGTTTCTTTAAGTGGATTACTCGTAATCTGTATTTTTGTTTAATTAGAAATTATTTTCTTTATAACTTTCTGTATAGAAATGCTTGACAAGTTACACTTCCTTGGTTGTTGTACTATAATTTGTATGGTAAAATTCTGGTAGGAACAGAGACCAGTAATTTACCATAAGTTTTTTTTGGGGGGGAGGGTTTACAATAAAATGTCAATATATCATACAGTCTGGATGTGTTTTTCACTCATGTAGATATTATGCCTCAGTCAGCATGACCGTATTTACTACGGCAAAACCACATTTTATTTTTTTTAAAATATTTTAGGAAGTACGGTATTTTACCGTATTTTAAAAATACGGTAGAATCCTGCATTTACAACATACGGTAAAAAACTGGCAGCTGTGGTTGCCAGAATTTTACCGTATATTAAAAATACGGTAAAATCCTGCATTTACAACATACGGTGAAAAACTGGCAGCTGTGGTTGCCAGAATTTTACCGTATTTCAAAAATACGGTGAAATCCTGCATTTAGCAAATACGGTAAAAAACTGGCAGCTGTGGTTGCCAGAATTTTACCGTATTTTAGAAATACGGTAAAAAACTGGCAGCTTTGGTTGCCAGAATTTTACCGTATTTTAGAAATACGGTAAAAAAAATGGCAGTTTTGGTTGCCAGACTTTTACCGTATAAAGACGGTAAACTTCTGGCAACTCAGCTGCCAGTTTTTTACCGTAAAATGAGGCCGTTTTTTTTTACAGTGTAGGCTTTCGGATTTCTTTTCTTTGAATGTTTCTGGATGTTCTCTCTTCCTTACTTCAGTCCTGTTGATAGAAATGCTTTAATGTCAAAACTTTGTTTTAGACGTCACACTTTCACGTGTGTCTTTAAAATTACCTACCTCTAGAGCCCCGCAAAGCTTTCGCCCTTAAACGTCAGAGGCACCCCTATCATCAACGTACCTGGGCCTTCTCCGTCTCTTTGCTGCAGACGTCTCTCAGGCTCTTGATCTTGGCCTTCAGCTGACGGGTCTCTCCGATGATCGCTTGGATCTTATCCGCCATCTCCTCGCGTTTCTGGTGGATTTGGTTGCACTGCCTGGAGAACAGCTGGTGTTAGGTTGCCAAACGAACGCATTGCTCAGGTTAACTCTACGGGTCGAGACGTTTGAGTCGGTACCCCCAGCACTTCCTGGACATGCTGTTCCTTCGTCTCTCTCTTCTTCTGCCTGCGGATGTTCTGTTTGCACTCCTTATCCAGCTTCATGCCCAGAGCCCGCTTCAGCTGGACCTCCTCGCTGCACAGACTTTTCAGCTCCTTTTGCATCTTCTCGCTTTGAATCAACAGCTCCTGGTACTGTTAACATGCAACATTAGAAACAAAAAAAAACTTTAAATATTGTTTTCCCTTTACCAACTTCTACTGTGTGCGTTCTACAGTGAACATTAGGTCACATTTCCCCACTCTGACAGCTGTTCTGTTCATATTTTGTCATACCACAACCACAAACCGTTTTGTTGGGGTTTCACCCAGCAGAGCAACACAAGTGACTGAATAACTGTTATGTGAATGGAAAAATGTTTTTACAAATAAAAATAGGAAACGTGTGGCGTTTATTTTGTAGAATCGTCTTCTGGCTGCAGGCATGTCTCTTCTAGCTTCGAACATCTAAACACCGAACGATAGCTCAGTCAGATGGATCGTCTCTGAAAAAGATGGAAGCTTAGGGGTTTGAAACCCGACACCCAGGTGGATGTAAGAGTGGAGCGTACCTCTTCCTGACGCAGCCTGGTGTTGTTCATGCTGCTCTCCAGGTCCTGCAGCAGGCTGTTCATCTGCTGGAGCTCGGCCTCAGCGTGGGCCACGCTCTGCACCCTGTTCTGCATCTCCACCACATACTCGTCTGTTTCTGCCTTAAAGTAAAAAAAATTAAAAATTTAAAAAATTAAACGGGTGTGCGAGAAATCCCAACATATTGGCTCTATTGTGTAACAGGGTTGTATTTCTATGTTATTCTAATTACACAAAATGTCTTCTGTTACTCAGATTGTTCTTATGCTTGACTAAACACTTCAGAAACTGCTATGATGTGACATTAAGATCAGGCGCTCCCCGTCTTTATCTTTTCTTCATCTGTGCCATGGTTTTGTCCAGTCATTTGTGCTCTTAGGCCCAAACCTTTTGTAATGTTGTCCTACAGAAGTTGGTTATTTTTCACCCAAATACATCCAGTTTATAGATTTATAGAGTTGACCTTAGATTGTTATATACTTTTATATAACAGACGGTTTAATCCTAGTAACTAGCGCAACGCAGGAAAGATCGAGTTACATCTGCAGACCAAACATTTTCCTACTTACTATGGAGTTCTTGATTTTCTTCGCAGCTTCCTTCATCTTCTCCTTCTGGCTCTTCAGTTCCTCTGGAGACTCCACGATCTGAGACTTGAGTTTGGTGATGTCCTCTTTCAGGTTACTGACGTCCACCTTCACTTGGGACTGAAACACAAATAGACACACATGTACACGTTTATAGACACAGCAGAGACTCGGCGAGCTTAGACATACGAGTCTGGATCACATACCAGCTTCTGCGTCTTCTCTGCTATTTTGGTTTTCCACTCTGCAATGTTTTCGTTTTTGACGTTCTGAAAGGAAAACGACAGTGTCAGACTTTAACTGAACACACCATTACACACCACAACTTTGACCGTGTGTGTCCGTGTCGGCGCCTACCACTTCCTGGTATTCATGCACGGTGGTGGCCTGCAGCTCAGAGAGAGCGGCAGCCAGCTCATCTGCCTCGGCCTGCTGCTCTGGTGGGACGGTCCTGGGTCAGGAAGAGACGGATGAGAACACGTCGCACTGACCCCGATGACATCGGAGGTGTGTTGTCCGATCCGGACTGACTGAGATCTGTCGGTGAGGAAGTCTAGCAGCCAGTTTCGCAGGGGGGTGCTGAAGCCCAGGTGTCCCAGTTTTCCTGCCAGATGCTGTGGGATGATTGTGTTGAACGCTGAGCTGAAGTCCAGGAACAACATCCGCACATGAGTGTTCTTCTCCTCCAGGTGAGCCAGGCTCAGGTAGGGCGGAGGAGATGGCGTCCTCAGTGGAGCGGTTTCGGCGGTAGGCAAACTGGAACGGGTCGAATGTGGAGGGGAGTCTGGAGACGATGTGTTCTTTTACCAGCCTTTCAAAGCACTTCATCATGATGGGAGTCAGTGCCACAGGCCGGTAATCGTTGAAAGAGGTGACTTGAGGTTTCTTTGGCACCGGAATGATGGAGGCAGTGTTGAGACAGGCTGGCACTGTGGCTTGGTCCAGTTTGGCTTGGTCCAGTGAGGTGTTAAAAATGTCTGTTAGGACACCAGCCAGCTGAACCTGCGCATTCCCTGAACACCCGCCCAGGTATGTTGTCGGGGCCTGGGGCCTTCCGTGGGTTGACTCTTTTCAGAGTCTTCAACACATCGGCTGTGTCCAGGCAGAGTGCCTCCTCTTCCTGGTGGGGAACAGTTTTCTTTGCCGGAGTACTGTTCAGTGCCTCGAACCTCCCAACGAAGTTATTGAGTCCATTTAGAAAGTCAGCATCAACTTCACCCACTGGGGGGGAGGATGGATTGTAATCTGTGATCGCCTTTATGCCTTGCCACATACTTCTGGTGTTGCTGGTGTCGTGGAAGAACTCCTGTATTTTCTGACTGTGTTTAGCCAATCCAGAGCCAAGATAAGTATTTGTTTAATTTGGGATATTGTTAAAAAAAATCAGTTTTAAATGGCGACATTTTGACTGTCCAACCAATGTATCAGAAAAGCTATGAAAGAAATGCAATGTTAAATCCAATATGGAAATCCAACGTCGTGCTGACCCGTGCTGCTACTGGAGTTTTTTTATTTTTTATTTATTGCATCAAAATGTTAATACAATGTATAAAAAAAGGGGAAAACGAGAAAAACAAAGTGCCAGGGGATACAAGGGAAAAAAAACAACAGAAAGCGTAACACAAGGAGCCAAAACAGAAACAAACACAAGGCATCGCTTCAGGGAATACAACCAACGAACTTCAGGGCTTCCAGATTCCCCACAGCCCTGGGATTGGTAGAGGTCCATATAGACCCTGCATAGTGTTGTAATTCAGATAAAAACAGATCAAATAGAGGCTTTTTGCCAGAAAATTTGCATTTATGAATATGAAATTTAACTAGAATTAACAATAGATTAATTACATAAAAATGATTGTTATTAGCAGGACAGACATTGTAGAAACCAAAAAGTACATCTGTGTATAAAAGTGAAAAACTATTGAGAATATGAGATTGAATATAATAAACAACGTCTTTCCAGAATGAGACAGCGAAGGGTCACCTCCAGAATAAGTGGACTATTGTCTCATTGTCCAAATTACAGAAAGAGCAGCTACGGTCTATATCCTGGTGCAGGTTTTGTTTTGCAGGGTAGCACCAGTGGAGAAGTTTGAAGCACACATCACAAGGTTTGTTCCTAATGATGTATTTGGAGGGGAGAGTCCAAACCGTTGACCATTTGATATCAGAAACAAAAACTGTCTCCAGTAGTGGGTCACATAAGGTGTAGTAGCAATGTTCTTCTGAAATAAGGATCTTATATTTTTGTTTCTAGTGGAGGGTTTAGAGGAAAAACACATTTTACCCACAACAGATTCAGAAACAGAAGAGTGTGTGTCTGCAGCTCTGTCCTCCCCAGAATGATGACATCATCATCCTCATCCTCCCTCATGGATACAGATGACGTTACAATATGAATCCTAAGGGCCAATCAGAGCCCGGCTGACTGTAAATACTTTGTAAATTCGAAGTTTGGAGTTTTTGTTTATAAATAGTTGTTGTTGCACTGAGTTCCTCAGTTGGAACAGCAAACGGCCTGAAGAAGGTTGATCCTCACCGAAACGTCACGTTTGGTTTGCTGTTAAAAGTGCCTAACGGCGAAGAAAAAAAGTTTCTTTTTTTTTTTTACCTCGTTTCTGATTCGAGGCGTTATTATTTCTGAAATATGACCGAAGACGAAACTTCGGTGGGTTTTTTATTTCGCAGATTATTTGAAATAAATACGGTTTTTACACCTTTATTGAGACAGACTGTATGAGTCGAAGGTTTTTCAGTGTCTGATGAAAATGTTCTCCGCAGATGGTTTGAAATTCCCCCGATTTTTCTTTTAACACCATAATAGCTTAAAGCATTACAAAGCAGAAGCCCGTTATATAGAACATTTTATATCATCCTTTACTGTCTAGTCTATTAATGTAGGGGGGATGCATTTTAATTTCTGAGCCAGCCAATATTTGCATCCCCTGTCTATTGTCCTGTTGATATGACAGTGGTTCTCAAATGGGGGTACGCGTACCCCTGGGGGTACGTGGAGGTACTGCAGGGGGTACGTGAAGCTTTTCAAAATATCTTTAAAAAATCAGTAGGCTCCTCATAATAAGTCTTGGGAAAAATTATTTTGTAAAAAGTATGATAAAATATAAATGTGTGTTCATGCACTGAATTTTATATTCAGTATTTAGTTTCAATATCCTTTAAAATAAAACTGACCCCCCCACCAAGTTAGTTTGACCCAGGGCACTCGTCAACGACCTGTCGTTATCATGATTACACTGTAACTATGGAGATGTAGCTAAAGCGTAGCAGCAATGCTGCTGAAAGTACAGATAAAGTGAAAAATAAGGCAAAACCAGAGCCGACGAAGTACAGAACGTACATGGAAAAGTATGTTTTAATGGGATTTACGTCCACGATCTCTGTACCTCTTTTTTATTCCAAAAATGTTTTGCCTGTGTCAGGGGGGTACTTGACTAAAAATATATTTTTAAGGGGGTACATCACTGAAAAAAGTTTGCCAACCACTGTGTTAGATAATGCATAAAAATGAATGAAGGTGACAGAACTCGAAGTTCACGTTTCATGGAACCAACCTTAGGGGAGATGATGGAGAAGTATTTCTGTCCAGACGGCCGCTGGTACAAGTAGTACATGTTGCCTGGCTTTTTCACAATATTACAGGCAGCATGGTGGAGGTCAGCGTCTCTCTTTGCTTCTTCTAAAACCTGCGGTCGTCAAACGGCGATCAATGCCACGCGCCATCCGACGGGTGAACGTGACCCGTCTGAACCTAAACACAACCGTTTTGTGAATCGACGGTCATACCTTTTTGGCCTGCTCCTGCAGGTACCTGATCTGGTCAGCGATTACTGTCAGTTTGTTGCAAGCGTTGGCTTTGACAAAGTCGTCCCCCTGAGAAACATCCACGTCACTTCAGGAGGGAAAACGCTCTTGTGAGCTAGACAACTTGATAAAACATGCCTCACCTTCTGCACTTGCTCGGCAAGTGCATTGTGACATGCACTTGCCCACTCTGTTGGGGACCCCATGGACCCCCAACAGAGTGGGGGTCCATGGGGTCCCCCACTCTGTTGGTCTGATAGGAGCTGACCAGTTCCATCCCACTGGGGGCCGTGCTGGTCTCAACCAGGTTCACCACAACACTGTCTCATTATAATGAGATAGTAACTCATTATTTTGAGATACTATATCATAATGAGATCATTTATTTTTTTTAAACAGAGTGACGGAAACGGGCTTCCATAGAAATTAAGAAAATTTCAATACAAAATTTTCAATCATAAAATTATTTTATTTTCTTACAATAAAGCTCCAGGAAGCAGCTGGATTTGGTCAGCTGGTGTTTAGCTGCGTCGGTCCGGACCGCGGGGAGCTGCGTCCACCCGACACAAAGGGGGCGATACTGACGTAAAGCTTTCAGGGTTAGAGGCACATCTACGTCTTCATTTCTATGTCCGCAGTGTCGTCACTGCACGATCCGTGCTGAAATTCTGTTACCCTGTGAAAAATCCGCGCCCCCTGTGTCGGGAGCGCGCATTGCAGCCAGAGAGGCGGATCTGATCATTTTCAGATGGTCAGATCTGAAAATGATCTGACCATCATTTTCAGATCATTTGAGTAAAAAGTTACTCAAGGCTGAGAGTCAGATGGCTGATTTTACACACTATTAAAACTATGTCACATAAATGTTTACACTACAGGGCAGTTTTCTCCTGTCTGAGTCTGTAAGGACAGGATGAGATGTGGGTTAAAGAAAGAAGAAAAACCAAACATTGCTTCTTTTTCTCCATCTAATAGCTTGAGAATGTTTTCTCTCTCCTTCAGAGCTTTCCAGGCCTGATCCTTCTCCTTCTCGGGCCGAGAAATTGAAGACAACTCCTATAACTCATACACAACTGAAACAACTCATATAATCATGTCAAGGTTGTAACATTCAGTTAATCGGCAGCTGTTGTTTTAAAAAGAAGCTATAACAAAATTGTAAAATAAATAAATAAACGAGGTCTTCTTACGCTGTTTTGTGTTGTTATTTTAAACGCCAAGAGAATCGCTCTTTTTCCAACTTTTGTCACTTAAGTCTGACAAATAAAAGTCAGTCACCAACACAGTTTTCCAACACGAAGTGTGTATTTCTAATTGTTCGTTGCTGATAGAGGATGGAAGCTGCTGATAGCAGGGCACAAAAATTAAGACTTCCTGAAAAGATGAGAGTGTAGACTTCCTGGTAAATCCTGTTCTAATGTAAAATATGACAGATTACTGGATTAAGGAAATTTATATTACATGCTTTCACACATAATATTTTTTGAGAATTTGGAAACAGTTGCTCTTTATTTCCCCAAGTTATGGGGGAGGAGAGGAGAGAATCGATATTTCAGCTGCCAGAAATTATTTGCCAAAGTTAAAGGAGGAGAACCAAATACTTTAGCCACCTGATATAATCCGTTCCCACTCTATAACATGGTAATAAATTAATTTACCAGCAACTCTTTAAACTGTTGCTTTGGAAACATTTGCTCTTCATTTCACAAAGGTAAGGGGCTTTGGGATTTAAACTATCTTTCCATAGCTACCTTATATTAAAGTCCTGTAAGGATAAATATCAAACATAGTTTTCAAAATGTAATTTATGAACCATTATACAACATACATAAACCAAATACGAACCTGGAGGCCGATGGGACCCTCTACGAAGCCCTGGAGGTCAGCCCGGAGACCAACAAGACTCGGTACGAAGCCCTGGAGGTCAGCCAGGAGACCAACAGGACTCGCTACGAAGCCCTGGAGGTCAGCCAGGAGACCAACAAGACTCGGTACGAAGCCCTGGAGGTCAGCCCGGAGACCAACAAGACTCGGTACGAAGTCCTGGAGGTCAGCCAGGAGACCAACAAGACTCGGTACGAAGCCCTGGAGGTCAGCCCGGAGACCAACAGGACTCGGTACGAAGCCCTGGAGGTCAGCCCGGAGACCAACAGGACTCGCTACGAAGCCCTGGAGGTCAGCCCGGAGACCAACAGGACTCGCTACGAAGCCCTGGAGGTCAGCCAGGAGACCAACAAGACTCGGTACGAAGCCCTGGAGGTCAGCCCGGAGACCAACAGGACTCGGTACGAAGCCCTGGAGGTCAGCCTGGAGACCAACAGGACTTGATACGAAGCCCTGGAGGTCAGCCTGGAGACCAACAGGACTCGCTACGAAGCCCTGGAGGTCAGCCTGGAGACCAACAGGACTTGATACGAAGCCCTGGAGGTCAGCCTGGAGACCAACAGGACTTGATACGAAGCCCTGGAGGCAGGGCCGGGAGGAGCTTGGGGTCAGCAGACCAAGCTCTCATCTGACGCCTAACTAAAATAAAAGCAAAACTAGAGTTCATAAGATAAATAAGGGTCTGATGACCTGGCGACAAAGAATTGTCTGGTGACGAAGGAGACCTGTGTTCGATGGCCTCAAGTTCCCATGGCACCGCAGTCCTGCGGGCCTCAAGCTCTCCTGTCAACATCTTTCAAGCGTTAAGCTTTTCCGCCATAAGTCCCCAAGTGTCAAGCTCCCCTGACACGGTAGTTCTGTTGTCCTCTAGTCTTTCTGCCACAGATACTCAAGCATGAAGCTTGGAGCCCTCATCACACTTCTTTATTTAGCAGTACCAAGTGTCAACCCAGTACCTGAGAGTACCTGTTTGGTACATTTTCAGGAAGGTATTGGAAACGCCAGTGATGACACGTCTGAATATAGGCTGCTTCTGTAGCTGATCTGAAACTGATTTGATGTTTTCGCTGATTTTCTGTTCAGGTGGCTGCTGGTTCAGCTGCTCCAGTTTAAGCTGCAGGTCGGTGTTCATATTCTTCAAGTCAGTATTTTCTGCTCCAGGAATCTCGTTTTCCTGCTCCAAGGCGGTGTTTATATTCTCCAAGATAGAACATTTCTGCTCCAGAGAGGTGCTTCTCAGCGTCCAGGCCGGTGTTTATCTGTTCCAAGAAGTTGCTTTTCCTCCTCCAAGGAGGCTCTTTCTTCCTGCTCCAAGACGGTGTTTATCCTCGTTGAAAATGGTTGTTTTCCATCTCCAGGGTAATTTCTTTCCCTTTCCAGGGCATGGTTTATATGTTCCAGAGCGGTGCTTTATTCCCTAGAGCAGTTTTTTCCTTCTCCAGGGTACTTTTTCTTTCTCCAGGGTGTTGATTCTCTGTTCCAGAGCGGTGCTTTTCTGCCCTAGGGCAGTTTTTTCCTGCTCCAGCGTATTTTTTTCTTTCTCCAGGACATTGTTTCTCTGCTGAAGAGCGGTGCTTTTCTGCCCTAGGGCAGTTTTTTCCTGCTCCAGGGTGTTTTTTTCCTTCTCCAGGGCATTGATTCTCTGCTTCAGGGAGGTGCTTTTGTTCTCCAAGGCAGTGGTATTCTGCTCCAGGGTGGTGTTGTTCTCCTTTAACGTTTTGTTTACGTGCAACAGTTGTTTAATTCCTCGTCTTTGTCTTGAAGCAGATTGTCTTTTCCAAATGCAGCTTGTTCTATGTTCAGAACTTGCATCTTCAGCTCCTCATTTCTTTCAATCAGAGACTGTTTTACAATGGACATCATGCCAACTTCTTTCAATATTCCATGGAGCTTCTGTGTCTCTTCAGCTAATGTCTGTTGTACTTTTTCCTTTCCAGAATCACAAGATGATGTCTTACTGCTGCGACTCATTGTTGATCCCGTTTCTCTGGACAAATCCAAAAACTTCTCAATGATTTTCTTTACTTGTGTGTTAGGATTTGCCTCTTTATCTCGAAAAGCTTTCATTTCAATCTCTTGTTAGGATACTACTACGTGCTCTCTGTCTCTCTTCTTCAATGGTTATGACCGTAGAATTCAACAGCGTGCAGCTCTGTGATGCCCTCTAGCTCCACAAAGTGTGCATCGCTCTTTGTGACATCAATTTGCGTGATGTCACACATTGATGTCACTGCCTCAGCAGAACAACTAGAAAACTGCTGAAGTTTGAATAAAAACAAACTTTACGGCTGAACGCTGCTCGGCTGAGCTGATGGCTATTGGAGACAGTTCGGCTGGTAATATGTCACCAAGGCTGAAATCCGCACTTGGGAGACAATGGACTGGCACAGCAGGGTGCGAGGACCACAGGTCAAAAGGAAACATTGTGTCCGAAAACAGAAAAAGGGGAAACGGGCGGGCCTGTTGACCCAGCTGATGCCAACTCAACCTCTCTCTAGCTAAGCAAGGTTGGTGGAATCAAATAATGTTCTCGCTCTTTGGTTACCTAGCAACAGCCTGTTGAGTCACTTGCGCAGCAGCAGTTTCTGGTTTCACCTCCATTCCTCATAATTGCTTAGAAATAAAAAAAGAAATTAAAAAGCATTGTGATGTGAAAACTATGGATAAAACAAGAATGTATTCCAAATATTGAAAACAGAAAAACTAACAAAAACATTATTGATACAGATATAAGACACTTATTTCATGATACTGTAATATTGTTCAGCCTTACCATAATTAGACTATTTCTGTGTTTAAAATCCATTTTAATTAGTTATTATTTAGGATTATTTTCTGAGAAATTGAGTTTGATTAGTTTGAATGTAATTACTGAAATTCGTGGTTTGGGTAATGTTATCATTAACCAAATCTATATGACTCACAACAACATTTAATTTCCCTTTGGGATCAGTAAAGTTGAATTTTGAAGACAACATTTTACCAAGTTTTTTTTCTTTTTGTCCAGTTTCTAGTGAAAATATTTTAGTACACTTAAAATAAGACAAAACTGACTAAACTTTTCAGCAAGATATAGAAGCTTGTTTAAGTAAATAATTCCTTAAAATTGCTGAAGAATTATTAGTTCCATTCACAGAATATGATACTTAAAACAAAACATTCTTCCCCAGTTATAAGTGAAATAATCTGCCAATGGAACTAGTATTTTTTTCCATCAATATTAAGGAATCACTGACTTAAAACAAGCTCCTATATCTTCCTGAAAAGTTACTCATAATTTAGTTGTGTCTTATCCTAAGTGTACTAAGATGTTTGCACAATAAACTGGACCAAAACTACTTGGTGAGGTTTAGTGTTTTTGCAGTGAGGGAGCTGAAAACAATCGGAAATCATTTTTATTTCCAAAAGATGTGAAACATTATGCTAAATTATGCACTAAAATAGAGCATACTGAAGTTCATAGTTATAATGTGAAAAGTTTTGCATTAATATGATTAATCTGTCAGTTATTAATTGGAAGAACAAACATGTGTGTGAGAAGAAAACTCCTCTTCGTAGGAAGCGATGGGGCTTCTGTCCACAAACCTTCTTTATCCACCAGCTCCTGGTCGATTTTACTGCTCCCAAACCTCACTAAAAATACAAAATAAAATGAAATAAGAGAAAGCATTGTTTATCAATCCGCCACGGTGGATTATCCCTCCCCTCAGGCTTAAAGCTAACTGGACTCTCACCTATTAATTTGTCATAATCGGCTCCCTTGGCGTTGGTGGTTGAAACGGTCCATGGATCCACCGTGTCGTCCTCACCGGCCAAATCTGCTGCCGTTCTGTTGTTCGGCGCAGCATCGTTCACTGACCTCCTGCTTTGTAGTCCTGACCAGTCATCTGTTTGTAGCCCATTTTCAGCTTCAGTAGCAGCTGGACAGCAGCATCAACCTCAGCCTGCAGAAAAATAAATAAAACAGGGGCAAAAAAACAAACAATATCATCAATTAAGCAAAAAATAAAACCAGTAAAATCAGTACTTTGCATGTTTGCCTTAGGTTCCTGAGTTTGCTGTGGTGTGGTTGGTTTATGTATGTTGTATAATGGTTAATAAGTGACATTTTGAAAACTATGTTTGGTATTTATCCTTACAGGACTTTAATATAAGGTAGCTATGGAAAGATAGTTTAAACCCCAAAGCCCCTTACCTTTGTGAAATGAAGAGCAAATGTTTCCAAAGCAACAGTTAAAGAGTTGCTGGTAAATTAATTTATTCCCATGTTATAGAGTGGGAACGGATTATATCAGGTGGCTAAAGTATTTGGTTCTCCTCCTTTAACTTTGGAAAATAATAATCAAATGTCACCAAATCCACAGGATTTGTTGTTGATGAAGAGAGGAATCGACATAGTTAAAGAGTTTGTGAAAAAATAATAAGGTCCCATGTCATGGAGGGGGAACAAATTTTTTCAAGTGGCTAAAATATATGGTTCCCCCCCAAGTAAGTTTGGTAAATAAAGGGTATATATTACCAAATTCACAGGATTTGTTACTGATGAAGAGGAGACTAAGAACAGTTAAAGGAGATTGTGAGAAAAACAATTATCTCCCATGTTATGTCTGGGGAACAGGTTATTTCAGGCAGCTAAAATATGTGGTTCCCCCTTTTAACTTTGGCAAATAATGAGCAAATGTTTTCAAACTTACATAATTTATTGTTGATGAAGAGAGGAATAAACAGAGTTAAAGACTTGTTTAACATTTGTTCCCATGTTATAGAGGGGAAACGGATTTTCAGATGGCTAAAATATACAATTCCCCCCTCATAACTTTGGCAAATAATGATAAAATGTCACCAAATTCACAGGATTCGTTGTTGATGAAGAGAGGAATAAGCACCGTTAAAGGACTTTCTGGAAAATTAATTTGTTCCCATGTTAGGGAGGGGGAACGGATTATTTCAGGCAGCTGAAATATCGATTCTCTCCTTTCCTCCCCCCCATAACTTTGGGAAATAAAGAGCAACTCCAAATTCATTTGTAGGAGGCAGATGGAAATGGAAATAAGGCGTCCACTGGCACTAACCCCATACAAACATGTGTCTGTTCAAAAGTAACTAGAAACTTCCATTTTAAGCTTCGTGGTGTGCTCAGACACTAAATCAATCTGAACATTCAAAACAGGCATCAGATTTTAAGAAATGGCCATTTTAAGCTTCTCTCGGTGAGAAAAACGTTATTTTCCCCACATTGTTTGTAACTCCATTTCAACAGACACATAAATGATGGAAACAACTAGAAACTTAGTTTTTAAGATTTCCTATGTGTTTCAGACAGAAAATGAACCTGAACACTGGAAGCATCAGGTTTAAGGAATTACAATTTCAGGGATAGAATGCTTTATTCCTCTACTTTTGGGATCAACAAAGTATTTCTGAATTCAATTCAATTCAATTGAAGAAGCAATGAGTAACAGAGAGGGCCAGAGATACCGGCAGTGTACTGCAGCCCAGCTGCTTCTATTACTCCAATACCAACAGTCTGACTGATCCCAGTGCTCCGTAATCACCAGTAGAGGGCGCAATCACCTTACATTTTAAAAGCACATAGCTACGAAGGGAATGGGTGGCCTATTTATGATTTTTAAGGTTTTCATATGATTGACACGCAATTTAGAGTGAGCAAAATTTAGAGTGAGTGATGACGCTCAGCTCTGACAACTAGCCACGGATCTGCTAACAAGTAGCAGTTTGCGACTTCCTTTGTTTTTGTCCATTGTGTCATTGTGAGGTTTGGGACATGGCTGAAAAGGAGGTGTACGATGATGCAGTGGAAGGAAGGGTCATCAATGAAGAATACAAGATCTTGTGCTTGTCATTTTGTTTCGTTTCAGTACTGTACGTTAATGTTGCTTCTTTAGTTGAACAGTTCTCTACACTGTAAAAAAAGTCAGTAAATTTACGGTAAAAAACTGTAAAAAACCAACAGTTTTTGACCGTCGTATCCAAAACATTGCATTACCGTAGAAATTACATGGAACTACCGTAAGTCGAAACTGCAAAGAAAGTCAGTAAATTTACGGTAAAAAAACTGTAAAAAACCAACAGTTTTTGACCGTCGTATCCAAAAACATTGCATTACCGTAGAAATTACATGGAACTACCGGTAAGTCGAAACTGCAAAGAAAGTCAGTAAATTTACGGTAAAAAATTGTAAAATGCCAGCAGTTACTGACCAGAATATTCACAGCATTATACTGCCGTAGAAAATACATGGCATTATCATAACTGAATAACACTATATCCTAAATAATTGTGACAGTCACGAATGTAGAAAATACAGAAATATAGTGTAAAAATATAAGTAATTGTAAAGTTCTTAAAAAATTGTAATATTGCCAGCAGTTAATTACCCTAAACTTAACAGTAGCAATCAGCCAAAATTACAAATTTTGCTGATGTTTAGATCTACAAATGTAAAAGCGTAAACAAGACTGCAACATAATTTTTTACAAAGAACAGAATGCTGGTGTGATATTTTGGTTTCTTTTTTAATAATGCCTTTAATACACCAAACTGAAATCTCAGCAGTAGACCAGGCATCGATCTGGCGATCCACCGATTGCAAAGCAAACTCCTACAGCCAACGCCACCATCATTTATGAGAGCATTTGATCATTAACATTAAGAGAACTGTATGTTAGCCCCTCTTGCTTGAATGAAGCTTGAAGTTGGTTTCCAATTGCTGCTTCCAATTTGGGAAATGGCTAAAGGGCAATTCCACCTAATTTTTCACTGCAATCAGCATCTTTAATTTACTCTAGCTAAAAAACTACAACACCTAGACTCTTCAAATCTGGACTAGATTATTCTCAACTCATATCAGAATATTTAGAACCAAGTGTGGGATTTGTAAAACCTTTATCTGATTTGTGAAACTTCAATAAAGAACAATTCTAGTGTTATCCAAAATCATACAAGTTGTAAAGTCACCCATCATTGAAGTTTCACAAATCCCACACTTGGTTTTAAATATTGTGCTATTAGTAGAGAAATAGTCTAGAGCAGGGGTCCCCCAAACCTTTTTTCCTTCCTGGCGAGGGCCAATAGCTGTTCCTTTCTCTGCGCGGGGGCCGGTCTTAGTTTGTGGAGAAAGATACATTGAAAATTATTGTCGGGGGGGTGGGGGGGGGTGGGGGGGCTGTTTTCTGTCTTTGAAACTGTCGACGGGGGGGGGGGGGGGGGTTTGGGGGTGGTTTGTGGGGGGTAGTGGGTGGGGTTGTGGGTGGTTTTTTTTTGTTTGTTTTGTTTGGTTTTTGGTTTTTTTTTGTTTTTTTTTTTTTTTTTTTTTTTTTTTTTTTTTTTTTTTTTTTTTTTTTTTTTTTTTTTTTTTTTTTTTTTTTTTTTTTTTTTTTTTTTTTTTTTTTTTTTTTTTTTTTTTTTTTTTTTTTTTTTTTTTTTTTTTTTTTTTTTTTTTTTTTTTTTTTTTTTTTTTTTTTTTTTTTTTTTTTTTTTTTTTTTTTTTTTTTTTTTTTTTTTTTTTTTTTTTTTTTTTTTTTTTTTTTTTTTTTTTTTTTTTTTTTTTTTTTTTTTTTTTTTTTTTTTTTTTTTTTTTTTTTTTTTTTTTTTTTTTTTTTTTTTTTTTTTTTTTTTTTTTTTTTTTTTTTTTTTTTTTTGTTTTTTTTTTTTTTTTTTTTTTTTTTTCTTCGTGGTTTTTTGGGTGTTTTTTTAGTGTGTTGATGCTTTTTTTTATTTTTTATTGTTCTTCCGTCCTACGACACATTCGCGGGGTCGCTTTTAGGATAGATTTTTTTTACCCAGAATGGAAATGGAAAAAAAAACCGTGAGTGAAACGGTGACGGGGACTGACTAAGTATATATTGAGGGAAAGTTAGTTTAACAAAACATCTGCTCAAGAGCCCCCTGGTGGTTGAAGAGAAAATTCCACAAACCAGAAATACAATAATAATGAAAAAATACACTGAATGCTCTCTGGGTATGAAGGAGGCTGGCCAGATCCAGGCATTGCAGACCAAAATGAACGCAAGGCCGTAGTTTGGGGACCCCCTGGTCTAGAGATTTTTTCATTTGTTATTGTGGATAAATAGTAGGGTTTACAGTAAATGGAGACTGTTATTGTCATTGGTAAACCAATAATTATCTAGTTTGCATTGCTGCTTGATCCTTCAGCATCAGCAGCAAGATTCTTTTAACTCTGTTCCTGTAGTGGTGTCCTGAACTCAACACAGTAAAGTCACTGTGCTAACTAAGGTTGCTAACTAGGGTGCTGAGAGCCCAGTAGGCCTGGTCCTTGTCAAGATGCTGCTACTGTCTTTGAAATCAAATTTCTGCTATTTTTGCACGTTCAGGAGGAGAAGGGCAACACATCACAGGTGAGTCCCTTTCACGGTTTCAACTGAAGTTAGCTAACTTTAACCAACTGACAAAGAAATGTGTAGTTTCTGAGCCATGCTGGTTATGTACATGCACTGCAGCTAGATATTTTTACTATATGGAACATTTAATCTTCACAGATGCAACACTTCCATTAATGTTTCTGTAGGAACGGCTGCATAGATTATATTTCTGGTCTACTTCAGACTACATGTGCTTAAAGTTATTGTTAATGGCAGAAGCAACTTTTTCCAAGTTTGGTTCAATAATTAATTTGAATTACTTTGAGTGTGAAATGTTCATGCATGCAAGTTAAATCTCTGAAGAACATGTTAGCTTTTGTTTCAATATTTGGTAATACTTAGAAGTATAAAGCTTGGCATCAGAGATATTATTTAATATTTTCCTTTGACCTCTTGACTCTCACACCCAAAATACTTGCACTAAAGTCACTGGGTCCATGACAGTTGAAGGATTTGAAGATAAGAGAATTTAAATATTAATATTTTACAGCTTTTCTCAGTTTGGGTGCATCTCTCAGAACAGAATTGAAATTCTTAAAACTACCTGTTCAATCTTCAAATTACTGTGTCACTTCTGCACATCAAACAATTAGTTTTGCAAGTTTTGCTTTTGTACATCATGTAGCTGGTTATGTACACTTCTATGCTTTTATAATTGTAATTTGCTTTTATCGTCTTGATCAAAATATGTTAACCCTCCTGTTGTCCTCGGGTCAAAATGACCCGCCACTGTGTTAAACCCCCCCCCCCCCAAAAAATCCCCTAAATGTAATTTTTTTAACTTGAGATTTAAGACTTTTCCTAGATTGGCCCAGACAATAGAAAAAGTTCAGTGTTGCTTTTATTCTCATTTCCATGTAAGCTGTACAAAAAAAGGTACAAAGATGGTCTTCAGGTCAAAATGACCCGTGAGGCAAATGGAGTTGAAATCAAGGTCACAGAGTTATTTACAAACCATAAAATGTTACAAAGTTTTAGTTGTGTCTCAGATCAATCAGTAGCAGAAGTGAGCAGAGAGTGGAAGGCCAATTTTCCGAGCCACAATGCCAGTCAAACTCTTTCACACCTACTCAAGACTGATGCGATTTGATGACCGTGAATCAAGACCAGCAAGACGTATGACAGACAAACTTGCAGCCATAAGAGAGGTATGGGACAAGTGGGTGGAGCGGTTGCCCTACCTCTACAATCCAGAGCCTGATGTAACAGTGGATGAGCAACTGGTTCCATTTAGAGGTAATCTGTTTTCATATTTGTAATAAAAGTGATTTTCACTATTGATTTCTTTGACTGTTTTCTGTGACACTGATACTAATCACTGATGCTAATGTCTTTTGTCCAAAGGTTGTTGTCCTTTCCGGCAGTATATGCCCAGCAAGCCAGCAAAATATGGGATCAAGTCATGGGTGGCTTCTGAATCAAGCTATGCTTGGAAAATGCAAGTCTATACTGGGAAGTCAACCAGTGGATGCCCAGAGAAGAACCAGGGGTTGCGAGTTGTGCTTGATGTGACAGAGGGACTGAGGGGTCACAATGTGACATGTGACAATTTCTTCAACTCTTATGAACTCGGACAGCAGCTCCTGAAGAGGAAGATCACCATGGTTGGTACAGTTCAAAAGAACAAGCCTGAGCTCCCACCTGCACTGCTTGGGTCAAAGGAGAGAGAGGTCTTCTCCTCAAAGTTTGCCTTCACACCCACCACCACTCTAGTTTCCTACCTCCCAAAGAAAAACAAGAATGTAGTTCTTCTGAGCACACTGCACAAAGACGGCGACATTAGTGACCGTGAGGACAGGAAGCCAATCATCATCCTGGAATAAAACCGAAACAAAGGAGGTGTGGACAACCTAGATAAGGTGATTGGAGCATATAGCTGCAGAAGAATGACTGCCCGCTGGCCCCTGGTCATCTTCCACAACATCATTGATGTGTCCTCCTACAATGCCTTTGTGATTTGGATAGAGATCAACCCAACCTGGATGTCTCATAAGCACAACAAGAAGAGGGTGTTCCTGGAGCAGCTAGGAAAGGCACTTGTAACTCCACTCATTGAAAGAAGGAAGCATGTCCCCCACACAGAAGCCTCAGCAGCAGTTGTGAAAGCTATTCAGAGTGCAGCAGCTCCTGATCAACCTGAGGATCCATCTACCACAGCCACTTCCTCAGCTAAGCCAAGTAAGAGGAAGAGATGTCAGTTCTGCCCTCAGACTGTAAAACACATACTGTGTGCTGCAGGTGTAAGAAATATATCTGCAAAGGCTGTGCACTTGCATACTGCCCTACATGTGCCAATTAGTTGAATGGGTTATGTTATTTTTTCATATTTTTGTATTGTACATCCTCTTGTTCACTGGAGAAAAGTAAAAGAAAATTAGTCACTGTGATGAATAAAAATGCATTCGAAACTCATTTTGCACATTTTTTTTCTTAAGCTATAGAAATTCAAGTGGAGAGGGAAAAGTCAAGTATTCACACATTTTGTGGTGAGTGACAATATACAAGATAGAATTTGGTGTTTAAAATTCAATTAAGCTGCTTATATTGGGGGTTTATTGAAGACGGGTCATTTTGACCCGGAGGATAAAGGGTGTATACAGAAAATGAGGACAACAGGACAACAACGTGTCTGTGTTGAATTCTCAACTTCCAAAATAGCATCAGTTCATTGTGTAAGTCTTAACATGCATAAGTCTTAAAGTTGTCATAATGTGAATCATATATTAATTAATTTATATTCTATTATTTTCTAAATCTGTCCTGAATTGGTAAATTGCTCCCAAGTGAGTCCTGAGTTTCTCTAACAGGTCAGTGTATGAACCATTAGCTCAACCAACGATCAACCAGTTTTCTGAAACAGATTGGAGGTGCATCTTGTGAACCATCAGTTGGCAACATTATGCTCTATATAGTCAGAACACAACACAATGTTACATGTCTGAGAACTGATGAACAAGTATCTGGGCAGAGTGAACAGCCAGAGAGAAGAAGAGGAGTGAGGCTGAGGAGGAAATAGTTGGGAGGAAAGCAGAAGAAGAGTCAGAAGAGGCTGAGGACATCTGCCAGTTTCCATCAGTCCAACATCAGGACATGGCTGAGACCCACAACATGATGCTGATGGAGGTCCTCCCACCCTACTGTTCATTCCTTAACCCCACTGAGGAAAAAAGATTCCTCAGTGGAGTTAAGGAACAAAGTGACTATGGAAATTAAAATGTAATGTAATTTCTACAGCACTGTACAGTTTTCCTTGAGGAGATTGTCCTGTGGCTCCTTTTCTACTTTTTTTGTTCTCTGCATTTCTGTCTTTTTCTTTCTGAATCACCATGGCATGGTCCATGAATAAATTATAGCAAAAGCGTAAATCAGTGTTTCTCAATCCTGGTCTTCAGCGTCACCCTGTCCTGCAGGTTTAGGTATTTCCCTTCTGCCACACACCTGAATTGTATCTCTGGATGATTAACAAGCTTCTGCAGTACTTGATTGTCATCCAATCATTTGAATCAGCTGTTCTGGAGTAGAGGCACATCTAAAACATGCAGAGCAGGGGGGCGTTGAGGACCAGGGTTGAGAAACACTGGCGTAAATGATCCTTTTGTAGTCTCTTCTCATGACTAATCGATTTGACTGTCTTATCTGTACATAGAGAGACTATAACTTATTATTTTGAGTCACTGATATGTTAACAGACAGGATTTTAAGAGCTGAACTAAGGATTTTGAAAGCAAACAAATGCTATTTTTCCTGTTTCTACAAATTGTTTTGAGAAATGCGCTTACTGTTTTGTAAATGCCAACAATGACTCGAGAAATGCACCAAAAGTGACTGAGAAAAACTAACCTAGCATAAATTGTCTCAGCTGTATCAATTTGTTTGCCTGTATGAAAAGTGTTCACATTTACAGCTTTGTTTCTGCTAGCTTGCAGGAAATGTAACTTACATAAATGGTTGAAGACAACCTATTGGCCTTCATGAGACTCAGATAAATGGTGAGTATCTATTTCATAAATTGCCTAAAACAGTTATATTTGTTTTTAGTTTGTGTATTTTGTCTGGTTGCAGACCAGAGGATCACACCTGTTGACAACAAACAAAGGTTTAACTACTGAATTTTCAGTCAGAAATGATCACACCACCTGGTTGAAGTACCTGTGTCCATATGCAAGTCAACAAAGGTGAAACAAACATTTAAGCGAATAAGATGTTCATGTAGTGCATCTTTCTAACTTTTTCTTTTTGTTTTCCAGCAGAGAGGAAACACCCGATTGACAACATGCGAGTCTCAATTTCAACCTGTGACTGGGAAGACTACAACCATCCTGAGCAACGTCTGATCTCAGCGACTTGTGACTCTCAACCCAGAACAAGAATCCTTTTATCACCATTTTGTCTTCTACAATATGTTATCTCTTATGTGGACACATACTGTTTGTTTTGTTTTTGTTTTCCAGATCTCAGTAATACCGTGAGGAAACTGGACATAAAATAGAATCAGTTCTTTTTTTAACTTGACTTTTTAATAGAAATTGTTTCTTTAAGTGGATTACTCGTAATCTGTATTTTTGTTTAATTAGAAATTATTTTCTTTATAACTTTCTGTATAGAAATGCTTGACAAGTTACACTTCCTTGGTTGTTGTACTATAATTTGTATGGTAAAATTCTGGTAGGAACAGAGACCAGTAATTTACCATAAGTTTTTTTTGGGGGGGAGGGTTTACAATAAAATGTCAATATATCATACAGTCTGGATGTGTTTTTCACTCATGTAGATATTATGCCTCAGTCAGCATGACCGTATTTACTACGGCAAAACCACATTTTATTTTTTTTAAAATATTTTAGGAAGTACGGTATTTTACCGTATTTTAAAAATACGGTAGAATCCTGCATTTACAACATACGGTAAAAAACTGGCAGCTGTGGTTGCCAGAATTTTACCGTATATTAAAAATACGGTAAAATCCTGCATTTACAACATACGGTGAAAAACTGGCAGCTGTGGTTGCCAGAATTTTACCGTATTTCAAAAATACGGTGAAATCCTGCATTTAGCAAATACGGTAAAAAACTGGCAGCTGTGGTTGCCAGAATTTTACCGTATTTTAGAAATACGGTAAAAAACTGGCAGCTTTGGTTGCCAGAATTTTACCGTATTTTAGAAATACGGTAAAAAAAATGGCAGTTTTGGTTGCCAGACTTTTACCGTATAAAGACGGTAAACTTCTGGCAACTCAGCTGCCAGTTTTTTACCGTAAAATGAGGCCGTTTTTTTTACAGTGTAGGCTTTCGGATTTCTTTTCTTTGAATGTTTCTGGATGTTCTCTCTTCCTTACTTCAGTCCTGTTGATAGAAATGCTTTAATGTCAAAACTTTGTTTTAGACGTCACACTTTCACGTGTGTCTTTAAAATTACCTACCTCTAGAGCCCCGCAAAGCTTTCGCCCTTAAACGTCAGAGGCACCCCTATCATCAACGTACCTGGGCCTTCTCCGTCTCTTTGCTGCAGACGTCTCTCAGGCTCTTGATCTTGGCCTTCAGCTGACGGGTCTCTCCGATGATCGCTTGGATCTTATCCGCCATCTCCTCGCGTTTCTGGTGGATTTGGTTGCACTGCCTGGAGAACAGCTGGTGTTAGGTTGCCAAACGAACGCATTGCTCAGGTTAACTCTACGGGTCGAGACGTTTGAGTCGGTACCCCAGCACTTCCTGGACATGCTGTTCCTTCGTCTCTCTCTTCTTCTGCCTGCGGATGTTCTGTTTGCACTCCTTATCCAGCTTCATGCCCAGAGCCCGCTTCAGCTGGACCTCCTCGCTGCACAGACTTTTCAGCTCCTTTTGCATCTTCTCGCTTTGAATCAACAGCTCCTGGTACTGTTAACATGCAACATTAGAAACAAAAAAAAACTTTAAATATTGTTTTCCCTTTACCAACTTCTACTGTGTGCGTTCTACAGTGAACATTAGGTCACATTTCCCCACTCTGACAGCTGTTCTGTTCATATTTTGTCATACCACAACCACAAACCGTTTTGTTGGGGTTTCACCCAGCAGAGCAACACAAGTGACTGAATAACTGTTATGTGAATGGAAAAATGTTTTTACAAATAAAAATAGGAAACGTGTGGCGTTTATTTTGTAGAATCGTCTTCTGGCTGCAGGCATGTCTCTTCTAGCTTCGAACATCTAAACACCGAACGATAGCTCAGTCAGATGGATCGTCTCTGAAAAAGATGGAAGCTTAGGGGTTTGAAACCCGACACCCAGGTGGATGTAAGAGTGGAGCGTACCTCTTCCTGACGCAGCCTGGTGTTGTTCATGCTGCTCTCCAGGTCCTGCAGCAGGCTGTTCATCTGCTGGAGCTCGGCCTCAGCGTGGGCCACGCTCTGCACCCTGTTCTGCATCTCCACCACATACTCGTCTGTTTCTGCCTTAAAGTAAAAAAAATTAAAAATTTAAAAAATTAAACGGGTGTGCGAGAAATCCCAACATATTGGCTCTATTGTGTAACAGGGTTGTATTTCTATGTTATTCTAATTACACAAAATGTCTTCTGTTACTCAGATTGTTCTTATGCTTGACTAAACACTTCAGAAACTGCTATGATGTGACATTAAGATCAGGCGCTCCCCGTCTTTATCTTTTCTTCATCTGTGCCATGGTTTTGTCCAGTCATTTGTGCTCTTAGGCCCAAACCTTTTGTAATGTTGTCCTACAGAAGTTGGTTATTTTTCACCCAAATACATCCAGTTTATAGATTTATAGAGTTGACCTTAGATTGTTATATACTTTTATATAACAGACGGTTTAATCCTAGTAACTAGCGCAACGCAGGAAAGATCGAGTTACATCTGCAGACCAAACATTTTCCTACTTACTATGGAGTTCTTGATTTTCTTCGCAGCTTCCTTCATCTTCTCCTTCTGGCTCTTCAGTTCCTCTGGAGACTCCACGATCTGAGACTTGAGTTTGGTGATGTCCTCTTTCAGGTTACTGACGTCCACCTTCACTTGGGACTGAAACACAAATAGACACACATGTACACGTTTATAGACACAGCAGAGACTCGGCGAGCTTAGACATACGAGTCTGGATCACATACCAGCTTCTGCGTCTTCTCTGCTATTTTGGTTTTCCACTCTGCAATGTTTTCGTTTTTGACGTTCTGAAAGGAAAACGACAGTGTCAGACTTTAACTGAACACACCATTACACACCACAACTTTGACCGTGTGTGTCCGTGTCGGCGCCTACCACTTCCTGGTATTCATGCACGGTGGTGGCCTGCAGCTCAGAGAGAGCGGCAGCCAGCTCATCTGCCTCGGCCTGCTGCTCTGGTGGGACGGTCCTGGGTCAGGAAGAGACGGATGAGAACACGTCGCACTGACCCCGATGACATCGGAGGTGTGTTGTCCGATCCGGACTGACTGAGATCTGTCGGTGAGGAAGTCTAGCAGCCAGTTTCGCAGGGGGGTGCTGAAGCCCAGGTGTCCCAGTTTTCCTGCCAGATGCTGTGGGATGATTGTGTTGAACGCTGAGCTGAAGTCCAGGAACAACATCCGCACATGAGTGTTCTTCTCCTCCAGGTGAGCCAGGCTCAGGTAGGGCGGAGGAGATGGCGTCCTCAGTGGAGCGGTTTCGGCGGTAGGCAAACTGGAACGGGTCGAATGTGGAGGGGAGTCTGGAGACGATGTGTTCTTTTACCAGCCTTTCAAAGCACTTCATCATGATGGGAGTCAGTGCCACAGGCCGGTAATCGTTGAAAGAGGTGACTTGAGGTTTCTTTGGCACCGGAATGATGGAGGCAGTGTTGAGACAGGCTGGCACTGTGGCTTGGTCCAGTTTGGCTTGGTCCAGTGAGGTGTTAAAAATGTCTGTTAGGACACCAGCCAGCTGAACCTGCGCATTCCCTGAACACCCGCCCAGGTATGTTGTCGGGGCCTGGGGCCTTCCGTGGGTTGACTCTTTTCAGAGTCTTCAACACATCGGCTGTGTCCAGGCAGAGTGCCTCCTCTTCCTGGTGGGGAACAGTTTTCTTTGCCGGAGTACTGTTCAGTGCCTCGAACCTCCCAACGAAGTTATTGAGTCCATTTAGAAAGTCAGCATCAACTTCACCCACTGGGGGGGAGGATGGATTGTAATCTGTGATCGCCTTTATGCCTTGCCACATACTTCTGGTGTTGCTGGTGTCGTGGAAGAACTCCTGTATTTTCTGACTGTGTTTAGCCAATCCAGAGCCAAGATAAGTATTTGTTTAATTTGGGATATTGTTAAAAAAAATCAGTTTTAAATGGCGACATTTTGACTGTCCAACCAATGTATCAGAAAAGCTATGAAAGAAATGCAATGTTAAATCCAATATGGAAATCCAACGTCGTGCTGACCCGTGCTGCTACTGGAGTTTTTTTATTTTTTATTTATTGCATCAAAATGTTAATACAATGTATAAAAAAGGGGAAAACGAGAAAAACAAAGTGCCAGGGGATACAAGGGAAAAAAAACAACAGAAAGCGTAACACAAGGAGCCAAAACAGAAACAAACACAAGGCATCGCTTCAGGGAATACAACCAACGAACTTCAGGGCTTCCAGATTCCCCACAGCCCTGGGATTGGTAGAGGTCCATATAGACCCTGCATAGTGTTGTAATTCAGATAAAAACAGATCAAATAGAGGCTTTTTGCCAGAAAATTTGCATTTATGAATATGAAATTTAACTAGAATTAACAA
This sequence comes from Xiphophorus hellerii, assembly GCF_003331165.1. Lineage (NCBI taxonomy): Eukaryota > Metazoa > Chordata > Actinopteri > Cyprinodontiformes > Poeciliidae > Xiphophorus > Xiphophorus hellerii. The sequence continues at coordinate 29,793,287 of NC_045691.1, read as the reverse complement.
TAGATTAATTACATAAAAATGATTGTTATTAGCAGGACAGACATTGTAGAAACCAAAAAGTACATCTGTGTATAAAAGTGAAAAACTATTGAGAATATGAGATTGAATATAATAAACAACGTCTTTCCAGAATGAGACAGCGAAGGGTCACCTCCAGAATAAGTGGACTATTGTCTCATTGTCCAAATTACAGAAAGAGCAGCTACGGTCTATATCCTGGTGCAGGTTTTGTTTTGCAGGGTAGCACCAGTGGAGAAGTTTGAAGCACACATCACAAGGTTTGTTCCTAATGATGTATTTGGAGGGGAGAGTCCAAACCGTTGACCATTTGATATCAGAAACAAAAACTGTCTCCAGTAGTGGGTCACATAAGGTGTAGTAGCAATGTTCTTCTGAAATAAGGATCTTATATTTTTGTTTCTAGTGGAGGGTTTAGAGGAAAAACACATTTTACCCACAACAGATTCAGAAACAGAAGAGTGTGTGTCTGCAGCTCTGTCCTCCCCAGAATGATGACATCATCATCCTCATCCTCCCTCATGGATACAGATGACGTTACAATATGAATCCTAAGGGCCAATCAGAGCCCGGCTGACTGTAAATACTTTGTAAATTCGAAGTTTGGAGTTTTTGTTTATAAATAGTTGTTGTTGCACTGAGTTCCTCAGTTGGAACAGCAAACGGCCTGAAGAAGGTTGATCCTCACCGAAACGTCACGTTTGGTTTGCTGTTAAAAGTGCCTAACGGCGAAGAAAAAAAGTTTCTTTTTTTTTTTTACCTCGTTTCTGATTCGAGGCGTTATTATTTCTGAAATATGACCGAAGACGAAACTTCGGTGGGTTTTTATTTCGCAGATTATTTGAAATAAATACGGTTTTTACACCTTTATTGAGACAGACTGTATGAGTCGAAGGTTTTTCAGTGTCTGATGAAAATGTTCTCCGCAGATGGTTTGAAATTCCCCCGATTTTTCTTTTAACACCATAATAGCTTAAAGCATTACAAAGCAGAAGCCCGTTATATAGAACATTTTATATCATCCTTTACTGTCTAGTCTATTAATGTAGGGGGGATGCATTTTAATTTCTGAGCCAGCCAATATTTGCATCCCCTGTCTATTGTCCTGTTGATATGACAGTGGTTCTCAAATGGGGGTACGCGTACCCCTGGGGGTACGTGGAGGTACTGCAGGGGGTACGTGAAGCTTTTCAAAATATCTTTAAAAAATCAGTAGGCTCCTCATAATAAGTCTTGGGAAAAATTATTTTGTAAAAAGTATGATAAAATATAAATGTGTGTTCATGCACTGAATTTTATATTCAGTATTTAGTTTCAATATCCTTTAAAATAAAACTGACCCCCCCACCAAGTTAGTTTGACCCAGGGCACTCGTCAACGACCTGTCGTTATCATGATTACACTGTAACTATGGAGATGTAGCTAAAGCGTAGCAGCAATGCTGCTGAAAGTACAGATAAAGTGAAAAATAAGGCAAAACCAGAGCCGACGAAGTACAGAACGTACATGGAAAAGTATGTTTTAATGGGATTTACGTCCACGATCTCTGTACCTCTTTTTTATTCCAAAAATGTTTTGCCTGTGTCAGGGGGTACTTGACTAAAAATATATTTTTAAGGGGGTACATCACTGAAAAAAGTTTGCCAACCACTGTGTTAGATAATGCATAAAAATGAATGAAGGTGACAGAACTCGAAGTTCACGTTTCATGGAACCAACCTTAGGGGAGATGATGGAGAAGTATTTCTGTCCAGACGGCCGCTGGTACAAGTAGTACATGTTGCCTGGCTTTTTCACAATATTACAGGCAGCATGGTGGAGGTCAGCGTCTCTCTTTGCTTCTTCTAAAACCTGCGGTCGTCAAACGGCGATCAATGCCACGCGCCATCCGACGGGTGAACGTGACCCGTCTGAACCTAAACACAACCGTTTTGTGAATCGACGGTCATACCTTTTTGGCCTGCTCCTGCAGGTACCTGATCTGGTCAGCGATTACTGTCAGTTTGTTGCAAGCGTTGGCTTTGACAAAGTCGTCCCCCTGAGAAACATCCACGTCACTTCAGGAGGGAAAACGCTCTTGTGAGCTAGACAACTTGATAAAACATGCCTCACCTTCTGCACTTGCTCGGCAAGTGCATTGTGACATGCACTTGCCCACTCTGTTGGGGACCCCATGGACCCCCAACAGAGTGGGGGTCCATGGGGGTCCCCCACTCTGTTGGTCTGATAGGAGCTGACCAGTTCCATCCCACTGGGGGCCGTGCTGGTCTCAACCAGGTTCACCACAACACTGTCTCATTATAATGAGATAGTAACTCATTATTTTGAGATACTATATCATAATGAGATCATTTATTTTTTTTAACAGAGTGACGGAAACGGGCTTCCATAGAAATTAAGAAAATTTCAATACAAAATTTTCAATCATAAAATTATTTTATTTTCTTACAATAAAGCTCCAGGAAGCAGCTGGATTTGGTCAGCTGGTGTTTAGCTGCGTCGGTCCGGACCGCGGGGAGCTGCGTCCACCCGACACAAAGGGGGCGATACTGACGTAAAGCTTTCAGGGTTAGAGGCACATCTACGTCTTCATTTCTATGTCCGCAGTGTCGTCACTGCACGATCCGTGCTGAAATTCTGTTACCCTGTGAAAATCCGCGCCCCCTGTGTCGGGAGCGCGCATTGCAGCCAGAGAGGCGGATCTGATCATTTTCAGATGGTCAGATCTGAAAATGATCTGACCATCATTTTCAGATCATTTGAGTAAAAAGTTACTCAAGGCTGAGAGTCAGATGGCTGATTTTACACACTATTAAAACTATGTCACATAAATGTTTACACTACAGGGCAGTTTCTCCTGTCTGAGTCTGTAAGGACAGGATGAGATGTGGGTTAAAGAAAGAAGAAAAACCAAACATTGCTTCTTTTTCTCCATCTAATAGCTTGAGAATGTTTTCTCTCTCCTTCAGAGCTTTCCAGGCCTGATCCTTCTCCTTCTCGGGCCGAGAAATTGAAGACAACTCCTATAACTCATACACAACTGAAACAACTCATATAATCATGTCAAGGTTGTAACATTCAGTTTAATCGGCAGCTGTTGTTTTAAAAAGAAGCTATAACAAAATTGTAAAATAAATAAATAAACGAGGTCTTCTTACGCTGTTTTGTGTTGTTATTTTAAACGCCAAGAGAATCGCTCTTTTTCCAACTTTTGTCACTTAAGTCTGACAAATAAAAGTCAGTCACCAAACACAGTTTTCCAACACGAAGTGTGTATTTCTAATTGTTCGTTGCTGATAGAGGATGGAAGCTGCTGATAGCAGGGCACAAAAATTAAGACTTCCTGAAAAGATGAGAGTGTAGACTTCCTGGTAAATCCTGTTCTAATGTAAAATATGACAGATTACTGGATTAAGGAAATTTATATTACATGCTTTCACACATAATATTTTTTGAGAATTTGGAAACAGTTGCTCTTTATTTCCCCAAGTTATGGGGGAGGAGAGGAGAGAATCGATATTTCAGCTGCCAGAAATTATTTGCCAAAGTTAAAGGAGGAGAACCAAATACTTTAGCCACCTGATATAATCCGTTCCCACTCTATAACATGGTAATAAATTAATTTACCAGCAACTCTTTAACTGTTGCTTTGGAAACATTTGCTCTTCATTTCACAAAGGTAAGGGGCTTTGGGATTTAAACTATCTTTCCATAGCTACCTTATATTAAAGTCCTGTAAGGATAAATATCAAACATAGTTTTCAAAATGTAATTTATGAACCATTATACAACATACATAAACCAAATACGAACCTGGAGGCCGATGGGACCCTCTACGAAGCCCTGGAGGTCAGCCCGGAGACCAACAAGACTCGGTACGAAGCCCTGGAGGTCAGCCAGGAGACCAACAGGACTCGCTACGAAGCCCTGGAGGTCAGCCAGGAGACCAACAAGACTCGGTACGAAGCCCTGGAGGTCAGCCCGGAGACCAACAAGACTCGGTACGAAGTCCTGGAGGTCAGCCAGGAGACCAACAAGACTCGGTACGAAGCCCTGGAGGTCAGCCCGGAGACCAACAGGACTCGGTACGAAGCCCTGGAGGTCAGCCCGGAGACCAACAGGACTCGCTACGAAGCCCTGGAGGTCAGCCCGGAGACCAACAGGACTCGCTACGAAGCCCTGGAGGTCAGCCAGGAGACCAACAAGACTCGGTACGAAGCCCTGGAGGTCAGCCCGGAGACCAACAGGACTCGGTACGAAGCCCTGGAGGTCAGCCTGGAGACCAACAGGACTTGATACGAAGCCCTGGAGGTCAGCCTGGAGACCAACAGGACTCGCTACGAAGCCCTGGAGGTCAGCCTGGAGACCAACAGGACTTGATACGAAGCCCTGGAGGTCAGCCTGGAGACCAACAGGACTTGATACGAAGCCCTGGAGGCAGGCCGGGAGGAGCTTGGGGTCAGCAGACCAAGCTCCTCATCTGACGCCTAACTAAAATAAAAGCAAAACTAGAGTTCATAAGATAAATAAGGGTCTGATGACCTGGCGACAAAGGAATTGTCTGGTGACGAAGGAGACCTGTGTTCGATGGCCTCAAGTTCCCATGGCACCGCAGTCCTGCGGGCCTCAAGCTCTCCTGTCAACATCTTTCAAGCGTTAAGCTTTTCCGCCATAAGTCCCCAAGTGTCAAGCTCCCCTGACACGGTAGTTCTGTTGTCCTCTAGTCTTTCTGCCACAGATACTCAAGCATGAAGCTTGGAGCCCTCATCACACTTCTTTATTTAGCAGTACCAAGTGTCAACCCAGTACCTGAGAGTACCTGTTTGGTACATTTTCAGGAAGGTATTGGAAACGCCAGTGATGACACGTCTGAATATAGGCTGCTTCTGTAGCTGATCTGAAACTGATTTGATGTTTTCGCTGATTTTCTGTTCAGGTGGCTGCTGGTTCAGCTGCTCCAGTTTAAGCTGCAGGTCGGTGTTCATATTCTTCAAGTCAGTATTTTTCTGCTCCAGGATCTCGTTTTCCTGCTCCAAGGCGGTGTTTATATTCTCCAAGATAGAACATTTCTGCTCCAGAGAGGTGCTTCTCAGCGTCAGGCCGGTGTTTATCTGTTCCAAGAAGTTGCTTTTCTCCTCCAAGGAGGCTCTTTCCTGCTCCAAGACGGTGTTTATCTCGTTGAAAATGGTGTTTTCCATCTCCAGGGTATTTCTTTCCCTTTCCAGGGCATGGTTTATATGTTCCAGAGCGGTGCTTTTATTCCCTAGAGCAGTTTTTTCCTTCTCCAGGGTACTTTTTTCTTTCTCCAGGGTGTTGATTCTCTGTTCCAGAGCGGTGCTTTTCTGCCCTAGGGCAGTTTTTTCCTGCTCCAGCGTATTTTTTCTTTCTCCAGGACATTGTTTCTCTGCTGAAGAGCGGTGCTTTTCTGCCCTAGGGCAGTTTTTTCCTGCTCCAGGGTGTTTTTTTCCTTCTCCAGGGCATTGATTCTCTGCTTCAGGGAGGTGCTTTTGTTCTCCAAGGCAGTGGTATTCTGCTCCAGGGTGGTGTTGTTCTCCTTTAACGTTTTGTTTACGTGCAACAGTTTGTTTAATTCCTCGTCTTTGTCTTGAAGCAGATTGTCTTTTCCAAATGCAGCTTGTTCTATGTTCAGAACTTGCATCTTCAGCTCCTCATTTCTTTCAATCAGAGACTGTTTTACAATGGACATCATGCCAACTTCTTTCAATATTCCATGGAGCTTCTGTGTCTCTTCAGCTAATGTCTGTTGTACTTTTTCCTTTCCAGAATCACAAGATGATGTCTTACTGCTGCGACTCATTGTTGATCCCGTTTCTCTGGACAAATCCAAAAACTTCTCAATGATTTTCTTTACTTGTGTGTTAGGATTTGCCTCTTTATCTCGAAAAGCTTTCATTTTCAATCTCTTGTTAGGATACTACTACGTGCTCTCTGTCTCTCTTCTTCAATGGTTATGACCGTAGAATTCAAGCGTGCAGCTCTGTGATGCCCTCTAGCTCCACAAAGTGTGCATCGCTCTTTGTGACATCAATTTGCGTGATGTCACACATTGATGTCACTGCCTCAGCAGAACAACTAGAAAACTGCTGAAGTTTGAATAAAAACAAACTTTACGGCTGAACGCTGCTCGGCTTAGCTGATGGCTATTGGAGACAGTTCGGCTGGTAATATGTCACCAAGGCTGAAATCCACACTTGGGAGACAATGGACTGGCACAGCAGGGTGCGAGGACCACAGGTCAAAAGGAAACATTGTGTCCGAAAACAGAAAAAGGGGAAACGGGCGGGCCTGTTGACCCAGCTGATGCCAACTCAACCTCTCTCTAGCTAAGCAAGGTTGGTGGAATCAAATAATGTTCTCGCTCTTTGGTTACCTAGCAACAGCCTGTTGAGTCACTTGCGCAGCAGCAGTTTCTGGTTTCACCTCCATTCCTCATAATTGCTTAGAAATAAAAAAAAGAAATTAAAAAGCATTGTGATGTGAAAACTATGGATAAAACAAGAATGTATTCCAAATATTGAAAACAGAAAAACTAACAAAAACATTATTGATACAGATATAAGACACTTATTTCATGATATTGTAATATTGTTCAGCCTTACCATAATTAGACTATTTCTGTGTTTAAAATCCATTTTAATTAGTTATTATTTAGGATTATTTTCTGAGAAATTGAGTTTGATTAGTTTGAATGTAATTACTGAAATTCGTGGTTTGGGTAATGTTATCATTAACCAAATCTATATGACTCACAACAACATTTAATTTCCCTTTGGGATCAGTAAAGTTGAATTTTGAAGACAACACTTTACCAAGTTTTTTTTTTCTTTTTGTCCAGTTTCTAGTGAAAATATTTTAGTACACTTAAAATAAGACAAAAATGACTAAACTTTTCAGCAAGATATAGAAGCTTGTTTAAGTAAATAATTCCTTAAAATTGCTGAAGAATTATTAGTTCCATTCACAGAATATGATACTTAAAACAAAACATTCTTCCCCAGTTATAAGTGAAATAATCTAGTATTTTTTCCATCAATATTAAGGAATCACTGACGTAAAACAAGCTCCTATATCTTCCTGAAAAGTTACTCATAATTTAGTTGTATCTTATCTTAAATGTACTAAGATGTTTGCATAATAAACTGGACCAAAACTACGTGGTGAGGTTTAGTGTTTTTGCAGTGAGGGAGCTGAAAACAATCGGAAATCATTTTTATTTCCAAAAGATGTGAAACATTATGCTAAATTATGCACTAAAATAGAGCATACTGAAGTTCATAGTTATAATGTGAAAAGTTTTGCATTAATATGATTAATCTGTCAGTTATTAATTGGAAGAACAAACATGTGTGTGAGAAGAAAACTCCTCTTCGTAGGAAGCGATGGGGCTTCTGTCCACAAACCTTCTTTATCCACCAGCTCCTGGTCGATTTTACTGCTCCCAAACCTCACTAAAAATACAAAATAAAATGAAATAAGAGAAAGCATTGTTTATCAATCCGCCACGGTGGATTATCCCTCCCCTCAGGCTTAAAGCTAACTGGACTCTCACCTATTAATTTGTCATAATCGGCTCCCTTGGCGTTGGTGGTTGAAACGGTCCATGGATCCACCGTGTCGTCCTCACCGGCCAAATCTGCTGCCGTTCTGTTGTTCGGCGCAGCATCGTTCACTGACCTCCTGCTTTGTAGTCCTGACCAGTCATCTGTTTGTAGCCCATTTTCAGCTTCAGTAGCAGCTGGACAGCAGCATCAACCTCAGCCTGCAGAAAAATAAATAAAACAGGGGCAAAAAAACAAACAATATCATCAATTAAGCAAAAAATAAAACCAGTAAAATCAGTACTTTGCATGTTTGGCTTAGGTTCCTGAGTTTGCTGTGGTGTGTTGGTTTATGTATGTTGTATAATGGTTAATAAGTGACATTTTGAAAACTATGTTTGATATTTATCCTTACAGGACTTTAATATAAGGTAGCTATGGAAAGATAGTTTAAACCCCAAAGCCCCTTACCTTTGTGAAATGAAGAGCAAATGTTTCCAAAGCACAGTTAAAGAGTTGCTGGTAAATTAATTTATTCCCATGTTATAGAGTGGGAACGGATTATATCAGGTGGCTAAAGTATTTGGTTCTCCTCCTTTAACTTTGGAAAATAATAATCAAATGTCACCAAATCCACAGGATTTGTTGTTGATGAAGAGAGGAATCGACATAGTTAAAGAGTTTGTGAAAAAATAATAAGGTCCCATGTCATGGAGGGGGAACAAATTTTTTCAAGTGGCTAAAATATATGGTTCCCCCCCAAGTAGGTTTGGTAAATAAAGGGTATATATTACCAAATTCACAGGATTTGTTACTGATGAAGAGGAGACTAAGAACAGTTAAAGGAGATTGTGAGAAAAACAATTATCTCCCATGTTATGTCTGGGGAACAGGTTATTTCAGGCAGCTAAAATATGTGGTTCCCCCTTTTAACTTTGGCAAATAATGAGCAAATGTTTTCAAACTTACATCATTTATTGTTGATGAAGAGAGGAATAAACAGAGTTAAAGACTTGTTTAACATTTGTTCCCATGTCATAGAGGGGAAACGGATTATTTCAGATGGCTAAAATATACAATTCCCCCCTCATAACTTTGGCAAATAATGATAAAATGTCACCAAATTCACAGGATTCGTTGTTGATGAAGAGAGGAATAAGCACCGTTAAAGACTTTCTGGAAAATTAATTTGTTCCCATGTTAGGGAGGGGGAACGGATTATTTCAGGCAGCTGAAATATCGATTCTCTCCTTTCCTCCCCCCATAACTTTGGGAAATAAAGAGCAACTCCAAATTCGTTTGTAGGAGGCAGATGGAAATGGAAATAAGGCGTCCACTGGCACTAACCCCATACAAACATGTGTCTGTTCAAAAGTAACTAGAAACTTCCATTTTAAGCTTCGTGGTGTGCTCAGACACTAAATCAATCTGAACATTCAAAACAGGCATCAGATTTTAAGAAATGGCCATTTTAAGCTTCTCTCGGTGAGAAAACGTTTATTTTCCCCACATTGTTGTAACTCCATTTCAACAGACACATAAATGATGGAAACAACTAGAAACTTAGTTTTTAAGATTTCCTGTGTGTTCAGACAGAAAATGAACCTGAACACTGGAAGCATCAGGTTTTAAGGAATTACAATTTCAGGGATCGAATGCTTTATTCCTCTACTTTGGGATCAACAAAGTATTTTTGAATTCAATTCAATTCAATTGAAGAAGCAATGAGTAACAGAGAGGGCCAGAGATACCGGCAGTGTACTGCAGCCCAGCTGCTTCTATTATTCCAATACCAACAGTCTGACTGATCCCAGTGCTCCGTAATCACCAGTAGAGGGCGCAATCACCTTACATTTTAAAAGCACATAGCTACGAAGGGAATGGGTGGCCTATTTATGATTTTTAAGGTTTTCATATGATTGACACGCAATTTAGAGTGAGCAAAATTTAGAGTGAGTGATGACGCTCAGCTCTGACAACTAGCCACGGATCTGCTAAGAAGTAGCAGTTTGCGACTTCCTTTGTTTTTGTCCATTGTGTCATTGTGAGGTTTGGGACATGGCTGAAAAGGAGGTGTACGATGATGCAGTGGAAGGAAGGGTCATCAATGAAGAATACAAGATCTTGTGCTTGTCATTTTGTTTCGTTTCAGTACTGTACGTTAATGTTGCTTCTTTAGTTGAACAGTTCTCTAGGCTTTCGGATTTCTTTTCTTTGAATGTTTCTGGATGTTCTCTCTTCCTTACTTCAGTCCTGTTGATAGAAATGCTTTAATGTCAAAACTTTGTTTTAGACGTCACACTTTCACGTGTGTCTTTAAAATTACCTACCTCTAGAGCCCCGCAAAGCTTTCGCCCTTAAACGTCAGAGGCACCCCTATCATCAACGTACCTGGGCCTTCTCCGTCTCTTTGCTGCAGACGTCTCTCAGGCTCTTGATCTTGACCTTCAGCTGACGGGTCTCTCCGATGATCGCTTGGATCTTATCCGCCATCTCCTCGCGTTTCTGGTGAATTTGGTTGCACTGCCTGGAGAACAGCTGGTGTTAGGTTGCCAAACGAACGCATTGCTCAGGTTAACTCTACGGGTCGAGACGTTTGAGTCGGTACCCCAGCACTTCCTGGACATGGTGTTCCTTCGTCTCTCTCTTCTTCTGCCTGCGGATGTTCTGTTTGCACTCCTTATCCAGCTTCATGCCCAGAGCCCGCTTCAGCTGGACCTCCTCGCTGCACAGACTTTTCAGCTCCTTTTGCATCTTCTCACTTTGAATCAACAGCTCCTGGTACTGTTAACATGCAACATTAGACACAAAAAAAAACTTTAAATATTGTTTTCCCTTTACCAACTTCTACTGTTTGCGTTCTATAGTGAACATTAGGTCACATTTCCCCACTCTGACAGCTGTTCTGTTCATATTTTGTCATACCACAACCACAAACCGTTTTGTTGGGGTTTCACCCAGCAGAGCAACACAAGTGACTGAATAACTGTTATGTGAATGGAAAAATGGTTTTACAAATAAAAATAGGAAACGTGTGGCGTTTATTTTGTAGAATCGTCTTCTGGCTGCAGGCATGTCTCTTCTAGCTTCGAACATCTAAACACTGAACGATAGCTCAGTCAGATGGATCGTCTCTGAAAAAGATGGAAGCTTAGGGATTTGAAACCCGACACCCAGGTGGATGTAAGAGTGGAGCGTACCTCTTCCTGACGCAGCCTGGTGTTGTTCATGCTGCTCTCCAGGTCCTGCAGCAGGCTGTTCATCTGCTGGAGCTCGGCCTCAGCGTGGGCCACGCTCTGCACCCTGTTCTGCATCTCCACCACATACTCGTCTGTTTCTGCCTTAAAGTAAAAAAAATTAAAAATGTTAAAAATTAAACGGGTGTGTGAGAAATCCCAACATATTGGCTCTATTGTGTAACAGGGTTGTATTTCTATGTTATTATAATTACACAAAATGTCTTCTGTTACTCAGATTGTTCTTATACTTGACTAAACACTTCAGAAACTGCTATGATGTGACATTAAGATCAGGCGCTCCCCGTCTTTAGTTTTTCTTCATCTGTGGCATGGTTTTGTCCAGTCATTTGTGCTCTTAGGCCCAAACCTTTTGTAATGTTGTCCTACAGAAGTTGGTTATTTTTCACCCAAATACATCCAGTTTATAGATTTATAGAGTTGACCTTAGATTGTTATATACTTTTATTTTGTGCAGGATTTGGTGTAGGCGGCCAATCACTTGGTTTTCTGTTTGTCGTTCATTAGAATAAACAGAGAGCTGTCCTCCAAGACGGTTTAATCCTAGTAACTAGCGCAACGCAGGAAAGATCGAGTTACGTCTGCAGACCAAACATTTTCCTACTTACTATGGAGTTCTTGATTTTCTTCGCAGCTTCCTTCATCTTCTCCTTCTGGCTCTTCAGTTCCTCTGGAGACTCCACGATCTGAGACTTGAGTTTGGTGATGTCCTCTTTCAGGTTACTGACGTCCACCTTCACTTGGGACTGAAACACAAATAGACACACATGTACACGTTTATAGACACAGCAGAGACTCGGCGAGCTTAGACATACGAGTCCGGATCACATACCAGCTTCTGCGTCTTCTCTGCTATTTTGGTTTTCCACTCTGCAATGTTTTCGTTTTTGACGTTCTGAAAGGAAAACCACAGTGTCAGACTTCAACTGAACACACAATTACACACCACAACTTTGACCGTGTGTGTCCGTGTCGGCGCCTACCACTTCCTGGTATTCATGCACGGTGGTGGCCTGCAGCTCAGAGAGAGCGGCAGCCAGCTCATCTGCCTCGGCCTGCTGCTCTGGTGGGACGGTCCTGGGTCAGGAAGAGACGGATGAGAACACGTCGCACTGACCCCGGTGACATCGGAGGTGTGTTGTCCGATCCGGACTGACTGAGGTCTGTCGGTGAGGAAGTCTAGCAGCCAGTTTCGCAGGGGGGTGCTGAAGCCCAGGTGTCCCAGTTTTTCTGCCAGATGCTGTGGGATGATTGTGTTGAACGCTGAGCTGAAGTCCAGGAACAACATCCGCACATGAGTGTTCTTCTCCTCCAGGTGAGCCAGGCTCAGGTAGGGCGGAGGAGATGGCGTCCTCAGTGGAGCGGTTTTGGCGGTAGGCAAACTGGAACGGGTCGAATGTGGAGGGGAGTCTGGAGACGATGTGTTCTTTTACCAGCCTTTCAAAGCACTTCATCATGATGGGAGTCAGTGCCACAGGCCGGTAATCGTTGAAAGAGGTGACTTGAGGTTTCTTTGGCACCGGAATGATGGAGGCAGTTTTGAGACAGGCTGGCACTGTGGCTTGGTCCAGTGAGGTGTTAAAAATGTCTGTTAGGACACCAGCCAGCTGACCTGCGCATTCCCTGAACACCCGCCTAGGTATGTTGTCGGGGCCTGGGGCCTTCCGTGGGTTGACTCTTTTCAGAGTCTTCAACACATCAGCTGTGTCCAGGCAGAGTGCCTCCTCTTCCTGGTGGGGAACAGTTTTCTTTGCCGGAGTATTTCAGTGCCTCGAACCTCCCAAAGAAGTTATTGAGTCCACTGAGAAAGTCAGCATCAACTTCGCTCACTGGGGGGGAGGATGGATTGTAATCTGTGATCGCCTTTATGCCTTGCCACATACTTCTGGTGTTGCTGGTGTCGTGGAAGAACTCCTGTATTTTCTGACTGTGTTTAGTCAATCCAGAGCCAAGATAAGTATTTGTTTAATTTGGGATATTGTTAAAAAAAATCAGTTTTAAATGGCGACATTTTGACTGTCCAACCAATGTATCAGAAAAGCTATGAAAGAAATGCAATGTTAAATCCAATATGGAAATCCAACGTCGTGCTGACCCGTGCTGCTACTGGAGTTTTTTTATTTTTTTATTTTTATTTATTGCATCAAAATGTTAATACGATGTATACAAAAGGGGAAAACGAGAAAAACAAAGTGCCAGGGGATACAAGGGAAAAAAAACAACAGAAAGCGTAACACAAGGAGCCAAAACAGAAACAAACACAAGGCATCGCTTCAGGGAATACAACCAACGAACTTCAGGGCTTCCAGATTCCCCACAGCCCTGGGATTGGTAGAGGTCCATATAGACACTGCATAGTGTTGTAATTCAGATAAAAACAGATCAAATAGAGGCTTTTTGCCAGAAAATTGGCATTTATGAATATGAAATTTAACTAGAACTAACAATAGATTAATTACATAAAAATGATTGTTATTAGCAGGACAGACATTGTAGAAACCAAAAAGTACATCTGTGTATAAAAGTGAAAAACTATTGAGAATATGAGATTGAATATGATAAACAAAGTCTGCCCAGAATGAGACAGCGAAGGGTCACCTCCAGAATAAGTGGACTATTGTCTCATTGTCCAAATTACAGAAAGAGCAGCTACGGTCTATATCCTGGTGCAGGTTTTGTTTTGCAGGGTAGCACCAGTGGAGAAGTTTGAAGCACACATCACAAGGTTTGTTCCTAATGATGTATTTGGAGGGCAGAGTCCAAACCGTTGACCATTTGATATCGGAAACAAAAACTGTCTCCAGTAGTGGGTCACATAAGGTGTAGTAGCAATGTTCTTCTGAAATAAGGATCTTATATTTTTGTTTCTAGTGGAGGGTTTAGAGGAAAAACACATTTTACCCACAACAGATTCAGAAACAGAAGAGTGTGTGTCTGCAGCTCTGTCCTCCCCAGAATGATGACATCATCATTGTCATCCTCCCTCATCCTCATCCTCCCTCATGGATACAGATGACGTTACAACATGAATCCTAAGGGCCAATCAGAGCCCGACTGACTGTAAATACTTTGTAAATTCGAAGTTTGAAGTTTTTATTTATAAATAGTTGTTTTTGCACTGAGTTCGTCAGTTGGAACAGCAAACAGGCTGAAGAAGGTTGATCCTTCCCGAAACGTCGCGTTTCGTTTGCTGTTAAAAGTGCCTAGAAAAAAGTTTCTTTTTTTTTTTTTTTACCTCGTTTCTGATTCGAGGCGTTATTATTTCTGAAATATGACCGAAGACGAAACTTTTAAAGATACTCGTAACATTATCACGTTTCTTAACCATGTAAGCCCTAAAACGGTGGGTTTTTATTTCGCAGATTATTTGAAATAAATACGGTTTTTACACCTTTATTGAGACACATGAGTCGAAGGTTATTCAGTGTCTGATGAAAATGTTCTCCGCAGATGGTTTGAAATTCCCCCGATTTTTTCTTTTAACACCATAATAGCTAAAAGCATTACAAAGCAGAAGCCCGTTGTGTAGAATATTTTATATAATCCTTAACTGTCCAGTCTATTAATGTAGGGAGGATGCATTTTAATTTCTGAGCCTGCCAATATTTGTATCCCCTGTCTATTGTCCTGTTGATATGAAACTTATAGCAGTAGCTCAGAGAACAAGTGTCATTACAAATTATTTATATTTATATGTATAGGTAGAATTTATTTATTTATTTCATTTATTATTATTAGTAGTAGTAGTAGGAGTTTATATATATATATATATAAATAGATAGACCATCACGAACCACACTCCATACCAGTAAGTGGCGGTAATGCTACTAAAAGTTTGTTGCCAACCGCCAATAAATCCAAGAAGAAGAAGAAGAAGGAGGAACATTCTCCGAGTGGCCCAGTCGGAGCGACATGGCGGTCCCACAGTTTCTCTCTACGGCGGAGTTGGTCAAACAAGGAGCGGAAGCTCGCTTGTATCGGGCAGCGTTCTTAGGAAAGCCGACAATAATCAAGGAAAGGTTTCCTAAACTCTACCGACATCCAGAGCTGCACGACAAGCTGAACTCTCGCAGAACAGCTCATGAGGTCCGCTCCATCCTGCGCTGCAGAAAAGCAGGTGGGTCCTCGGTGAAGTTCGGCAGACGTTCACCCAGTGTTTATATATACAGTACAGACCAAAAGTTTGGACACACCTTTCTAATTCAATGGGTTTTCTTTATTTTCATGACTATTTATAAGGCAAGAAATCCCACTTATTAACCTGACAGGGCACCTATGAAGTGAAAACCATTTCAGGTGACTACCTCTTGAAGCTCATCAAGAAAATGCAGAGTGTGTGCAAAGCAGTAATCACAGCAAAAGGTTGCTACTTTGAAGAAACTAGAATATAAGGGGTGTTTTCAGTTGTTTTACACTTTTTTGTTTAGTGCATATTTCCACATGTGTTATTCATAGTTTTGATGCCTTCAGTGTGAATCTACAATGTCAATAGTCATGAAAATAAAGGAAACTCACTGAATTAAAAGGTGTGTCCAAACTTTTGGTCTGTACTGTATATATATATATATATATGGACTTCAGCCCATATATATAACAAAAAAACCCAAACAACAACAACAAAGAACATGCAGCGATGTTTTCATATCATGTGTTAAGTGCCTCCGTAACGCAGTATTTCCCTTAAGGACCATCAACAAAGTTCTAGAAATTTGGCAAAAATATGTCTGATAAATAAGCAGATTTGTATTCATTATTGATGAAGGCAAATCAATTATTTTATGAATTGCCTCTTGGTCTGTAGTTTGGTGTGCTTGATTTTAGTGAGATCTGAATGACTTATCAAGTATGTACGTAATTGATCACACACATTTTTGTGTGTGTGTGTGTGTGTGTAGACTGACTTTAAACCATAATCTGTTAAATCATATTTTAGTGTTTTCCCTATAGCCTGGTATCAGGCATCTCTTCTTTTAAAAGGTTGATGAAATGTTGTACGTGGTCTCTGCCCAAATAGATAAATAGCATTAGAGTTAGTCGAAACAAGTAGACAAACAACAACAACAAAACTTCCAAGTAAACATCCGTGTAGTTAATCTGCAGTTGATTGATCGTATCAATTGACTAACGATTAATTGATAAGCAGCCATTCTCCTATAAACCCGAGTTTTCTATTGCATCAAGATGGCCGACCGTCTTTTCATAACATGAAAGGCTATGTTTTATATGCTCAATTAAAAAAAACAGATTTTAATTTCTTCTCTCACCTTATTAAACTTAAACATGTGTGAAATATAGCAACACATAAACCTCTTAGGTTGCCGTCTTTCATAAATAAACTTTTCTTAAGAAAATTCACTGTAAGTTTTTGTTTGCCCAATTTTGTCCCAATATTTTGAGTTCTATATTCAGATTGAATTAATATATTTTTTTAAAATAGTTTTACAAAAAACAAAACAAAAGAAACTCTTTTTTTTTTTTTTTTTTTTTTACAGACTGATGTAATGTACTTGACCCTGTTTTATTTTTCCTCATCAGGTATTCCGGCTCCAGCTGTCTACTTCGTGGACTACAAGTACCACTGCATCTTCTTGGAGGAAATCGTTGGCTCCTCGACTCTGCGTGACCACATCAACTCCGTTCAGCGGCGCGACTCCTGCGCAGACCGAGGTCTGCACGAGCTAGCCGAGAGAGTCGGTCGGATCTTAGCCAAAATGCACGACGAGAACGTCATCCACGGCGACCTGACCACCTCCAACATGCTGCTGAGGCGCCGGCCAGAGGCCACGGAACCGGAGCTCGTCTTCATCGACTTCGGCCTGAGTTACATTTCGGCTTTGCCCGAGGACAAGGGCGTGGATCTGTTTGTCCTGGAGAAGGCTTTTCTCAGTACTCACCCCGACACAGACGTGCTGTTTGAGAAGCTGCTAAAGAGCTACGCTGCCACTTCCAAGATGTCGGCGGCAGTCATCAAAAAGCTCGACGAGGTACGGCTGAGAGGGAGGAAGAGGTCCATGGTGGGGTGATCATGAGGTGGACGGACGAACACTTAGTTTGAGGTTCAGACGAGTGGTCAACGATTGGACAGGGTGAAGTTATTAATCTGTATGATGTTGTGCTATAAATGAAACAAACAGACTTGTTAATAAAATGTTGCAAGTTATTAATGCTTCTTTTTATCCGTACTGAATGTTACATTGCAAATTTAGGTTCCCTCTGTTTATTGTTCCATAGAAATTGATAGGATCTCTGTGTTAAGAAAGGTGTGGATAAAAGTTTCCACACCTTTTGATCCAATTACAGTGTATAGATCAGACTCATCCCCAAAGAGCATAAATTTGATTAACATGGAATAGAGGCTGGGTGGTCGACAAGCAGGAGTCTTAAAGTCAAATTCCTGGTTTGCAGAGAATTTCAACAGCATCGAAAACTATTTGTTCTGTCATTCTTACAGAAGTGTTCAAATTTCCCACAGAACCTCAGAAACCACGGAAAACCGTAATGGAATGAGGTTGAGAAACGACGCAGCAACAGTGATATTATTTTCCATAATTTAATACAAAACAGGAACTTGTCAGGAATACAGATATCAACACTGAAGGAATTACTGCAGATATGATAAAATTATTTGAATATTGTTTTGAGTGTCTGAAGTAGTGTTAAGCACTTTAGATGGTTATTGACTTATTTTAATCATCCAACATGAGCTTTTTACTCTTATTACTCGGTTACATAAAATAACCCTTAACTAACCTCAGTTGCGTCCATTATCAGCTAACGGTAGAAGCCAAAATCTCTGCTAATGTTGATGCTAATAAACAATTAACTTTGCTGTTAAGGTGTTTAAAGTACACGTGGACTTTAAAGAGGGTTTTAAACCAAAAAATTGCTAGCTTCTGCATCTCCATTTTAAGCCAACAACCAGTGAGGGTGATGGGTTTTAGGCTGCCATCTTGGTAGTACAAAATACTATTAGATCCATCACTGCAATAGGTTAATCAATCCAAAAGGTAATTGATTTCTAATTTAGCATTGCACGAAAACCCTTCATTTATTGATTTCAGTCTCATAAAAAAATTATTGAAAATAAAACTTAACTACATGGTAATTACCATGTCATTACAAGGTAATAACATTACTATGTAATTTTCCAATGAAGGATCTGAATTACTAATTTTGGTCAATTGTATGTTAGAGAGATTTCCCATTCTTGTTGCTTTCTTGGGTTTTTTATCCTTGTAAAATAAAGATTAAAAATAACAAATTAAAATTGATTTTTATTGTACAGCACTTTGTGATTTTATATCTGTGAAAAGTGCTTCATAAATAAACTTTACTTACCAATAGTTGCCCTTGGCATTTATTACTAGTTAAACTTTATCATATCTACAGAGATATATAGGATCTTTTGACTGCTTCAAGTCAAATAACTGACAGTCCAACCACTGAAAAGAAAAAAATTATTGATCAAAGATCCCTCGATAAATATCGGAATATCAAAAAAACTTTTAATGAAGCATTATTCTTGTGTTTTAGGTTAACAAACAATTGTCAAATTATCATTCACAGGCAGTTGACAAAAATGTATACCACCATCATTTCTATTATTATTATTGATAATAATCATACAAATGATAAATATCATTCCTGTGAGGGTTTCTCCATAAGACCCCATGTCTGTTTACACGGGCATTGGGTACATTAATGAGTCATTTAAATGATAAACCCTGGAAAAACATAAAGCTGTTAATGAAAATATATTTCTCTTCTCAACATCCACACAAACGGTTTTCTCATCTCACAAAACAAAAAATACAGCAGCTGACTCTGAACATTCCAGACTCTGTTTAGTGGAAATATTAGCTTGAGTTATCGTTGTTTGTAGTAGGCTTCAATTTAATGCTTTCGCCTACAACAAAACATTAAATTGTTTTGATTAAATTAAATCTTTTGATTAAATCGATTTAATTAACATATAGTCTAATTATTAGAGCATTTTAAATTAAATGCAATATTCCACAATTTAATCAAAATTAGTCCAATTAGTGGCGTTTCATGTTAGATCACATTCCCTGCTGGGATGAATAAAGTACTTCTATTCTATTCTTAAAAGTGTGTAGGCCACATACACTCATTTGAAAATGTTTGTAGATCACTATATAAAAAACATGAAAACTAATCAGAAAAATCTTGAGCACAACAGAGTTTCCCCCAGTGTATTATAAGCCTGGCAGGCCACCAGGCTTTACTTGTGCCCCTACCAGGCTAAGTAATGCTTATTTTTTGAAGTCTTTTTACAATGTTTGCATTTTTAAGGCTTTATAGTTGGTGCTCAAGTATTAATCTTCCAACTGAGCATGTTTGAGTCTGAAAATATTGTATGGGTTGTGTGTTAATCTCGGGTCATTAAACTCTGTGCAGGGTCATAAGAGAGGTGGGGAGAGCTCTGTGCGGCCAGTCTCAGGCAGTTTAGCTCTGTGGAATGCACCAGGCGGCTGATAGACTCGTTATCATGTCTGGGATAGAATATTTTGTAAGCTGCATGTTTCTGAACTCAGAAACTGCCGTGTGTTTCTGATTTCATAAACTACTTTACAAGCAGTCTGGAAGGAAGGGAGCGAGGGAATAGACTCAGTCCCACGGCCTTGAGCAACATCTCAAGGCTGTGAAAATATCAGGCGTTGCCTACGTGCAGCAGTAGCCCATCACCACGTGTCCAAGTAACATTATCTTTCTGATTATTAGCTGTCAAATCTTGATAAAAATCCTAACTTAATCTGGCTGTAGTTCTCCACTTCCCCTTCTTGACTACAGGAAGCCACTAGGCTCTCATGTTGACTTCTGGGTTATTATTCTCTTGTTAGACTCTATATTCTCTCTTAGGTGCATGTTAAGCTCTTCAAAAATACATGTCATATTTCTGGTTTTGTCTTCCCTAAGAGCAGCGTACTTCTTATTTTAAGGTCAAAAACACAAACGATATACAGTATATACTGTATATAAATAAATAAATGCATGGTGCAGAGATACACCCTTTAAATGGTACATAAGGAGAACCCCAAGCTGTATATCACACAACAGATGTTTCCGTGGATTGCTCGTCTTTTGGCACACTTAACCTGATCGCCAATTCTCTACAAACAAATCCTGGTCAGACAGATCCGCCGTTCCAGGTCCATCTCCACAAGAAATTATTCTGTCCCTCGTCACAGCATCAGCTGAAGTCTCGGTTGGGGAAAATCATAGGGGCCACGAGGGTCCAAATGTAAAGGGCCAAACACAACCAGCTCGAGGAGACCTTTACCCACACTGTTGGCCACTTGCTTGTTATGGTGTAGTCTGCATCTGGGCTGTGAAATGGAGAATCACACACAAAGACATAAGTTTTCTAATGAGACATTTCTACAACAGGTGAACAAATTGTCCCCAATGAAAACTTTAAAGTCGAGCTAAATGTTTAAGAGTGCAGGGGTCACTGACCTGTACCAGTTGGTGAGTGTCATCATGATGTAGAGGGAAGCTAAGAAGAGCATGAAGTGGAAGAAAGAGTAGCTATACTGGACCATGTCTTGCTCGTTGTCCTCCGCCCGCCTGGGCCCCCTGGGGCCCTCCAACATGTCGCTGCCGCTGCTGCCGGACCCCTGAATGAGGACAGTCGACTGCTTGGAGGCCATGGTCAACTTGTTCACCTGATTCGTGTTGGAGGAGCGTATGCTGCGGACAAGAGATATCGGTGACGATCGGCGTCCGAAATATTTCACATGACCACGATTATTTGTAACATAACGGCACGACGACGTATCATGCTCCAGTTTTCTCGTAGATTGTTCGCGTTGTTTGGCGTCAAACTGCCACACGGCCAAATAAGGTGCTTAAAGTGCGTGGACACAATAAATTATGATAACAGTGAAACTGGAATTATTTTTTTTTATTTCCTCCATTTAACCCATTGAGAGCCGGATCTCATTTTCAAAAGGGACCTGGGCAGAAATGTGCAACACACGACAACCTGGTCACACCAAAGCAAAAGTTTAAAACAAACTACGAAACAGTTTAAAAGCAACAACATTGATTGATACACATTCTTAATAGCAATTTGTTTGCTGCAGAGGTGAGATATTTTCATATTTTCCGTAAAAAAAAAACCTAAAGTAACCTCAACAGGCCTAACCTAACTGAACAGGCCAGGACAGAAAACAGCTATATAATATATATATAACTTCATCAGTTTCTATAACCTCTGTGTCTAATGTTTTTATGTTTACAGTCATTTGAGTCCAAAACAGGCCAATCAAAAATCTTCATGTAAGTATGGAAAATGAGAAGTGAGTCTGGACAGATGTTTGATTTTCTAGACTGTTCTTTATTTCATGTTTCAAGGGATAAAATGAATCATTTCTGGATAGCAAATGTTTTGTTTGTTTTACTTCGATTTAGATTTCCTTCACCTTATTATTTGTCACAAAGTTTTTAGGCGATCTGTCCAGTCCGCCCAGCTTCATAAATTGTACTGAGTGAAGTTTACAAAACTAAACTTCCTACATTGACAAACCAGGAAGTCAGATTTCATCCAGGCTTACTCAGGACACAATATGCTTTTTGGTTCACAGTTAAGCTGATTTTCCCCAATCTGGACAAGTACAGCTTTCTACCCTTAACAGGAAGATTAATAACCCCTTGGCAAATTCTCATGGAAATGAATTGGTTTAAATTTTTATTTGTATTTTTTTTTACCTTGAGTAAAGAATGCACAGAACGAATATGATCAGCCCCACGATGCTCTGGGCATCCCACCACTGTAAGTAGGGGGACGTCTGATCAGGTTCCTCGGCTCCGATGATCACCACGGCCGTCTGGTTTTCTGTTTCCGGGGGCCAAACTGTGGGAGCAGTGATCTGCTGGAAGATGCTGAGCAGATTGGGGTTGCATTCTCGATCTGTACACAGCAACACAAAAATGTTCAGCCTGCACCAAGAAGAGGAAACTGCTAAAGCAAAAACAATCGTTGAAAGATATTTTTTGGGAGGATTTAAGCAAAGTGGAAATCAGTGGTTCCAATACTGATGACAATCCAAATCCTGCCAAGTAAGTATTAATACAAACCATGGAAATGCTTCATGGGTTTCAGTCACATGATTTTAAATGAGGCACAAAGGTGACGCGATTCGAGATGGAGTGTGGGAAGTGAGATGTTGCATTTTAGGTCCAGACTCAATACAAGGATGACATTTATAAACGGCTAGCAATCAAATTATTCAAATTACGAAGCTAGCAGTTTAACAGTTGTGGCTATAAGGTGAACAAAACGGGGTTACGTTTATGGAGGTATTTATGGTGCAAAAGTATTTATGCCTCGTAACAGTGAAGTTGAAGTCTGAAAGAAAATTTTATCGGAACTTGGAAGAGATTTTTCCCAGTCTTTCACAAACACTGAACAACGGTTACGCTTCTCCAGAACAAGTGGACACAATTTATTTTTGAGTCACACGTTGAGAAAAAATATTGCACTTACAGTTTTGCCCCAAGTGATTCAAAACAAATGGTGCAAAACAAAACCGCGTGCCTGTGAGCGAGGACAGGCAAACACAAACGGGACCTGGGAGTTCAAATCTAACCAAGATAAAACACTAAGCACAAGAAGTAAATATGAATAAAAATAATCTAAGTGTTAAAAAAAAAAACTAACAGACTGAACTAAAATAGAACAGAAACTAGAACATTTCTGAAGAAATTTAAACGGGGCCTGAAAAATTTGCCCATCCGTTGGAACCCAGCGTTCTGATGCTAAAATTTAGCATGAAGTAATAAGCTACAATGTACTCGATAGCATGTGGAGAGTCACAAGCATGTGGAGTAACATGGACTTACACCACTCAGTATGTTAAAATTAGCATATAAGTTAAATTAGCCAAACTGCTAATATTAGCCTACATTCTGGCAGTGGCATGTGCTAAACATGGCTAACAAACAAAATAGCTAAACAGCTTATTTTAGGGAAAGGATACTGCTAATGAGGGCAGTAGCTACATTAGCAATGTTTGTGCTAATGCACTGCCTTCTGATTTTTATATTTGAAAAGGAAAAATTACGTTAACTTTGTGGCACTTGGCTACCAGAAAACGCCCTTAGTCTCTTAGCAACAGATTTACAACAAATACTGTTATCGTTCAAACAACATAAGATTTCTTCTGCTCTTTTGAAATACTATAACTTACACTACATACTACTTAACCAGAATTGTGCAGTCGGTGAATTTGGCAGAAAAGTGAAAATGTTCTTTGATTTTCTTTTTGTCATTGATGATAAATAAATTATAAAACAAGACATTCAACAAAAAGTAAAAATCTGATTTATACTTCGTGGCAGTTCGTTGCCAGAAAAAAACCCCTCATCTCTTACTTGATATTATTATTGTTTATAAAACATAAGCTCTTTTGGAATACAGCTTATCTGCTTAGACACAAGGAATCTACAGTTGGTAAATTTTACAAAAGTAAAAATCAGATATTTACTTCGTGGCACTTGGTTACCAGAAAAGGCGCTCATCTCTTTGCAGCAGATTTACAACAAATATTATTATTGTTCAAAAAACATAAGATTTCTTCTGCTCTTTTGAAATAACTATTTATCTTAACAGAATTGTGCATTTGGCAGAAAAGTGTTTTTTTTTTGTCATTGATGATAAATTATAAACAAAACAAATCACTGAACAACTGATATGCCTGTACACACTGCTGTAAATACCATCCTGTTTGAGTTCGTCACAAGACGCATGCAAAAGTAATAAAACTAAATAACAAAAAGACCTTAAGGAACATGGCCATATTTTTCTAAAAGCAACAACTTTGAACCTGAACGGTCTGCTGAAATGCCTCCTATGCTTTGCTACGGCAGGTCCCAACAAGGTTGATCTGATCAAAATAAGAATAATATGGAGAACAGATAGCAAATAAATCAAAACTATAAACCCAACACAACTCAATTGTGGCACATGCCTTCTGTAAAATTCAAGAAATAGTGTCAGCTTTGTTAAAGTCTAGAATCTATAAATCAATATCTGGAGCAATCTCCTTGCCAAATAAAACATGTATATAAATATATATTCTCACCAGGCTCATTCGTCATAGCAGACCAGGTCAAGAACACTGTGTACAGGGTGATGAAAGATGACTGTAGTAGTCCTGAATGTGGCTGAAATTCCTGTGAATACAAATGGAAAGAATATGAATCTATTAATCCTGCATTTGCTAGTTGACTTTGGACTGCCTCGCAAGATTGGCACCCACTTTGTTGAGGGGCCCCAGATGGACTTGTAGTTTACATTTATGATATAATATCTCTTGTTTTTTCCTAAAGCCTCATTATTACAAAATCTATTATTTTTATTATGAGACTGTGCAACAGTCAAAGAGGATCCTGCTCAAAAACATCACAAGTCACAACTGGCCCTGGAGCCAGTGATTTTGGGAATGACCCAAAGCCTTCAGGCCCAACCGGCTCCAACCGAAGGTACAAGTAAACAAGTCCAAATGTTCGGTTCTAGCGTGCATTAACGCACAGTATTCCTTACATCGTCTCCCAGCATCAGAGCCTCTTCGAAGTGTCTGGTTAAATTGAATTGTTTTTTCTCAGGAATGTACCCACATCAATGGGGAATGTCAATTTTTGGAGAACTTAATGGACCACTGCTTCAGCAAAGTCCGCCAGTATCAAGAGGGATGGCCGTTTGAGTCCCACCCCAAAGTCCATTAACCAGTCCATTAACCATATAGACTGATTAATATGGCTAACCAGTCCACAGTTAACCATATTGTAATTTTGCATTATGCTGATTTAAGGACATAATTATTACATAAATTTTAATGTTTCTAATTATTTAAGTAAGGACGCAATATTTAAATTTTGTTTGTACATTTTAAGAACCTCCTCTATCAGGGCTTCAGTGATACTGAAATATGTTTGACGAGGCCCAAATCTCTTGTACCTGCACTTTGCGTAGCACAGAAACAACAGAGGCCACGACGCACAGCATCACATTGAAGCTGATGAAGAACTTGTTGATGAAGCAAGCATCAGGTTTGGCGTAGAAGATGAAGCACAACACAGCCGCAGTAAACGCAGTGACGTAGTTAAGGGTCATGACGGCCAGCAAAGCTAAAAACAGACAGCACAAAACAAATTATGTGGCGGAAACAATTTACGTCTTTGAAAAGACACTATTAAACACATAGTTGCAGTTGTAGACACAGACCTGTGTACCAGCCCCTGGAATTGCCTTTCTCCATATTTTCCACCCAAGACTCATTCCATGAGTGAGCAAAGTCCACCAGCAGCACCAGTTGGATGAGAATGAAAAAGAAAGCTCCTCCAGAGCCTATGACAAACAGCGCTGCAACAACACAAAGCTACACAGGTCATTCAGTTACTCCTCTGACAGACGCTGTAATGAGCAAAAATATAAAGGTCTTACTGTAGGTGAAAGGCCCATCTGGAATATAAAAGGCACCAACTGTACTTGCCACCAAGGCAACAAACTTATAAAACCAGTATCTGAAAATAAATATGATGAGTTTCAGTTAGATAATAAGACGGTTATAATTGTGTGGTAAATTCACCAAAATCAAAGCTGCGCTCTCACCATCCCTGTTTATTCCGCTTTAATCAAACTCTAGTTTGTTTGTCTTGAAAGTCCGGTTCATTTGGGGAGGTACGAAAGTACAATCGAACTCCAAAAATATAAAACTCTTGTCTGCCTACAAACCTAGGTCTGGGTCCAGCTGAAGTGAACTACAGCACCGGGCATTCTGGGTAAATACAACCAAAACAAAAGCACAACTCTATAGGTTTTCAAAGGGTTTAGTTCAGTAGACACAGTACGGTGTGAAAACACACCAGCTGAAAATGTAACAAATGTTGCAATTTTAGTTCCCAATTGAACCAAATCTACCAGGACTATTAGGCATGAAAACACCCAAAGCTTGATTTGTTGTTTTTTTTTTGACACACCACATCTGATATTGCTGATTGATTCATACAAAGCCTACCTGTATTTGTGAATTCACCAGATCTTATAATGAGAAATATTTTGTCCTAGAGCAAAACGAAACCATGCGCACACACACACTCATACCTAAGAAAAATTGTTATGAATCCCAAGTGCGGAAATTTGAAATAGGCAAGGACCTGTTCCCTGTTGCAGAAACATTTCATGCTGTTACCAGATGATGGAACCAAATCCTTCCATGTTAGCCTGTGTCTCTGTTCTTAACCTTCAGCCAGTCAAGGCTTAATAATCATCTATACTGAACCTTTTTCTACTTCAGATTTGAAGATGTTTCTCTTGAGTATTCTCTTGTATGTTTTAATTTCTCCAGCTAGGAATAGATTAGCGGACAAGTAATTTTTATAAACTATTATCTTAACATTATTTGACGACACAATTTTGAGGAACTCAGCAGCACAGAACTGTGACACCCCAACAGTTCATGGAGAACATGCAATGTCACATGACCCAAGGCAAAGTGGATAAAAGCCATGCCATATTGGGCTGTGAAAAGCTGAAAAATATTGAAACTTGACAAACATCCATAATCTCACTTCTATAGTAACATCCATGCATCCGTCTAAGGCAGAGGGTGCCCAAAGTGGGTCCTCGAGGGCCGGCATTCTGCACGTTTTAGCTCTCTCCCTGGTGGTAGTAACAACCTTTTCAGCATGTCAATGTTCTTCTCGGGCCTTCTAATGAGCCATCATTGGATCCAGGTGCCTTAAACCAGGGGGAGAACTAAAACATGCAGGATGCCGGGGCCCTCGAGGACCCACTTTGGGCACCCCCAAGTCTAAGGACTGCTTTCCTTGCAATGTCACGAGAGGAGTGGTTCCTAATACAAGGTGGAAATATCTTAAGTCAAAAGTCTATGAGAGAAGAGGGAAACACAGACACAAAAGACAGACAACCATAGACTCACATACTCACACCTAAGGACAATGTAGAGGCCATTTCAACATTATTGGACTGGGGGAGGAGAGAACCCACCATTTATTATATTGTCATTTGTAGACTGACAGTAAAATACCTATACCTTGAATCCATAGTGTTTGAGAACCAAGATTTTAGAGCCTTGGAGCATTCTCTTCTTGACATGGAATCCCACAGAGATATTTCACAGACACAGACGTCCCAATGCTCAAAAGCGAGTTCCAGAATCTCTAAACGCAGATAGGACAGCTCTAATGTGATGCATTGACTTTTTTTTTTCCTGAACCAGTGTCACTAAAATTAAAAAAGACTCAAACAGTCTTCCTTACTAAATAAGTTGTGTACCAATCTTGCCATGTTTCTTCTTTAGCTTTCAAAGCTCATAGCAACTGCATTTACAATTTAATTCTTTATTTCACCTTTTTTTTTTCTTTTTTTTTGAATAATGTAAGAGGTGCTGGATGATTCCAGCCCCTGTGAGGCTAACCTGAGGATTTGTTGTTTGTTTCACGATAGGCTAAATATTCCTGCCACTATTTCAGTCCTTACCCATTGTGTATGGAAGCACGAGGGTCTCTGCTGGTCTTGATGTTAAGTGTAAAAATGGAGAAGCTCAGGAACCACATGCTCATGCCGAAGCAGAAGCGGTACACTGCTTTGTAGCCCACCAACATCTCACACTTCAAGTATGCCTGATGGGCTGGAATAAAGAAGCCTTCCGTGTCATCACAGAAGCCTGGAACCTGACAAAAAAAAGAGGAACAATCTGAGCATTGCACTTCACATTTAAACCAGACTGACACCTGACCCTACACAGTATCTAAAACTAATTTAGGTCTTGCCAGGGGTTTCCTTAAATAGATCAATTCAGAGGAACGATAACAGTGGACATGCGCCTCGTCGTGGTTCAGTATTTGTAGATTCACCTATTCATTGGTTTTTTTTGTGTGGAACGTAACTCTATTATTAGCTAAAAATCCACGGATTCTTCATAAATATTCCAAAGAAAAGGCAGCTTGGGAAGCTGAAAAAGCTGGGTGCCATGCTGCTTGAAATGCTATTGGGTGGCGTCTGCAAAGCAGCTCACCCAGAGCGGCATTTAGTTTCGTTGACACTCTGAAACCCTTAGCGGTAGAGATAAGGAAGATAGGGCTAAGAAGGTTTCCACTGTGAATATTAAAGCACCTTAAGTTGTACTTGGTGTTTGAACTGTTAGAATAATTCTAAGCATTCTTTTTTCTTTCTCCCCTCCACGGCGTCTTTTGTGGGCTCTAGTGTCCCTTATATGACAGTAGGCTGACAGGAAAAGGGGAAAGACATGCGGCAAATGTTGCCGGGTTAGGGAGTCGAACCCTCGACGGCCGCGTCGAGAACTCAAGGCCTCCAAACATGGGTCGCGCTGACCCCTATGCCACCGCGGCATGCCCAGTTCTAAGCATTCTTAGAGAAAATCTTCAGTATTTCCAGATTACAGCTATTCACGCACGGTTGTGTTCTCTTAACACTTACGAATACTCTGGATCCATTGTGTGGAAATTTAGTATATTTTCTGCAGTCTACCTATCTTTGTGAAGGTGGGGGCAAAGGGTTGTCACCTTTTTATTCAGAAACATAACCACTCCGTCTACGCCGTGATTGCATAATTTATTCGTACCCTTCTGAGTTGCTGCTCCATTCCTGGTGAGAGCATTATGCAGGCAACAATGGTACCCAACAACAGGATGGAAGCGTAGATGATTCTGGTCACTGTGGAGTTCCTGCTGCTTGGACAGCAGCCGCAAACTGGACACGTAGCATTGCTGCACATCTGAGGAAACAAACGAATTGTACCGAATAGAAAGGAGCCTAGAAGATACGGGTAAACGTGGTTATCTGTAATGTACAAATAATTTTTCTTATAAGGACAGGAGGACTCTCTACATGTGTCTGAAGACAGATTTGTTTAATTTCTAGGAACCACATTCTCCCTTCCTAAACAAGTGTGCATCCTGACCCTCAATGTCACTCAGTTTAAACTGACAGATGCAACTCAAGGGATATAAACGAATGGCTCTCTCAAAAATTCCTCCACCTAAATAATGAGAAAACCGAATGGATTTTATTCAAAAGTAATGTAACTATTTCACCCAGTCTAGGTCTTTTACCCCGGATCCCTCCCACTGAGATTATAGGGGGTCCTTCCTAATGATATAAGATTAGGAGTGAAACTTTACCGTAGCTTAAAACTCGGCAGACCAGAGGATGATTGTTGTGAAAACATTTCTTTTTTCATCGGCATCTACTTTCTAAAGTACAATTTTGCAATCAATGTCTTTTAGTCTACTCATTCATTTTAATTTTTTGAAGTCGTTGGAGTTCATGCAATTCCACGGGACTATCTCGAAATTATTTACTGGAGATATATGACAATTGTGGTGGGAAAAGAAAACTTTGTTTTATTTACTGGGGAAGCGGGACCCGATAAAAGATTTCTGAGAAGTTGTTATTGTTTTTTTAACTTACTGAATCCGCTCTGTCCAAGGACATAGGTGCAAGCCGGAGATGTGGAAAGAAAACTAAGTTCCTTTGTTTTTTCTCTGATGGGAAAATCCCCAAGGAGGGAAGCTGATGGAAAATTCCATACTAACATGACCAATTGACTATATTTCCCTTGGCCACGTAAGCAAAAACATACAGAAATGTTTGCTCTTTTAAGTTTCATTCTCTGGGTTTGATCTTCCAAGAATCTCATTGGTTTTCTTTTACTCTGATTTTCTAAATGAAATATCTAAAGATAAACGCGCATTTCTTTGATTGACTCAGTGTTTTGCTATTATTTAATAAGAACATTTTACTACACCATTTAAAAGGGTGGCTTCTCAATATCATTTGTAATTTCTTATTGAAAAAGGTTCAAACATCACCTGCGCGAATATATCGCCTATTGCCATTTGTTGGACTGGGAAAATCTTGCATATCGCCCAACCTTAATGCCTGCTGCATTTGGGTCCACCACCAATACACGAACCAGCCAGCTGGACCCAGCAGGCCAATTATCTTCAGAAGATTTCTCTGTTTTAAGAGACACTGTCAGAGAATATATTGACACAGTGACCAAGCCCTGATGGCCACGGCGTTGAAAGTTGCATCAGACAAAAACACTTGCTTACATTGGAAACAGAGACAGGATGTTTAATCCAGACGACGCTCATAT
Organism: Xiphophorus hellerii; assembly: GCF_003331165.1. NCBI lineage: Eukaryota > Metazoa > Chordata > Actinopteri > Cyprinodontiformes > Poeciliidae > Xiphophorus > Xiphophorus hellerii. The sequence continues at coordinate 29,763,284 of NC_045691.1, read as the reverse complement.
TAAAACAAAGTTGAAACACAACTAAATCTGTGCCTCTGTTGCTGCAAATAATTTAAAAGTAGATACTCATTTTTGTGCATCTGTCGGCATCATGTCAATAAATACCAGGTACAATTGACAGATTTATCCCAGGCAGGTAGCACAACTTAGCAGCCAACAAACGTATGTTCTGCACATGGATTTTTATTTTTTCAATGCAGCAACAGCTGAGCGGAGTCGAAGAAAGGCACCAGAGGATTGTCAACATGTTAATACCCCTGGCAGGTAAACAAAGTCAGTTTAATCTTCTTACGAACTGGGCCATGGCAATTTAAAGGAGATCACAGGACACACCCAAACAACCATGACAGAACCAGAAAGACATTTTTGGAAGATAGTTAATCCCTCTCTGACCACAAAGCAAGAAACTCCTTCACTGTGGAAAACTCAGCACAGAGAGCGACTGCTATTATATTAGGTTGTTCAGTAATCTAGAGTACTAAGACTTCCTCTTTCTGCTATTATTGTCATTAGCTTGAATATTTGCTATGGATACAATGGGTTGCTTTGATCTATAGCTGTAATTTTTGAAGAATGTTGTTAAGGAATTATATAAAAAAAATAGATTAAGCTATATGGAAATTCTGTACTGTGACCTACACTTATGTAAGGTTCTCTGTGTTAGATCTAGTGCCTCCGCATCTCCAGTTGTTCTCAATGGACTATTGAATTACTCTCAGTTTATCATATGCCTTGGCACTGAAACATAATCCCGCTGGCCAAAAAGTCTCAGACAGAAACATTTGCTTTTCATTTGTCACATGAAAGTCCACATAAGAAGATGATGCTACATTCAAAAAGAAAAGAAAAAGCTGCATATTTAACAGTGAAAATTGACAGGAAACGACTCTAAACTATTAAACAATTTAAAACTGTTGATAAATTAAACAGTAGTTTGTACATTTTGCATTTATTTTATAGGTTGTCTTCGTGTTCATTTGATTATTTTTTTTAAAATAATATTTTCCTTAAGTTAAAACATTTTCTTTCACAGTAAAACACTGACCCAATGCCATCTAAGAGGAAAGGAAGAAAACGTGTGAATACTCACACAGCTTGTGAAGGTGAAGATCCCCTGGAGAGCCCCCATAACCGGCGTGCTCCGTTACAGCAGCCTTGTCCCAGTCACATTCTCACTCTGCCTCGCAGGAAGGTTTTCCTTTGAGCCGTGGACTGAAGCTGCTTCAGTCGGCTGTCCGGTCCGACTCTGAAACTCTGCAGTTCAGTTTGATTGGCTTGTGGGTTAAACACCTCATCTGCGTAGAGCGTCGCGCTGCCGTAGGCGTCCTGAGACCTGCTGACTCGTGGAAAGCAATTTCAGCTTTTCATCAAAACAAAAGTAGGCGATCAACTATTAAGAGTCTCGTTAAAACCGACTGATATGAAAAGCTTGTTTCGTGACATGTTTCTCCGCCACGTTGCCCAGCCCTAAGGCTGTGACATTACACAGCCACTTCATCCACCTGCTACTCTACAAGTGCATAAATGTTGTATATTTTTCTTTTGATATATATTCATAATTTCTTTTATTATTATTTTTTCTTCATCACTACATCAAAATATTTTCCTAGCCTGTAAACCTTTTTACTTTCAATAGCAAAAGTGATTCTGATAACTCTTGTTCTTTCTTTCACTGTACCGGCTTCCTGCACTTTTGGATTTATTTTTGAAATTCTGGTTTGAACTTTCATGGTTGAGATCTTCGAGTCAGATGTTATTGGCTGCATCCTGAACCCGTTTCAAAACCAGTGGACGCCGTGCTTTTCTGGGACGCCCTCCCACTGTCCCTACACTGCGGCCACTCTTAGGAAACAACTAAAGGTATTTTTTAAATTAGTTTGTTTTTTTTTTTTGCTTTTGTTAATCACTTTGTGATCTATGTGTGTGTGAAAGGTGCTATAGAAATACATTTTTACTTTCTTATGCTACTTACTTGAGGTCAAGTTATCGTTAGTGATCGATGTGGAGGAACAAAATGTCACATTTACTGTCATACATAAGCGTACATATTAAAGATTCCATCCATCCATCCATCCATCTTCTTCCGCTTATCCGAGGTCGGGTCGCGGGGGTAGCAGCTTCAGAAGGGAGGCCCAGACTTCCCTCTCCCCAGCCACTTCTTCTAGCTCCTCCGGGGGAATCCCGAGGCGTTCCCAGGCCAGCCGAGAGACATAGTCCCTCCAGCGTGTCCTGGGTCTTCCCCGGGGCCTCCTCCCGGTGGGACGTGCCCGGAACACCTCACCAGGGAGGCGTCTAGGAGGCATCCTGACCAGATGCCCGAGCCACCTCAACTGGCTCCTCTCGATGTGAAGGAGCAGCGGCTCTACTCTGAGTCCCTCCCGGATGACTGAGCTTCTCACCCTATCTCTAAGGGAGAGCCCAGCCACCCTACGGAGAAAACCCATTTCGGCCGCTTGTATCCGCGATCTCGTTCTTTCGGTCATGACCCAAAGCTCATGACCATAGATGAGGGTGGGAACGTAGATCGACCGGTAAATCGAGAGCTTCGCTTTTTGGCTCAGCTCTCTCTTCACCACGACGGACCGGTACAGCGCCCGCTTGACAGCAGACGCTGCGCCAATCCGCCTGTCGATCTCCCGCTCCCTTCTTCCCCCATTCGTGAACAAGATCCCGAGATACTTAAACTCCTCCACTTGGGGCAGGACACCCCCCCTGACCCGGAGAAGGCACTCTACCTCTATATTAAACTATATACTCTATATTAAAGATTCCTTGCTAATATTTATAAATTAGCTCCACAAATCTGTGATTTTGACTGTATATATATATAAAAAAAAGACTAACTATTGAAGGGAGTAATTAATATTAAAAGACGTTCATTATTATTTAATTTTATTTGTTGAATGCAGAAATAGCTATTTATTAATATTTTAACTGTTTAATGTGATCTAGCAACACATTGTGGTACAACTGGCCATTGAGAACATTCATATTGATCTGACCCGGTCCGGGCCAGACCCCCGAGAGCAAAATGAGGGGGAGTCACTATGGGAAACCTGGTCATTTTGTGTGGAAGTCTAACACTTTGTGTAAACGACTGCTTTAACATTTTCTCAACTTGTTCAATTTTGCTCAGGATGTGACTTAGGTCAGTTCATTTTGATGATGATACTGAAACCACTAAGATTTATTCCAGTCACATTTTTTTTTTCTCCGTTTATGCCTCCAATCATTTCTCCATTATCATAGCAACGTTCATCTTCTGCGCATGTGGACATAGAAGTCTCATTGCGGCAGTACGATCAAGCTAATAAAAAAACAATAAATTGGAATTGAACACCAAGACTTGCTGTGTAACGGAAGCTTTATAACCTAAAGGCAATTTAGAGACATCACAACAGTGAACCTAACTAAGAGATGCATTTTTTTACCTGAACCAAAATTAAGAATTTCCACCATTTATGAACAATAAAAGTATTAACAGAATGCACTTTGATAGCATTACCTCTTTTCTGTTCATTATCTATATATATATATATATATATATATATATATATAAAAAAGGATTTTTAATCACACAAAATGTATAGACAGTCAAACAAAATACAACTGTGTGCAAAAGTAATAATGTTTAATTCAAATAAAACCATGCAACAGGTGACAGTCACCCTGATCAGGCTCTACCCCATTACAAAATAAACATCCAAAGCCGTACGTTGTCTTCAGTGAGCGTTCGCTGAACGACGGAAAGAAGAGACAATTCCATGGAATACACAGGAAAAAAAATAAACAAAAACAACAAAGCTGAACGAAAACGTTCTCCAGTGGTGATCCTCACAGAAACGCCCCCCACACCTCCCTTCAAAGCCCCCATTTGGCCCTCTTCCCAGTGGTTGCTAACAATTAGCACAAAGCACTATGAAACATATGGCACAGAAGTTTGGCACAAAAAAAAGAAAGAAATTAAAACAAGTTAAAACAAAGCAGCAACACTCTGATACACAACGTCAAGAAGATGTTCATCTGCTTGTATTGGACATGCTTAGTTGAAGAAAGGTCCCGAGAAGTTTACACCAGGAAGAAACGGGAACGATTGGAAATGTGAAGGTAACTTATGCGAAGTGGTAAATCGTCTGGGTTTTGTTTTTTTTTTCCGTTTTTGCTGGGGATCATTTGCAGCAGATTGTGGTTCGTCATGCACAAAATGTCAACAGCCTCACATGATCCCAGAATACGCCGATACATTCCGTCAGACCATTTGATAGGTAGCGATCTGGATGCAAAGAGGAAAAAAATAAAAGCTGACTAAGACTTTTGTTTCTTTTTACTTTTATACCGCTGGCCAGCATGACAGACAGCTGGGCAGCGGGTGAGGCGGCTGGGTCCTCCGGGCAACGGAAGGCTCTGAAAGGAAGAAGTTGGGGCTGACAGTCTTGGATAACATGATGGTTGAACACCTTCAGAGAGAGAGTGTGTGCATATATATATATCTGTATATGTGTGTGCGAGTGAGAGTGTTGACAGTAGCAGCAGCTTCAGTTGCTGTAGACCTGACCCTCAGGCGGCTGGGAGAGCCTGCTGTTCTCTTTCATCATCATGTGCTGCCTGAGCTCCTGCAGCACCATCTTGATGTTGTAGGAGTTCTTCCACCGGGACAGCGCCGACACAGACTTTAGGTCCACCTGAGGAAAGAAACGCTCCCTTCGTTTCATCTGTCTTACTTCAGCGTCAAATATATGTTACAACTCAATTTACTTGGGGTTTGTTGTTACAACTGATTTCGCGGAAATTTCATTTAATTTCCATTAGATGGAAATGAAAAACCATCATGTCTTGACTTTTCAAAAAAATAAAAAGAATGATGGTTTTGTTTGGTGGTGTTCATGTTTTTAAATACTGTTTGTTTACTTATTTAGTTCTTTCTTTTTAAATACATGCAACTGGGGATGCACGATATTGAACTTTTGGTCGATATGCCGATATACTAAAACTCATTTGGCCAATAACCGATACCAATACTGATATTTTTTCTTATACTTACTTACTGAAACTATATGGCTTTTCTGTACAGCATTATTTTTGCATCTGATACCAAATGCAAAAGCTAAAAAGGAAGCTGAAAACGATGCCACACTTTCAATTTGCATTATATTTAATGACAAATTTATTTATGACATCTGCTCTCTCCAAGAAAATGACAACACTCAAGCAGCGCAAATTTGTAAATCTTCACAAAACTAAACTGAACCTGCTCACAAGCACATCAGTCGTGGATTAATACTTAACAGTTTCTCATGACGTTGTGCTGTGCTGCCGATATCGTCATTGGTTTGTCATACAAACAACTCTTTTTACACCAGTGAGTTATTTTGACAGAATGACCTATTTGTTGGATATTAAAATTTACAGCCAATATCGTCCGATGCCGATAATATTGTGCATGCCGACATGCAACACCTTACAAATGAGGGAAGACGTGCTTTTCCATTACTGAAAGCCTTTCAAATAAGTAACTTTTCACAAAACACTATCCGTAAGTCACATGGGCTAGCATCGAAGATTATTATGCAATCTGAAAAGCAAAAATGTGTGGAAAAAAAAAAAAGACACTCACCGCACCATTTGAACTGTTAACACCAGTCAAGTTGATTTTGTTAACAAAGCGGACCATAGGCGGGTACTCTGGGTATCTGTGACCGCAGTCTACTTTCAGACTGTATATTCTGCCTTCATAAACAGTCTGAAATGAAAACAGGTAATAAAAAAAAAAGTACAAATGTATAAAATGGGGAGAAAACCCCCCCAACATGAACCTCTGACTGGGTCCAGCTTTGCTTTGGACCGCGTTCAAAGGCTTCTGGTGTCAGAAGCCTTTGAACTTAAGAGTCTCATTCCTGACATTAAGACACAGAGTTGCCAAACGTGATCACACTTATATGTTGGTTCTTCACGTGATTATACACAAAGTTTCACGCCATAGCATGGTCCAGCAGAGCAAAAAATGAGAGAGGGCAGGAATTTCTGTAGTTGGGTTTCTACCAGAACCAGCCTGAACTTTTGTTCCCCAAAGTTATTTTCAGGAACCTTCGGTGCAGAGACGGTGAAAATGTTTCTGATTGGTCCATTGCTTAGATTTTCAGCCAAGTGGGGTCAACTGATACAAGTTCACTAGCATTAAGTTTATGTCCAGACAAAAATGTGCTGGCAGCCAAAAACCTTTAGGTGTGGTAACTCTTTAGCTACGGTGTTGGTTTGATCACCTATTTATTCAGAGTTAAAACACTTTGTTCCATTTTAAAAACGTGTTCTGTGTGTGTGTGTGTGTGTGTGTGCCGGGAGGGGGCTCACCTTAGCAGGGCCGATAATCATGCCGTTCCAATGAGTTAGCATCATGTCGTCATCATCAGCAAGGCCCCAGCTCACCGTACCGTCTCCACCACCTTTCTGACCTTCTTCCAGCTCCTCCAGCAGCCGAAAGCTGCGAGGAACAACAACGCCTTTTATACGCACACACACACACACACAGTGAGAGAAAAAGAAACACATTGAAAAATAAATACATCACTACTTTTAAACCCCAGTCCTTGATACACACAAACCTGCATGTTTTCGATGTTTTGTTTTACGACTTCAGCACACCTGATAAAAATTGATGGCTGTACCGCAATCATCTGAGTCAGGCGTGTCAAAGCAGAAAAACTTCTAAAACATGAACGTAAAACGATAAACACTGGCTTACACAAACAAGTCTTCGATGGAGAGAAACGTTTCTGTAGATAATACCTGCAGGTGACGCCTTTTCAGAGCCTTTAGAGAAGGAAGCTACGTTTGTCTCAAACCACAGCTGCACAATGTGTTGAAAATACATCACTTTACCGCCAGTGTCCACACTAATACCAATATTGAATAATAATGTTTGAACCACATGATGTTCTGATGTTATATACTCCTAGTCTCAACTAGTGGTTTCCACATTTCCTTCCTTTACTAAGGAACTATGTATAAAATGAGGCACGTTTACTAGGCTCAAAAAATACAAAGAGAAAGTAACACAAATCCTCTTGCTTCAAATGTTATGTTTGTGTGGCTTATTTTCTGGTTTTCCATTTTATTTTAATACATCTTCGATGTGTTTTAATGTCAGAGAGCAGAATAGCTGAAAACATTTTTAATATATGCTAATCCGATGTAACCGCGGTCTAAAAGTGTTACTTGGTGCTGTGTGTGGATAAAGATGTACTCGTCTTTATTCACAAAAGACTTCCCGTTTTCTTTTTTAATTTTTAAGTTCATAACTTTTCAATTAGAACGCCACAGATTCGGCGACTCATTAAAACCATATCTCTATTATTATTATTGTTATCTTCTTCCTTGTTTGACGGGTTTGCACCAGACATGTTCTTCCTGGTTGAGCTTCAATAGACTTCCTTCGTTTAATGGTGAGTGCGCCCTCTGCTGGCAAGGACATAAGCTGCACAGGTGGTAGAATTTAATAAATATTTTAAACGCGAAGAGGTACACAGACGTATCTAAACCGCAACAGAGGCTCAATGTTTATACACACTTTCAAGTTGTCCAACTGGGAGAAACAAACGTTTTAACTCGGGTACAGATATTGTTAGAGCTTTTAAAAGCATAAAGTTTTACGAGGATTTATCAGGAATGTCGTGGCTCCAGTAAGCTCATCTCAGAGGAGTCCACTGATGCAGCTGCCGCCTCAGATAACAGGGGGCGTCACCACTAAGAGACCACATAAGCCGCAAAAATCCCTGGCTCATGCCAGCCCTGTTTTAAACGGTGGAATATTTCAGCCTTCCCCCCGAGCGCTTAGATAGACCAGGACAATGAGTCTAACGGAGCTATGAAACAGCTGCTGAAACCCTGGACCGGTTCGACCTGCTAGCTAGCTATAGCACCCTTGGTGACAGCATCCTGCCACATTCAATCACGAAGGAAATCTAACTTTTAAGGGCTGCTGGACTCTAACAAAGCCGATAACCAATGAAGAGATAACCGGTGACCGCTTGTAAACTGCACCGGGAAGGAAAATATTTGCCAACGTACTATTAAAAACTGTCGGTAAAGACAGAAAGAATGACTACCTGATCCGGCGGCGGCCGCCATATTTGTCACTGTGCCGTGATAGCGCGCACGTACAATGCTCGTTCCCGCTTACGCATACCCCGTGCTTGTTTTGACTTTATTGGCGGTTGGCAAGTTAATGTAAACGCATTACCGCAAGGACGGGACTACTGGGGTAACAGTTGCTCAACTAACATAACGCCTTGCAACTCTATTGATTTGCCACCCTCGCTAGTGACTGAATTCAGGAAATGGTTTAGGCAAATTAGACATTAAGAACGTGAACCTCTTTTTTTCCGATAACATTGAATGCAACTCGATGTAACTTGACTCCTGCCGGGACGTTCTGAGTGCGTAGCGGGAAGCGCGAGAGGAGCTGCGAGGACAGAAGGCAGCACCATTGATATTTACTGAATTGGACATCACGTGACCTATAGTGCGCCCAACATGCGCTCCAGCTATGCATTGATTCGGGATTCGGGTCAGGCAAAAAAAAAAAAAAATCTAAAAGAAGGATGCAATGATTTGTTATTAGTTGTCAACACTACGACAGCTAGATAACAAAGGTCCAAGACTATCACATTTCACAGGTCAGTAAAATGGGAAGTAGGTCAGTTATTCTACAACATGACTTTGAAATCTGTAACATGTACCTGTCCTGTGCGGCACAGTTCCGTGTTGCGGTTCAGTTAAAATAACACACACCTACCGTACACTCCGACAGATCAATTAAACGTCTGAACACAAATGTTACAAAATGGTAACGGGCTGAACGCTCTGGTTTTGGTGTCGTTACGTACGTCTTTTGTTTTGCATTGATTGGAAACATGTTTGTGTTTATTCGGTGTTCATTCCTCCCGGGGCGCTTGAACGCCTGTCTGTTGCCATGACAACATGTCTGCGTGGAGGAAAACCTAAAATAGAGCGAGCAAACGCAGAACAGAAGTGGTTTTACGTTCTTTTACATTTATAAAGAACTGGGAGCTTTATAACCAGCTCCCAGTTCTAGACACTGTCTTCCTTTATTTCTTCAAACTTTCCTTTTTGATAAAACTTACAGTTAGACTGGCGTTGAGCAATTTGTGTTGTTGTACTGCCATATTCTTATGCTACTGGAGGACAAACTCACCACTTTTCTCTCATTTTTTTTTCTACTCTTCTCCAATTTGCATTGTTTGCTGTTATTTCAACTGTTAACTTTTTGTTTTCTCTCACCTGGTCTGGTGATCTGATTGATCTGTGATTCCATCCCGGAGGACATCGGCGGAGATAATGCTGCAATCACCTAACTGTTCTCCCTCTCTTGCTTATAACTTTTTATTTTCATGAACATCAAAAAAAATCCTAGAAATCTTTTCTTTTCTTCAAAACTATTCAACCTACATTGAATAATTAATTGAGCATACTGTACTGTTTGATAACTAGGATCCATTGGAATATATGATTGAATGGAAATGATTTTTTTTTTTTTGTAAAGTGCCTTGCGGCGACATTTGTTCTGAATTGGCGCTACATAAATAAACTGAATTGAATTGAATGGGTACATTCATTGTTCTACTTGCTTAACTCAACCCAACATGTCCTGGGACCTCAAAGTCTTGTTAATAAGGTATTATTCCAAAGTAAAAAAAAAAAAAGGTTTTCATTTGGTAAATTTGATTTAATCTTGAATTTAGTTTTAAGTTTCCAAATTTACTTAGAGAAATTAACCTTATATGTAAAGCCAATGCATACCTGGAACATTTCAAAACCATTTGGAGATATTTCATCATTTTAGCAACACAGTTCTCAGGTAGAAATTTCTGTCTGACCTGATATCCGAGGACAGAGTAGTTATGCCACAGTTATAATTGGCTCCATAATTTTTTGCACTGTAATGTTTCAAGACTTTACACATAGTTTGTTACCATGAGTTGGATGTGACTACTTCAGATGCTGCATTTCTTCTATAAGTCCATTGTTGAGAGAGTCGTCTCTTCTGCCATCATCTGTTGTGAGGAGAAGCAACCTGATAGAGAAAGCTGGTTCTGCTCTGATTCTGGTTCTGTTCTGGGGACGACTCAGGATTCTCTGGAGATGATGACGCAAAATTAATAAAATTATGGACAACCCTGACCATTCTCTTCTTGAGTCTGTCTTAGAAAAACAGAGTGCTGTAATACAGACCGCTACAGAAGATCTTTCCTTCTAATAGCCATCACTATCTACAATAACTTAAAAAAAAAAAAAATTGAATTAATATGAGCTACAACAAAAAAATTTTCCCCTTTGGGATCAATAAAGTATATTTGAATCTGGATTTGAATTATAACTGTATAATTTGCAGTTATAATTCAAATCCAGATTTTATCCAGGTGTTATTAGTAAGTTATTGTTAGTTATTACTAGGATATTAGTCAAAATCCTTCAGATGTCAGAGTCAGGTGTTGGAAAATATTAATATAACCACCTCACATTTTATTTTTTATATTCAACCTGCTACCAACCTTGCAAATACAAGCAGGAACAGACGACGGCGGCAGGTTAGAGGTGACCACTTGAATCACTCTCCTTCTCAGACTCGTGTTTGACAGAGTTTTGTCCGTGGTTATGAGACAACAAGGCAGAGGAAAGAGATTCCCCTCTGCTCCACACCTCCCCCCATGCACGCTCCCATCCCTCTGGAAGCCAGCCTCCTGACCCTCCATCCCCCATCGCATCCAATCACCGGCCGGCCTCTCTCTTTGCTGAGCGTTTGACGATGAATGGCTCAGTGTTTTTCACAGGGATGTGAATGCAGAGCGTTGCCCTCTGACAGACAGGCTCACTCATTCACACTCCGTTTTTTTACTTTCTCCAACTTCTCCCTGCCACCCTGCTATGAATGCTTGCGTTCCCCTCCACCCCTCCTCCCTCTTGTTTCCCAGAATCACCGTTTCTAGACTGCTGTGTGAATTCAGAGTAAAAATAAAAAGCTTTGACTAAGATATGCATTACCCTGCCGTGGTGTTTATCGTTCTCGTTCATTTGGACCTTGCAACCTTTACAATCTAAAGGTTACGGGCTTAGAGACATTCTACACAAATAAAATGTATTTAGGAAATTTCTTGTAATTTTTAAAGAACCAACATTTTATTTAAATTTTTAGGATTCAGAATAAAGAGAAATATAAAAGAGGATAGATATTTAGAAAAAAAAAATCACATAGATGCCAACCTAATGACAAGAAAAACAGATATGAAAACGTACTACTGGCATTTTTAGTGTCATTCTTTGTGAACAGTTAGTTCAAATATTGCAGTTAAATATTTTTAATAAAAAGCATTTGTTATTATATCTGCAAATAATTAACTGGTTCCTTTTACGTTTTAATCAAAGTAATTCAGAGCCATTGTTGAAGGTCCAAAGAGCCACAGGCGGTGGACCCTGATCTACACTCATCCTTTGCTACATTTGTCCAAACAATCTTGACGGGGAGGTCAAACCATGGCGCAGTAATCAGATGCATGTTCCCAGTCGGCCACTAGGGGGAAGCCGCTTCAGCCAGTTCTCCACCACCATCTGCTGCTGCATTTCACTATTTCATATTGAACCTCAGTGAGAGCGCATACATGATGCTGTTATGTTTTTTTTAAGCTGCTGCTTGAAAACCTTTCAGTGTGGTGAAAAGTGACATTAAGGTAAAGATGATCAAACTTATTCGCAGAGTTGGAAAGTAACTAGTTACATTTACTCAATTAGATTTACCTGAGTAACTTTTGTGGGGGAAAAAAAGAAAGAAAAAAAAAAGAGTATTTTTACCACGCTGTACTTTTTACTTTTACTTGAGTAATTTTATTCTGAAGCATTGGTACATTTGCTTAAGTAAAATTTCTGGATTCTTTAATGATGAACAAACATGTTTTAACCAAAAATTCACCAGACACAGACACACAGCTGCAGGTTTTGTTAAAATGTCATACGTTTTTTTTTATTGAAAGACACTGATTTGGAAAGCTTGTCTTTTGCCTGATTTTGCTGTTTTTTGTTAATATATGAATTATTGTCATCTTTATTCTTTAAATACCAAAATTTCCACTTAGCTTTATATTTTTGGTCCGTCCAATTAATGTATTTTATAAATATTAAATGATTGATAATTTGATCCATTATTCAGTATTTGAGTAGACTCTTTACCAAATGCTTTTTTACTCTTACTAGAGTAATTTCTTGGATGGATACTTTTTACACTTACTTCAGCAAAAATATGTTGGCGTAGTGCTGCTCTGACTTGAGTAAAATTTTCTGTACTCTGCTCACAGGTGCTTATTCGATTTAACACCTTCAATGTTAAACCACAGGAACGGGACATCTTTCTTCCAAGTGATCAATATGATAATGTTCTTATTATCATCATTGGTACCTGTTTTTATTGTTATTTAAGCGCTAGCTTTCGATATTAGATTATATTTACAAACCGGGCTGAATCTGCAGCAAACAACTTTTTCTGATAATAGTCTTTGTTCTGGTTCTGAAAAAGTATCTCTTAATTTGTTTTGCTAGCAGTGCGGGTAATATTTCTTTCCCCTGGGATGACTTTAGTAGCAGCTTGTTGTAGAGAATCCCATGGGTACCTGAAGGCACCATTGTCCCTTCCCCTCTGCCCGTCCCCCTTTTGACGCCGGTGGAAATCTGGGCAACTCGGAGCGACTCCGAGCATTTCAGGCACCATTCACCGGCTGCGGTAGGAGGGTCGAAGCTTGCTGAGGGGGAGCCGGAGGGAGCCCGCTTCACTTCGTCAGACTTTCCTCTAAGCGCTACACAGAGAAGGAAAGCGGGTGTTTTCTCCATGAAGCGCTTTGGTGTGTGAAGCACAGAAAGTGGTTGGCGCTGGACCCGGACTCTGGGATATTCTGTTGTTACGTCGTGGGGGGGAAAAAAACCCCGCTGCTGGTCTCTGCACAGAGCAGCAGCCACACTGGATAGTTTGAAGGAAACTACTGGAACTTGACCTGAGCTGGAATAAAGACGCATTATTGGTGAGGAGAAAGTTGAACTCAGAGTAAGGTGAGCGGCTGGCTGTGTGTGCGTGTTGAATTAACCCCGCGCTCCTCTCAACTGTGTGTATTTTAGGCATCAATTAACAAAACAACCTTCTGTGTTTTCCCACTTGTTTCCCAGCATGAACCACTTGCTGTTTTTAAAAAAATATATTTTCGTTGAAGATGTTGGCCTTTCTTTGGTTTGTGTTTTACGGCAGAACGTCTGCTAAGCACCCAATGCAGGGCCGGTGCTAGCCAGTTGGGTGCCCAAAGCGCAAATGCTTTGTGGTGCTGCTCATGTGGAACCATTTGGTGGTGGAAAAATAAAAGACTCACAAAGACTTAAAGTGGTATTAAAACGAGGAAACAGATAAAGTCTACTGAATGAACCGTAGCAATGGGGAGTGTGACACAGAAGTAGGACCCATCCTGTATAGTGATGTTAGAATATGACTTATTTTTGTTCCGATTTCACGTGTTTGATGCAAACCATCAAAACCCAACAAACAGGTCTGAGTTTACTACCACAGGGAGGATAGATGAATCTTTTCCTCAAATAAATATGTTACTTTTGTATATCAATATGCTTTATATACTTTAATTTTTAATATGTTGTAATTAAAGTCAAGTTTATTAGTATGGAGCATTTTACGCAACATGGTAATTCAAAGTGCTTTACATGACAAAAACACAAATCAATAAATAAGCAAAACAGAAATGTTACATTACAGTGGCAGAAAAAGCTGAAATAATGAAAAAGTAATGAAAAGTTGTTATCCAGATCAGAATTAATCAACGCCCCACTTATCATTAACCAGATATTAATAATCTTTGTTTTTAAGGGTCTCTTCATAGACATCATCATATAGGCTGTTGTAAGCATGATACATGGAGTAGACGGTTGTGAGTCCTACAATAACAAGCAGTTATTTTGGGTTAGTGCTAGCCTAGATGCTATCATTACTATTTCAGCTAGTTTTAGCTTTTTAGCTAATTATAGCTTTCACATGAGATTTCTTCACCCTGCATGGGGTATTTTACTGTTGGTCAACTTGCTAATGATAGCCTAGATGCTATCATTAGTATGTCAGCTTGCTTTAGGGTTTCAGCTCACTTTAATTTATAAACTGCTGGGACCTTAAAACACGGCTATTAAAGAAAAATACGTTGTGCCTAAAGAAGAATTCCATCTGTCATTTAAATTCTGATGCTAAAAATGACAAATTTGTATCAATCTGTAGCTCCAGTTGGGGGGCCACACAAAATGGTTCCAAGAGCCACGAGTGGTCCTCGGACCACACTTTGGAAACCTCTGAATTAGATCATTGTTTCATTTTAAGACACATTATTATTATTTGTTGCTATTTTGATAGGGAAAATAGCATATTTCAATCACAAACAATACTTTTCAACTGAATGAGAAGAACCACGACATGTCTGTCACCTAACCACTAAAAGTCAGAAGTCAGCTAGTTTTAAAAAATGTTGTTTTTTAAAAAAAAAATAAAGCAATGTTTTGTGATTTTATTGATCACAAATTTCCAAAAGTTTCTCTGTAAAGAGGGAGATGAAATTCGTCGGGTGAAACGGCGTGTTCTTTTGACGATAAAGCCCATGGCGAAACCTGTTTGGGATGTTTAAACACAGGCAGCGTCCCTGGAGAACAGGATGTCTTCAACCAGAATCAGTCTTTCTTTCTTTCTTTCTTTCTTTCTTTCTTTCTTTCTTTCTTTCTTTCTTTCTTTCTTTCTTTGAGACGGGTATTATGAGGATGTGCAGCGTCCTCTGTGATTGGGTGAAGAAACTACTTTCAGCTGGCAGTTATTGCTTTTGGGTGAACAAACCACTCTGGTGGTTCTGGTTCTAAACCACTTATTAAAATACAAAGCGAATGATGAAGGCCTCCATTACAATAATCTCCAAATAGCCATAGATGTGATTTCGGGCACCTGTTTTTTTGTTTGTTTGTTTGTCTTTAATAGCCAGAGTGAGCTATGTGGTTATATCTGCTGACCGTGCCTGAGCTCCACATGCCAAAGGTATTGTTCAGGAATTTAATAATGAAAACCCGAATTTAAGGAAGATTCAGCTCTATTGTTGTGTACCAGCAGTTTCCTCCTGTAGTTCCATTATTTACTCCATCAAAAATATTTAGGAATTATGAAGGTAATATACATTTTTATTTATTTTTTTACATGTATGAGTCAGTTGGTCCTTTAAAAACACGGAATAATAAAACATGAGTGCACTGACTGAAACAGTTGGGGCCCATAGTTTTATTATTCAATAGGTGATCCACATAGACATTTAGTAATAATGCTTATAGAATTAATTAACACTTGTAAGCTGCTTGTGGGTCAGAAAGACTAACTGCATTTTATTGTTGAAATTCAATACAGACACAAACTTTTTACACTTAACAACAAAAAGGATGTTCCTATCATCTTAAATGCATCAAGATGAACAGAAAATATGGTTGCTTTTTGCCTTTTAACTTTAACTTTAAAAGAAAACATTTGAAGAAAAAAGTAATACTCATTATGAGAAGACCAGCAAATTTAAAAAGTACATTTCTATTCAAAGTATAAAAAAACATTTAAGTTTATCTTTAAATTGACCTGTAATGCTTTACTACATTTTCTTGTTTGTATTTGTGTACAATTTTTTAATATGTCAATATCAAACAAATATTGTTTTTCCAAATATGATTTTGTGTGTAAACGACTTCTTGTGGTTTTTCTACCACAAGTAGTCGTGGACTACGTGAAAAGGCAATGACTATTAGTTCTCTACGCTCAGAGTTGGTTTGTAACTAGTTACATTTACTCACTTCCATTTACTTGAGTAACTTTTTTTGAAAAATTGTGCTTTTTACGTGAACTTGGGTAACTTTGTTATGAAGTATTATGAAGTACCGATAGTTTTACTTGAGCAAGTGGTTCCTCTACCCACTGTAACTTCACTGGATGAAGAACAAACATGTTTTAATCAGAAATTCACCAGACACACACCTTCAGTTTTTAAAGTTTCATTAGTTTATTTATTAAAAGAAACTAATTTGGAAAAAATTAATTTTTTATTTGTTTTTTATTTTTTGTTACTTGTATGAATTATTGTCATTTTGGTCTGTAAAATGCCAAAACTTCCACTTAACTTTATTTTTGGGTCCATCTGATTTTTGTAATTTTTCAATATTAAATGATAATTTGATCAGTTACTCAGTACTTTAGCAGACTTTTTACCAAGTACTTTTTTACTCTTACTTGACTAACTTCTTGGACGGCTACCTTTTACTATAACTTGAGTAAAAATATGTTGAAGTAGTGCTGCTCTTACTTGAGTACAATCTTTGGCTACTCAGCCCACCTCTGTCTACACTAAACAATAGCCAGCTCATGAATTGTCAGTGAAGGTGCGAAATGTGATGAAGGGTGTCGGCAGCTGCACGGATGCCACAGAGCGTTTTCATCACCGCGCTGCTTTCCACAAACAAACCAGCCTATGTGCAAAATGTACTCACCTGGTCTCTCCAACACAAGCAAGGCCACACGTTATTTGAGAGTGTAAGAGAACATGGTGATGGTGGCGCCATGTTTGTGCCTGCTTCAGCTAAGCCAGCGACGCCACCCTCTGATCACCAGTGTGCCGATATCTTCATTATTGGAAAATGACTCTGCTTCTCAGACGTTGATGTGTGACCAGGGATTTCATGAAGACATTTTGTGTTTATATGGGTTCAAGACAAAGTGTCTGGAAATCTTTAGAGCTAAGATTTTACACAGATGAAGTCTCAGCTCTGAAATGAAGTAACTCAAGTAGAAACACGTTTCTCTTCAAATATCTGTCTGGCAGTTAGGTTAACAGGAAGCTGAGCAGAAGATGTTGGAGTAGGGGATATGATCCCTGACCATTCTGATGGATGGAAGAGATGGTGTGAACTTCCTCCTTGTCTCTCTGCTCTCTGGTCCTGCTCTACATCTACCTCCTCTTGGATTTGGGGTCATAGTTCAGATATTAGTTGAGCTTTCGAGATGCTAATTAGCTGCTCCCAGTTGTAAAAAGAAAAGCCAAAAAAATAACCTTGTTGCCATGATTATGCACCGTAGCAACTGTCTGAAAGTAAAAAAGCATTAACAAAAATCCGTCCAGAACCAGTGAATAACTGTCCAATTCGATTCCTCAATAATAAAAAAAAAGTATATAGTCTCAAAAAGAACAAATCAGAACTCGTGTAGCAAATTCTGCCCCAACATGCTGCCACCATCAGCAATTCTAGAATCTAAAATAAGATGGGCACCTTGCGCCTTGCAATGCTCTATAGAGTGAATGGGTAAAGAAGATCAGTGGAAAGTCTTTTCTTGTTCACTGCATAGCCTGTGTTGAGGTCTTTAACCTCGTCAGGTTTCCAAAAAAGATCTGAATTAGATGTTGCTTAGCAACGACCGTACCCGGAGCTACTTTTTCCGGCGTTGTCAGAAGAGTCCGTGGGATCCAGGTTGCAGGTGTGAAAATTTGCTAACGCCTTAAAGTTCACCATTCTTTGGACTAAAGCATCATAACTGAACTCTTCCTGCTCTTTTGTGCCATAAAATGAGACGCAGATATTCGGCGCTATTCAGACATAATCCCTGCCACTGGGCCTTTGCAGAAACTGGAAACTCAACCTAGTAGACGGCCATTAATCTCCAAGACACCTGCCTAACCAAAATAGGCCATATGCCAGGTAATGCAATAATGGCCTAATAATAAGAAATAATCAAACAGTAAGTGTGCTCTGCTCAACTCCCACAGTCTTACTACTGGTATTTATTACTCTGCTTAGTGTAGTTTTAAAAAAAAAAATTTTTTTTTTTCACCTAATGTTTAGGTTGCCAGACCGGCAGTGGAAGTGTTGGGAATTTCCTTTGAAATCAGGGAGACTGATGATAACTCTCCCAGTGAAAATAAAGCGACCCAGACGCACGCACCGCTGCTGTGGAATGTGGAGGAGATTTGAGATCTTTGAAAGATCAAGTGCTCTGTGAGCATGTGAATTATTAACTCGCTGTGTGCTCCCACGCCTTGACGGTCCTGGCGTTTAAGTGTTGGCAGTGCGTTCTCCAGAAAGCAGCAGGTGCGGTCGTGTGAAGCCGGCGCTGAAACGGATTTGAAGAGCTTCGTCTCGGGAAGAAGTGAACCGCTTAGAACCTGAAGAAGGCTTGTGTGCACGTTTTAGGGGTTGAGTGGGCATGAATAAATGTTTCAGAGTGTATGTACTAAACTAGGTAGGTGTGCTTTTGGTTCCAAGAAGCGGTTTGTTTGATGTTTTTGATCACTTTGAAGAACAGTCAACACTGCTGTAAACACTGCAAAAACTCAAAATCTTACCAGCTAATTTTTGTCTAGTTTTTAGTGCAGATATCTTAGTAAACTTAAGACAAAACTAACTTGCAAGTAATTTTTCAGTCAATAATTCCTAAATATTGCTGAAAAGACTCTAGTTCCACTGACAGATTATTTCGCTTATAACAAGACATTTTTCCTGTAAGTAAAATAATTTGCCAGTGAAACTGGAACTTTTTCATCAATATTAAAGAATTATTGACTTAAAACAAGTGGCTATATCTTCCCGAAAAGTTACTTCTAAGTTATGTTTGTCTTATTTCAAGTGTGCTAAGACATTTGCAGTAGAAACTAGACAAAAATACTTGGTAAGATTTTGTGGTTTTGCAGTGAGCTGCTTTTTTATGAGCTCAGCTGTTTGGGCCTGAAGGATGCCTTTTGTCGCCTTGGTTTTGTCAAAGGGTTTTTCCTCTTAGACTTCATTCACCACTCTCTGTGCTGCTCTGTGTTGGTGTGAAATCCAAAACTGATGGTGAAATTTCCTGAAATGATAAAGGTAAATAGACCTTTACTGGTGTATGAATAGCCCTGGACAAAACTGAAACTGGTGAAACTGTGAAAGTAACTTAAACACCAAACCCTTTCTGCTCTGAGAACAGGGTACATAGTTCAAGTCATGCAATGGTTCTGAAAAGTGTCCACACCTCTGCCAGGCACTCAGGATGAAATAAAAAACGACACCGCGATGAATCATTTTGAAACTTGTTCCACACTAAAAACCAAACAAATCTGTTGGAAGGAGAAAAATTCAAAAAGTGCAGTACCGGAGTTGAGCTACTTTGTTGCAAATGTTTTTACTGAATTTAAGCATTCAGCCTTTGGTAGAATCCGCATCTTCACTTTGCAGTGCAAACGCTCTCTAAGTCTCCCTGTTGCAAAGTCAGTGTGTTTGTAGCAATGAGAGACACTTGGTTTGTACCGAGGTGCTGAGAACTTAGTTTAGAACTACGCAACACGTTAATTAGTCCGACATGAAGCAGGTAAAGCAGCAAGTTCTGTCTGACGAAACATAGGTTTATCATAAGAGCTACGTAGACAATTGCGTGTTTTGCCACCATTGGCGGGACAGCTGCTCTGGTGTAGCAGAACAGTGACCTGCAAGATATTCACGCTGCAAAATCATTAAACCTTACAGAGTATTATTGTTCTAGTTTCTAGTGCAAATTTCTTAGTACACTTGAAATAAGAAAAGCTAACTTACAAGCTACTTTCCAGCAAGATATATGGAGCTTGTTTTAAGTAAATAACTCCTTAAATAATCGGGAAAAGTTTTAATTCCATTAGCAGATTATTTCACTTATAACATTGGAAAAAATGTCTTGTTATAAGTAAAATAATCTGCCAGAGGAAATAGTACTTTTTCATCAATATTGAGGAGTTACTTAAAACAAGCTCCTACTGTATATCTTGCTGAAAATGTACTTGTTAGTTTTTCTTTCAAGTTTACTAAGATATTCACACTAAAAGCTAGACCAAAACTACTTGGTTAGATTCAGTTTTTTGCAGTGCACTGCCAGATATGGTAAACTAAGAAGCTTCAGGAAAAATTTGCGACGTAGCATATTGGCTTAAAATTCAAACCGCCACATAGCAGAACACTTTCGGAAGTTCTTGAAGAGAAATATGCGGTCCATCTAGACAGTCTTATCCACCACTATTGAGAACCTCACAATTGACAGGCATCTTTTTGTTTTGTTATTATTACTCTGTGTTAGAATGGCCCTTAGCGGCTGGTTTACAAAGGAGTCTTGAGGCAGAGAAATAGTGCAGACCAACCAGGTGTTTATTCTCCAACATTTAACATTTAGACAATCCTGCTTACAACGGTCCTGGGTCCCAGCAGCAACCACACCTACCAACCTGCAATGTGGCCAACATGCAGGTTTTTATAGTTCCTGGCTGCTCCAATTAACAACCCCACCAAGAAACAGGCTAGGACAAAATACATGTACACAAACAATCTTGACAAAACAACCAAGTCTTCAACACAATATTAACAAACGCTCTTCATTTTTAAGCAGCCATTTCATTTCTAAAAATACCTTTCTATAAATATAAATCCAATCATTAAACTTCTAAAATGCATCGTTCTATCGCTCCCCCTCTTCCATCTGCATTGGTCTCTTCCGGAACCTTTATAAGGTGCTCAGGCCCCTGGGGAATCTTTTAGCCTGAACACCCTGCATAGGAAGAGACAGAGGTAAGCCACATCTACACAAACATTTCAGTGTATTTCAAACAGTTACAAGACCCATCCATTTGTTTGTTTTATTTTAACAGGACACCATCAGTTCCAGCTGAGATGCCACTGCACAAAAACACACAAACAATAAAATACTTTAGTCTGTATCTGTCTCTTATTCAACACACCCTTTTAAGTGTCTTCATCCCAGTAATGAAAACCTTCATTACACTCTGCCTCTAGCGTTTTGTCGCACAATAAATGGCCGCTCACGCTTGCTCGCTAGAAGTTTGTCATCTTGTTTTGTCTGTAACTTGGTGTTGAGCATCGCTTTCTTCCTTTTTGCTCTGGTTCATGAGATAATTTGCTTATTGTCACTTGCTAGATTAATTCCTCACTTTATTGTTATGGACTCAATGTTGGACACTTATTAGAACCCAGTATCAACCTTTCCTTGTGCCTGCATCCTTGCATGCTCCTGCTTACCGTTTTATTTTTTTGTTTGTGAAGCAGTTGTTCTGCTTCTTTCTCTTTGAGAAAGAGAGCCAGCCAATGAGAAAAGCTGACACCAATGATTAGGTGACCTAACTGCCTTCCTGATGAAACCTACACATAGGCCTGTCACGATAGCAAATTTTGCTGAGCGATTAATTGTCTCAAAAATTATTGCGATAAACGATAATATTGTTTGAAGACCTTTTTACACTGATTTAATGGAAATGACGTAATAATGCATGTGATTTCCTGCCAAAGATAGATACACCTTATTTTCAAAAGAACACTAAACACTGGAACTGATAAATAAAACAACCAAAAACAAAAATAAAATGGATTCTCAGTCTCCATTAACAAAATATTTACTTGAATAAAAACTAAACAACATAAAGCCAAAGTGGAAGTAAATACTGCATTCAACCGAAAGAGGGCAGATTATGAAGTCTGTATATTATGTTGCCCTTCAGTAATCATTAGATTTAAATAGAGAAGATGGGCACATCGACTACCTGATGCAATAGTTCACACTACATGATTTTTTGCCCCAATTTTTCCCCTTACTACAATCTTAGAACGTTGGCCGTTCTAAGATTATCGCTTGCGATTTCGTAACCGATCATCCTGTAGTGTTTGGTGTGTTACGGTAGATTGTAGTTGCCTCCGATCCAAATCAGGGGTTTTCCCCGACTGGGAGTTTAACCAGCCTGTTGAATGTGACAGGTAGCCAATCAGAAAGCGCGGATTCTCCTTCTTTCTGAGGGAAGATTACGGAGGGGAATCCCAAACAGCTGACACGGTGCAACCTGAAGTTCAGCGGACATTGGAGATGATTTGTGGAAACAACATTAATGTTTATTCAACATTTCGTGCAAAGAATATAGAAATGACAAGAGGAGGAGTTGGAGCGAAATTGGTATCACAGTTGATAAACCTGGTAACTTTTCAGCTGTTCTTCGTTAAAGTGACATAAATAGGTTATAATGATTTTCATTCAGTCAGGACTTTACGCTGACACTAGCCACCTGCATTGCAGGTAGGTTGTAGTAAAGCATTGATTAATGCCTGGTTTTAAAATTAGTTCACTGAACTTGTAGCCATTATTTTGTGCCCATTGTTGGACACCACACGGCAGGACCGAACCCGATCGAACCGTTATACCTAGGATTTCTGTCGGCTAGTGTGTGGTCTCAGGTTTTGAAAATGGGCCGACAATCAGCCAACAGCTCTAAGATCATGTCGTGTGCGCTGGGCTTTACACTAAGGAAATGAGGAAGGGAGGGTCAGTGGAGAGCACCGGAGTTGAGCCTTTTTTTCATTCAGTGTCATCAACAGAAAGAAAAAGGCCGGAAGAAACGATAAAGCCGATAATTAAAATAAGGTTGATAGTTTTAATTTATCGTGCGATTAATTGATTTATTGTTTATCGTGACAGGCCTACCTACACAAAGTTGCAGACTCTGTTCTCTGGCTTGTTTTGAACACGGTTTTTAGGCAGAATCCTTCAAGCTGAGCTCTAATCCGCTCTTCTGTTTTACAGTAGGGTCTAATCTTAATCCAGTTTTAATTGAGCCTAATTGGACCTCGGATTAGGACAAGATGAAAGCTGATGTTATCTTCCGCTTTACATCTTACATGGAATCCATCTCCATGTAAGCTGGAGCAAAGCTGGGGAAGCACCATTTACCATTTGACATTTTACTTTTTTGTAATATTCCAAAAGAATTCCTCAACCATTGTTTTTTTTTTAAATTGGCAATGGGTAGGTTATTGCGATAAATTATCATATTGTTCAATTTAAAGTCATTTTCAAGTAATATAATGGTAATGGCAACCTCTTTTAATCCAACATGCACGTTAAGCACTGTTGATGACAATACTAACTGATTATGACTGCATCACCACTAAAAATGCAGCGAGCCAGAGAGAGACTCTTGAAGTTTCTCAGAACGATATATATAAATGGAGATGAGAGGTAACATTACAGACTTACAGTAAATATAGTTCTTAAATGGTTATCCTGTTTAACCTGACCGAGTGTTCCTCTTTCTCCCTTAGTTCGACATATTCCAGTTCTGGAACTGATAGCGAGTCTAGGCACAGTCCCTCTTTGGGGATGGTGATTGATTTCACCTTCACCCACCAGCTGGGTTTTGGGGAGACGGTCTTCCCCAAAGTTTGAAGTTATTAAGTGTTGGACTTGTTGCTGTTGCGATTGTTTGTAATGGTTTGGTTCAGATATGTTTGGGAGAGTACTTTAAAGCACAGGAAGAGTTCATGATCAAAGTAAAGTCAACCAGTTAAACAATCCCATTATTAGGCAGGAAGTCATGACAAAACCCAAAAATTAAAAAAGCACAAATTATTTTTCTTCATCTACCACAGTCACAACACGATAAGATAAAGAAATATGGCTACAGGAACCTACACCATAGTTCTCTTGGAGGAGGAAGTAGAAGACAGGTTTAATATTGATACTAGACCTGTCACAATAAACAATAAATCAATTAATCGCATTATAAATTAAAACAAGCTCAATAATTTCCATTTACAGATGGTCGTTAGTTTGGTGCTTTGGTATCAGCTTGTCCTTTATTTTGAAGGACAATTTTCTTCATAATCATATTTAATAGTAACGAGTCTTCATAATTCGTTTTATTTGTTGTTTCTGTTGTTTATTTATGTTGGATATTTAAAATGTCTTCCAGTTCCAGTGTTGAATCTTCTTTAGAATTTAAAGTTTATTGATCTTTAAGAATATGTTCTTTCATAATTATTCTGTTACCATTATATTACTTAAAACTGGTCTCCAAACAACAATATTATTGTTTATCGCAATAACTTCTGGAACAATTTATCGTCCTGTAAATTGTGTTATTGTGCCAGGGCTATTGGATAGCAAATAGAACCCAACTTGATTTTGAGAAGGATTTTAAGGATAAAAAAAAGATACATTGTGGTAAAAACGAGATTAGAGAATGAACCAGTAGCACTAATAAGTATGTACACCCCCCCAAAATTATGTTTAATTAAATCGTATTTAATAGTAACAGAGACAAAGGATATTTTGACATGTTTAGGCAAATTGGATATTATTAGAAATCATAAAAAGGATAAAACCAGCTTAAGAAAAGAATACAATTCATCTGACAAAGTTCCTGAATTTATCTTTAGAGGAAATGGGGATTATAGATGTTTGGAGAAGCTTACACACATTATTCAGTTTTACATAAAGTTCATTCAGGATGAACAAGTTTTTTATTTTATTTTACTTTTTAAAATAAATGCTGAGGAAAAAATGCAGAATATACACAATGTGTTGAACCATAATCCTTTTTGTCAATAAAACTGAGCAGAAAACAGGATGATGTTTACCGAACAAAGTGAAAAAGGTGAAAAATAAAAACATGCCATGGATCACGTGGTAACAAAATCGTATAAAATTGAAGATTTTAGGAGGAAATTCAGAATTCAGAAGCGATTGTATTGAACCCTCAATTTTTTTGTCTAGACAAATTTAAACTACAGACATGCAAACTGAAGTCAGCACATTTTTACTGGTGTGTGTTTTGCCTTCGTGCACCTGCATGTAGCTCTGCAACCTCCACAGAGAATGTAGATAATACTGTTTGGATGTTTTCGGCTGGGTTTATTTTGAATTTTCTCTCCAGAGGCTACATTGTCTGTGCACCGTCAACTTTACAAGGGAGTGGGTGTGGGGAGATGACGAGGAAAAGCAGCCCCTTCTCCTTTGTTTCTTTTGTTCTGGAGGAGGCTGAAAAGAACCGGCCGCTGAAGGAGAGCCACGTTAGGTGGAGGTTATGGATCCGTGTGCAGAGAGGTGGAGGCATGGAGCTGATGTTGAAGTATTTAATAGGCCTGTCATGATGACAAATTTTGCTGAGCGATAAATTGTCCCAGAAGTTTTCGCGATAAACGATAATGTCGTTGTTTTGAGACCATTTTCAAGTTGTATAATAATAATGCTATAATAATGAGAGAACACATTCTCAAAGATCAATAAACTTTAAATTCTTATGAGCATTTAACAACTGGAACCGGAAAACATTATAAATATCCAAAATAAAAAAAACAAGAAACATAATTAAACTAGAGCAACAAAGAATAAGTAGACATAAGAAATATTTCAACTAGAATCACCAAGAAAGAACTGAACTAAAGTAAATACAGAAACAGGACTGGTCTGATGAAAATAAGAAACTGAGGAAAGCAGAAATAAACAAACCCTGCAACAACTCAGGATCCTGACAGGCGGGGGTGCGAGGCGGGGTGGAGGATGGGTGGGGTGAGGACGGAAAACTCCGTTGGTGGGAACCCGGCTGGTGTTTCCTTCAGTCTCCTCAGAGAAAGCACAGGTGAGTGGGTGTGGCTGCAGAGGTAATGTTCACCGTCTATTTGTTTCCCAGGCGGCATCATCCAATCCCTGTCAACTTAGTGAAACCAATGCTGCAACCTGAGGGTTTGTTATTGGATTTGGATCATTGTAATTACAGCGACGTATCTCGCTGATTGTTGACGGCACGATTGCCATTAATCCTGGATTTGAATTTCTGAGAATGGTTTTGGGAGGCCTTCGGGAAACTAAACCGTCTCTAGCTGACATCTGCTCGCTGGTTCTGGCTTTTGCACCCAGAACCAGGTAGCAGTGAGAGGTAGCAGTGTACTGTGGTGACACCAGGAAGGTGTTTTTTTTTTATTTTTATTTTTTCCTCTTGGTCATGCAAGCATGAATGTGTGTGGCTTTTCATGGCCAGAGGAGAGGCATGAAAAGCAGCATTTTGAAATGCAGCCAGTTAGATGTCGTCCAGTGGCAACCATGAAAGCTCCTGGAGAAGAGTGAACACTCAGTTTCCCTAGAAACGCCCTTTTTCTCTAGACAGCACGCTCTAATTTGACTCCCCTCACACACCCTCCACCCCTTTCCTTTAAATGCTTTGGGGGGAGGACTCCTTTTATAAGGAAAAGAGGAGAGTTTCTATGGAGGGCAAAAAACCGAATGTTTGAAAGGCATATAAGTGTAGACCAGCTGGTGGGCTCCCCAATGACCCAGCAGTTAGCCTACTAAGACTGCCCTACCTAGCTTAAAGTATGCAGCCTTTTGGTCAGAGTTGGGTAGTAACTAGTTACTTTTACTCAATTACGTTCACTTCAGTAACTTTTTTGAAAAAAAAGAAGGTACTTTTAGGAGTGTTTTTACTACGCTGTAGTAAATGTACACCATTTGTATTATGAAGTATTTCTGCTCTTACTTGAGTAAAATTTCTGGATTCTCTACCCAGACACAGGCACACACCTGCAGTTTTTGTTAAAGTTTCATACTGAAAGAAACTGATTTGGAAAAAAAAAAATGTTGTGCCTGATTTTTGGTTGTTTTGTTTATGAATTATTGTCATTTCCATCAGTATAATGCCAAAATTTCCACTTAACTTTATATTTTGGTCCATTTGATTATGTAATTTTTAAATATTTGGTCATTTGATCAGTTACTCAGTACTTGTGTACTTGTGTGACTTTTTTTACTAGATACTTTTTTTACTCTTGAGTAATTTCTTGGACGGCTACCTCTTACTTTTACTTGAGTAAAAATATGTTGAAGTAGCGCTACTCTTACTTGAGCTCAATTTTCTGGATACTCAGCTCTGCTTTTGGTTGTGGGGAAAAAACTACATATGTCTGTTATGAATTTTTTTCAGCCTGTACTAATGTCATGAAGTAGTGAAAATAAACTTTACTGAACTAGTGGCTTGCAATATTAAATATCTTTGTACTTTGTATCCAGAGTTGGAGCAAGCGGCTCCCACAGGCCATCAAAGCTGATCTCCTGGCAGCTCCTTTGATGGCCCGTTGGAGCCGCTAGCTCCACTACTTTGTTGGGAAGCGATCTCACATTTTCCATGATGATGGACTGGATGACGGGTCCATACACTGGTCATGGTGCAGATGCCTGTACGTCTTCCTCCTCAGCTCACGGGGAATATCGGGTCGCTCGGTGGGAGGCGGTACAGTGGAGCTACTGAGAGCTAGCATACCTGGTGTAAACAACGGTCACTGTGAATAAAATAAAAAAAGAGGTTAAAAAACAAAACAGAGCTGTCCAGAGGATAGTCATCCGAATTTTGAACAGAATAGAAGTGAGCACAGAAACACATGACAAAATAGATTTAAAAACACACAAACAAAATGCATGCTGAAAGCTGAGAGCTGCTGAAACGGGCTGCCAGTTTGAACGGTGCCAGAACACAGAGAACAGACTGGGTCAGATACAGTTCACCATGTTTGGACCTCGCCCTGAAGAACCACGGTTTCCCCCAGAAAACCTGCTAAGCCCTGTGGGCGTCCACCAGCGCCCCAATGGGTTTTTGTTAAAAAAAAGAAAGTTAAAAGTTGACAGAAAATAAAAAAATATGACAAGGTAATTATATGCTATGGTGACACATTGTTGACAATACTCATAGCTGCAGTCTATAAATTTTACAATAATTCTGTTTTTTATTTTTACATACTTGTTACAACTGTCAGTATGGGATAAGATCTGTTTAAAAAAAAGGTTGATAATTTTGTTAATAAGCTTACGGTTTCTTTCATTTCCTTGAGAAAATCCTTTCTTTGAGAGAGTTTTTACTTGGTCAATAGTTTATTCTGTTCCATGCATTGTTCACTCTTCATACCCCAGTAAAAGAAAATGTACATTTTTGTTTACACTGATATTTAATGGCTATAGAGGACCACATCCACCTGCACACAGCTAAAATGAAACTCTGCAGTTACATTGGGTATAAACGATTAGATCGTCCTACGTCAGAGTTCTGCCTGCAGTTTAACCATATTAACTTATGGAAACAGGAGTGTGAACAGACAATGTGTGTTTTGTTTGGCGTAACATACAAACTTCCAGAAATCTGCAAAACAGTCGAAACACAGAGTTCCTTTATATCTAGACTATAAACCCACCTGTTCAGAGCTGCTTTTGAACCATGATAAATGAAACGCTGACCAACATATTCTGTGTGTATGATTTTTGGTGATGGCACTCGTCAAAATGTGATGTTTGTTCAGTTGTTGACTGTATGGTGTTTTCTTTATAATTTTGTAATTTTCTGCTTTCATTGTGTGAAGCACCTTGAACCGCCGCGCTGCTACACAAATGAACATGACTGACTGATACTAAAGCTTTATGCTAAACGAGGCAAACTCTAAATGTCTGCTTATGTTATTGTTTATGCCCTATGCCAGCAGTATCATCAGAACGGCCCTACATCTACCCCACACCAGCACAGGCTTATTGCGCTCAATATTGATTGCTACAGTAATCCCATGACCTAATACCCAACATAGTAGAGGATAATTAAAAGTGGCCTGATTTACATTTGTACCCAGTGAACAAGCACGGTTTATGCAGCTAAAGGCATTAATATGTTTTTGTTTATTTTTGTGGGATTTTACTGATCCCAAAAGTCACCACACCAACTTCACATCTACTATCCATCTTTAAAAGTTATGCATGCTTCATTTTAAATACCACATGTCACTGCTAAGAAGATGCAAGCAGAAAAAGAGCCTATAGAGGAGAACACCTCAGAGACGTGATTGAGCAGGTTTGGTTTGGTAGAACTTGCCTGGGCTGAGTCCTGATCTCAAATTGATAGAAGATCGTTGGGATGAATTAGTGTGAAAACGTGTCCAGTACCAGAACTCAATACTACTCTCCTGGAGGAGTGAGATTGTCTTAGACACACTTCATGAGCTTCTTCCTAAAGGAAGTGAAGCTGTTGTAGCCGCATTAATGTCTTTTAATTAAGAATGGGATGTCATTCAAGTTCACGTGACAAAATACTATAGGCATTATAGTTTAGCAACACACATGTTTGGGGGAATTGGTAATTTAGGCTTGAGGGATCTGAATTGAATTAAACCCAGGTTCATATGGTGCCAAACTTTTTGGCTGAAGTGGGTTAAAAGATGAAGCAGAAAACGCAGATTCACTTCCCACCAAATGTATATTTTAGGTATCTGAAGAAAGGAAAACTTGACATTTCTGCAGTTTAATTACAGAGCAGCTTTGCCTGAAGGCACACTCTCGCTGTCGATTTCAAAAAGGACGGCTTGGTAAGCAAGGAAACTGTGGCGTTGTTGGTATGTGTGGCCTCGGGCGTGTGAGGGTTCCAAAGCCACTGGGCAGACAGAAAAAAGATTTCAGTAAAAATGAAAAAGGCACTCGAGGTTGCGGAGGTGGTGCTGAAGAAATCAAGAGTAAACCATGATTTGATTGATCTGTCTTTCACACCTATGGGTGGATCACATCTGCTTTCTACATGTAGCTATGTGTAAAAAGTCCTGGGTTAAGGGACACCACTTCAATACTTCTGATGGAGTTTGCTCATGTTTTCAAATAAAGTGCTTTTTAATCTACTGGATAATCATCTTCAACCTTGTTTGGTTCCACCAGATGGACCATCATGTGATGTGGTTTTTAACCTTTGTTAGAAACAACTGATTGGTTAAGAAAACATCATATATGACATTTGCATGAACCAGTTCACATCAGTGCTTTTTTCTTGGTAGTCAAAGCATTTGTGATAAATGTTAAATATAGTTATATTTTAAAAGAAGTTTAGGATACATGCACATCTACAGGCAATCACATATTGCTATGACTTTTTGTCATAATTCCACTGATTGGTTCTGAGTCTAGCTTGGGTCATTTGATTAATATAAAATATGAAGTCCAGTCGCTGAATATGCGAGCTTCATATGCTTATTAATGTGACCGGAAGTGATTTAGTTCTTGCAGAGATTAAACTGAAATCTGGGAGTAGTACTAGTACTAGTAGTTGTTGTTGCTGCATGTTGTTTTTAAAGGTACAGTGCATTTGGAAAGTGTTCACAACCGCTCACTTTTCCCTCATATTGTCTTTCTGTCTCATTTCTCCTCCAGACTATAAACCTAACTTCCCATAATGGTTGTTCATTTTATTTATTTATAGATTTTTGCAATTCCAATAAAAAGAAGACATGCATATAAGTATTCACAACCTTTTGCTAAATCCTTTGTTGATGCCCCTTTGGCACCAAGTACAGTCTCTGCTGTTTGAATTTGCTAGAGCAGGTTTTCACCCAGGATGTCTCTGTACATCACTGCTTCCATCTTTACCTTTATGCTATCCTGACTAGTCCACCAGTGACAGGTCCCGTCACTGAAAACCATTTCAACAGCGTGATGCTGCCACCGCCGTGCTTCACTGTATTCACCCAATGAAGAGTTCAGCCGTTTTAATATTCACACAGGGAATTTCCTTTCTTCTGCATTAAGAGTCCTACAGTCGCCTTTTGGCATCATATTACATCTTGAGGTCAGAATTGCAGAAAACATGACATGACACTGCCATGAACATGAAGGAGTCTTCATAAATGTCTATGACTGTAGTCATGAAGTTTCATTCAGTAAATAATGACACTTTACTCAATTAATAGTTGACTCTTTTAATGAAAGTTTTAATGCAACTTTACATGTTATTTACCAAATAATGCTAATGCACTTTTAATGGCCTTTTAATACAACTTTCAATGCCACTTTGCATTAAAAATGTCATTATTTACTGACTAACACTTCATGACAACAGTCATAAACATTCATGAAGACTCCTTCATGTTTATAACAGTGTCATGTCAGTCTAATGCACACGCCTTCAAATAAAGTTACTGTTTTCTGAGATGCATTTTAGACTAATTGGTCAAACAGCATTGTGTTGATTAAGACAGGAACTGTAACGTTTTGCAGTTTTAAAACGAAACTGAAAAAAACATAGCAGAGCTCCTTTGCGTCTGTTTGAGGTCATTTGTAAACCCGAACACGGTGGATTGTGCAAAATCATCCCTAAAACCGGCGCTTCCTGGACAAACCGTAGCTCTTTCTCAGCATCTTAATAAGATTGGAGGGATAACCTCCGAACAAACAAGCAAACTCAATCACCTGCTGCCGCATCAAGCTCGGATAAGCTCCGCTCAATCCGCCTCCCAGCGGGGAGAGAGGCTTTTTAGATGGGAGAACAGCTGTGAGGATGCTTCCTCCACTCTGTCTTCCACCTAAAGCTTTGGCACCGACTCACAAAAAAGAAGAAAAAAAAAAGTTTCTGCAGATAAACTATTATCATGTTTTATCACGCACACTTTCTTCACAGGAAATTCAAACTCATTTTGGATGGAGCAAAAAAGTTTGAGCCTGAACTGAACTGGTCTTCTTAACATTGTGTGTGTGTGGTGGGTGGGTGTGGTGGGGGTAAATGGTCACAGTAGCTTTTAAAGACATGTTTGTTCAATTATCTAACTCTGCATTTTCGCAGGCTTTGACAAAACAAAATGGCAGCGATGGATGGATCTGGAATGGCAGGAAAGGGACCCTGAGCGTCCAGAGGTAGGAAACCCAACTCCAGCCTGTAAAACGCGGGCTTTGCTTTATTATTGTTGTGGGAAAAAAGAAAGTTGAATATGAAACGCAAGAGTTTTACTCCAATATATAAAAATAACAATGCGACTTCCTGAATAATAAAAGATCTTTTTTAATATTATGCTTTAATTGCATGTTTTAGTCTTTGATTGCAATATCCCAACTTGAGTATTTCTCTAAATTTGCATACAGTTTCTTTCTTTGTTTGTTATCACAGATAGCACACACTAAAAGGGATTGTTGGGGCCATCTGTGCTGCTTTTCGACCTCATAGGTCCTCTAAGATCCAAGGTTCAAACCCCCCAAAAAGCCAAAACGTCAAACAAAATATTTTTCTAACAGAGTGAGAAATCAGGTGTCAGAAATCACAAACTGAGCTTTAAACAGTCTGCACTCACAGAAGGATTGGACTCATCTAGAGTTTAGATGTCAAATATTTCGATTTGTCTTCCGTTGCCAAAATCTATGAACCGTTCCTTAAACGCTCTAGTGAATCAGGGGCCAACTTCAGCGCTGTGTCCACAACCATTTGTCGAATTCGCGAAGTAAATACTTGAAGTCATATGTGTGGAATGCTGTACAATTGCAGGTCAGATTTTTGGTAGCATTTCATTTGGAAGGGGTGTGTATAATACTGACATAACACCTGTTGTAAACATGGAGTTACATAAAAACTGTTGTTAATAAGTGTCATTCGATAAATAATGACACTTATAAAGCAATTTTTTAAATGCAACTTTGCATTAAAAGTGTCATTATTTACCGAACGACACGTCATGACAACAGTCGTAAACATTTATGAAGACTCCTTCATGTTGACGACAGGTGTTATGTCATGTTTACGACAGTGTCATGTCGGGCTTGTGCTCAACGCTTCAAGTAAAGTGTTGCCAAATTTTTGGATTGCTAAATGGAATATTTGCAAGAACGATTTGCAAAAAAACACCCAAACAACAACCAGAAGCCTTTTATTCTTCTGTTGTCATAAAGGAGTTTAGTTTTCTTCTTCTGCACAGTCAAATACCCCCACCCACCCTCACGCCCAGCCTGCCCACTTCCCACCACACTCAGCTTGCTATTTAAAGTGGCTGCGGCTGTTCCATACTGCTGCGCCTGTGCCAAACCAGGAGCTGAGGCCGGGCGAACCGAAGCCTCCCTGCTGTGACGTGGAGCTGATTGTTTTCATGCTTGCCTTCCCAGGATCAGTCCCTCTGCCTTTTGTGGTCTTGCTTTTTTTATTTTTTGCCTTCGCTGTGTGGATAGTGTTTTTCCTTTTAGCTGACCTTGGTTACATAAACTAACACTTGATCCCCCCTTCCATGTTTCTTCTCTCTGCTCTCGCCCTCCCCTCTCTTTCCTAATCCACCACTTCGCCAGCCTGCTATCCTTTCAGAGCTCCCCACAAAGTGAAGAATTTTGATTATGCTGTGAAAGTTCAGTCTGGGTGATTTATTCCCAGGCTGCTGGAGCTTAGAGTGGCTGGTGTGAAGGTTCTGCCTTTTCATAACCTTTATTTCAGGGGAAGATATGATTTCAATATAATATGTGGCTGCGTTCCCACAGCAGGCAAATGCGCCCCATATCTGATTTTTTTTTCAAGGCAAGCTGAATGACCCAATTCTGATCTTTTCATCCCTCTGCCCCCCCCCCAAAACAATAAAACCCAATCTGTGCCACTTCTGTATGTGGAATTAAATCAGATGCATATCCGATTGTTTTCAAAGAGTCTGCTGCCTGAACGATCATGTCGAATTTTGTACGACTTTTAATTCACTGATGTTAAGTCGTAATTCTGCAGCACAAGAAGCCAGACGGCGTACATCTAGATGCAAGCAAATGAAAATGATTATTATGAACTTATGAAAGCAGTCTGTCAGTGAAGCGCATCACATCACAATCCCGCCACTGATGGTTCAGACTCCAGGTTTTCTCTACAGAAGTTACAGTCAGTGCTCCACTGAAGGCCGTTAGCTGTTCTTTCTCTTCTTTTCTTCCTTCGTCTCGTTATGATCTTCTCACAATTCTGTCGGCTCCCGTTGCTGAATAAACGTTCTTCGTCTACGGGTCGCGTTGGGGTCGTAAACAGACCGTTCACACAGAGGTATGACTGCGGTCGCATTTAGCTAGTTGTATGAACGACCATATTTCTGGCCAGCCTGATTTGTCTACGCTCAGGGTTCATCCTTCCCCCATTTGAAGGCTATAGCCTTTTGGCTATGTGCCCAAAGAGATCTTGGGGGAGTTTGGCGCCGGATAGCTGTCGGTCGCCTCATTATTTTCAGTCGATGCTAATGTTGTCTACCATTTACTTCCACATTTACTTGTCAATGACTTATTTTTGTCTCTTCAATTCTCTGGAGAAGCTTGTCATAGTGGAGACGAGCTAAAGAAATAAATTTAAATTTTTTGCACTCATAGTACTCAAGGGGTAGAAAAAGTGGGTTTTCTTTCATGTTGTGTCCCCTTTAATTTTGAAGTAATCCAGCTGTGAGGGTAGAGAGTATGAAAGTAACTGCAAAAAATAAATAACTTTCAAAAGGCAAAACTGGTTGGAGGAAAAACTGCAACTCAACTCTGTGTAATCTCCTAAATTTGAGACTGTTGGTTATAATTTAATCTTTTCAATTATCCACTTCCCTTATAGCTATTATTTTGATCTCTTACGAGGCGTGTTGGGGGGGGGGCACACGCCAGTAATTTTATGTTTCTAGTTTTTATTTGACTTATACAAATTGAGATGTGTTGCACATATTTTTGTGGATGTAAATCAACAATAAAAATCAAAATAACTTATCGTAAAAAAAAAAGAGGCAAAACTGAGACGAGAGATCCAGGGAAACAACATGATTGCTTAGAAATGAACTTAAGGAAGTGTAACTTCCTTAAATCCGCTAATTACTAGTGTGGATTTGAGTGTTGGTGAATTGGTGTGTGATTGTTTGTGTGCACCAGTGGATGTGTTTTGCCATGCAGAAGCACTTGGAATGGTTTTCGTACGATGTCTGAGCTGGTTCTGAGTTGGTCTATTTTAATAAAAAAGAGCTGATTTGTTTCCTCTCGCACCCAAACCGTCGCCATGGCACCATCTCACGGCAACCTTAAGGTCTCCTCTGGCAAATGTTTAATCCTCCTCCTGCTGTATGTTGAATTTCTGTCGACAAGTTTAAACCGGTTATCTCCCTTCATCACTTTATACCACTATCACCAGTCTGGTGTCAAAGTGCAGATTTAGACAGCAGCAGATTGTAGAGAGAGTTTTACAATGGCATCGGCTTGGTTGCTTTCCTTAACGATGGTTGTAGACTTGAACTGTAGACTAGGTAGTGTCTGGAAGTAAGATGTGTGTGAGAAAGCCGTTGGCTGCTCTGTGAGGTGACCACGCTCCACCTGACGCAGACAAAACACGCACCCGTCTCCTACAAACAACACTTCGAGGATTTATCATGAGATCAATGTGAAGTCTGTATGGGGCGGGGGATGTAAGATTCTTGTACAAGGTAGCATTTTGCAAAGGATGAGAGCGGATCTTCTACAAGGGTACATTTATTTGAAATAGTAAAAGTCAAAGATAACTTCTTATGCTATAAAACGCTGCTTAATTTATCTGAGTTTCAGCCTGAGTCATTGTCTGAAACGGTTTCAAATTTACTTTTAGAGGTATCCCTTAACATTCACCATTTCTCTTTACTCCCTCCCTCCCAGTGTCTAACATTACATCAGAACATTACCCAAATGAGATACGTGAAAAGCCCGGAGCGGTCGACCTTCCTTATCTCTGGATGCACATTGAGACAAGGTGACTCTTCACGGAGCTAGACAACCCCTACGCTCACAGCAAGCAGAACAATGTAATCAAATCATGTCGTTTAGCTCTCTGTACCGTTGATCCTTTTGGAACTGCCTTTCTGTGTCTGAACTGCACAAGCAGTGGCTGAACTACACATGACTTCCACAAAAGCAACTATCTGAGAGACGACGGTCTGTGTCCTCGTTTCCGTGTCAAAAAAGACATTCGTTTATGACAACCTTTGTAGAGTCCGGTATCTCAGTTGCTGTCTGACCTTCACTTTCCTGGCTCTTTGATGAAAGCATATCTGAGAGAGTCATTGTTTTATCCCCTCCTCACCATGGTGAAAAAAAAAATCTGGCTTTATTAAGTTAGCATCGTCTTGCTACGTGTCTAATAAGCCAATATAAGCCAAAACTCCATTGGGTTGTGTTTTGTTTTTTTGGACATCTGACATGACCGTTACAAATCTGAGACATAAAGTTTATGGAATGAGCTTCTATAGTGTTATTCTGCTCATAATGACAACTTAATGCACCGATTGCAGTTTTCTGGCCGATTGGCAATTAAGCTCTTTAAAAAGCCTGACCTGCTGATTCAGATTTGGGCTGATACTGAAACTTGTGTATTTGTCTTGCCTAGCAGTACATGAGCACACATGTGTAGAGTGCAAACCACAACTTTCAAATTTTAAGATGACCTCTCTTCCCGCTAAGTCCCAGCTCCTCTAGAGATGCTGTGGGTTATATACATTTGCGCTCCTCCTGCTGAATCAACACAAAAGTGCTAATCAAATGTCACAGCAATGACCCAACAATATCCTTCTCATGCTGCGTTGTGCATGCCCTCTGTTTATGCTGGTGAAGATTTAGTTCTCAAAAACTCTGTGAGTTGGCATCACAGAGCGGCAATATGTCTCTGACTGAGAAAAACAATGTCCGAGGCCACAGTTAGATTACAGGATCTCACACTGTCTACTGGAGTGTGAGTAGACAGTGCACTCCCGTTTATTAAATAAATGGGAGTGCAGAAAACCGAAAAATGACATCATATGAGGTGGAAAAGTGGTGAGCACACAATGAAAGGGGAAACCCTTCCTCTGCCCTGAATTTCTAAAAGAAATTGAGGAGCTCTAATTGTGGTCAGTTCTACCAACTCATCTGACTTTTTCCAGTGTGAAGAAACAGCAGCTCTGCCTCAGAGGACATAAGTCCTCACCCTGCCTCTTAAAGTCTCGCCGTACCTCTCTGTATATGGGGCTGCATGCAAAAGCTACTTGGGAATTGCAGACAAGCAAGCGTTCCCGTCCTCACTATTATTAGCTCAGCTGAACACACTCCATTCCAGTAAAGCGCCACAGGGGGCGATAAAGTGGTGGCTCCTATACTGTCTACTCGTAAGAAAAGAATCGAAATAATAAGTAGTGAACTTAGGGAATATAAATAGCGATGTTTTTGAACCCTTACTTGCCTTGAGAGATATAACGTGTAGCTCACTGGGAAGAGAATTTGTTTTTCCAACAGGAAATATACGTTTTCTATTTCTGGATGCCAGCACATTTAAAATGGAGCACGAAGATGCTACAGCTGTTTTATATATAATCAAACAAAGCTTCTGGGGAGTAATGTTAGGTTTATAAAGTACAGTGATGTTTGTGGATAGTCTCTGGAAGGGTCAGGGTGTGGTTGGGTTCTGTGACTGGAGCTTCACACACACACCACTCACACACACACTTTTCAGTTTGAAGGTATTCTGTCTAGGCCTGTCACTATAACAAATTTTGCTGGACGATAAACTGTCCCAGAAGTTATTGCGATAAGCGACGATATTATTGCTTTGAGACCATTTTCAAGTCATATAATAGTAACGGCAGAATGATGAAAGAACGTGTTCTTACATTTATAATAAAACGTATAAAACTTTAAATTCTGTTGTACATTTTACTACTGGAACTGGAAGACATTTAAAATATCCCAAATAAATAAACAAAGCAACAAATAAAATGAATTATGAAGTCTATGTAAACAATATTGTCCATCAAAACATGGCCAGTTGAGACCAAAACACCAGACTGAAGACTTTTTTCATCCAGTTTTTGATAGAAGAAAGATAAATCAAGCAAATGGAAATTATTGAGCTCGTTTTAATTTATCATGCGATTAATTGATTTAATGCTTACTTATTGAGACAGGCCTAATTCTGTCATAAAGACCAAGCAGCCCCACATCATGATCCTGTGGGTTTGTCGTTTCAGGAAAACATCGTCGAAGTGGGATCTCTGATTTCTGACGTTCCATGTCACAATTTCCATCTTGCTTTCAGGATTGCTAAACAAAACACACTGTTTTTATTTACCCCATGTTACATGCGAAACTATTCAGTAGAAGATAAGTTTGGATGAAAACGGACCTTTCTTCTTCAGCCTGAGAACTTGAGATGGTTTCTAGTAGAGATGGACTGATTCACATGCCTCCAGGCCATCTTTCTAGGAACGTCGATGCATTCTATGAACAAAATGTTCATGGCCCTTGATGTCCTTGTTTTGCTGACTGAGTTGTTCAGGATCTCAGTGTACCACCTTCTACAATAGATGTTTTTTCTTCTGTCCTGATCCTACTGTGATTCACCAGCTCTCCTTTCTGGTCAATTCTCTGAAACACAACATGGGCAGAAGAAAACGGGGAATGCTCTTCTTCTTGCTGCTAACATGCTTTATTTTCCTTTCTCTGGATAAAAGTGAGGTTCTGAGCCTTCAGCTTGCTGACGGTTAACATGTTGCTGCAGGCAATAGGAAAACATTCCCCTTTGTAGTTTCTGCACCTGTGCTTAACCAACTGGCAGCTAAACATTAATTTGCCTGAATAAACAGACTGATCCTCTTTAAAAAAAAAAAAAAAGGAGTTGTTAGAAATTGTGCGAAGCTCGGATTTCATCTAAAAGGCACAGCGGTACGCAAAAATCCAAATTTATTCACAAATGTATTGGCGCCTTTCCCAGAAGTGTCCTCTACCCCCACCTGGTGTAACGAACCACCTGATGCGTCACTAACTGAACCAGCAAGCAGCGAATGGGGGCAGGGAGAGTCCGCTGTTTCTTAATGTAGTTGTTCTTCCTTTGAAACTTGAAAAGATCGTGCAGAGAAATGTTCACACTGTTTAATTAAAGCAACATCAGCACGCACCAGATGTGGGCAGAGTACTTAAGAGGAGCACTGCTTACATACTTTTACTCAAAGAAAAGGAAAAAGTAGTAGTATGTTTAAACATTGCATCATCAGATGGACCAAAATAAAGTTAAGTGGAACTTTTGGTGTGTTAAGGACGAAAATAACAATAATTCATATAAGTGACATAAAATCCAAATCAGTTTTTTTTTTAATAAAACTAATTTATGAAACTTTAACAAAAACTGCTGCTGTGTGTCTGTGTCTGGTGAATCTTTGGTTAAAACATGTTTGCTCTTCATTCAGTGGGCCGAGAATCCAGAAATTTTACTCAAGTAAGACAAGAGATACTTCATACTAAAATTATTCAAGTAATTTTACTATGAAATTTTTCATAGTAAAAATTT
Organism: Xiphophorus hellerii; assembly: GCF_003331165.1. Taxonomy (NCBI): domain Eukaryota; kingdom Metazoa; phylum Chordata; class Actinopteri; order Cyprinodontiformes; family Poeciliidae; genus Xiphophorus; species Xiphophorus hellerii. The sequence goes on along the minus strand of NC_045691.1, from coordinate 29,724,324 downwards.
CAAAAATGTTTCTCAAGTAAATGTAATTGAGTAAATGTAACTAGTTACTATCAAACTCTGGCGCACACAGCGTCTTCCCAGCCTCCCTTTTCCTGCCGGTGGAGGTGGGGGGTCCACGTCAAATGGAACCACTGATGCGTTTTGATTGCTCCACAACGGTTGTAAGTCAAACCTCCGATCTCCTGATTATGTCCCAAATACATCCACCAGAAATGCTTGTTTGTCACCATTTCATTCTCTCCTGTGGGGAGGTATCCACGGCACATCGTCTCATGTTCTAGCCTCATTCTTTTCACTCAAAACTCCCCACACAGCAACCCATAAAGAGCAAGTGAACACATTCATTTTTTATTTTTATTGTTTTCTACAAATATAATAAAAATGTTTTTAAAAATCCCATCTGCAGAAGTATTCACAGTATCTGCCATTAAGGTTAAAATTGAGCTGAGGTTCATCATCTCATCGTTTCTACAGTTTCCACCTGTGGTGAATCCAGCTGATTGGACAGGCTATTGAAAAGCTAACATCTGTCTATATGAGGCCAGAACACAAAGTAAGCATGAAGTCACAGGAATCGTCTGTAACTGCAGACAGGATTGTTTCAAGGCACAACTCTGGGAAAAGTTTCAGCTGCTTTGGAGGTCCCAAAGAGCCCAGTGGGTTCCATCATCTGTATGTGGCCAGAGGAAGGTCCACTTGGAGGTTTCCAAAAACTCCACTCCACCCCTGATTCATCATTGTCACTTATTTAATTATGTTAAATAATCCTACAGAAGACCACTGCCAATTTGAGGATTTTTTTGAGGAACATAACTCAACCCTTCTACTGATACACTGATTTTATTCTGTGCTTGTCATGCTATGATCTGTGTTTTGTACTACTTTGATCCTGGATCATGCATGCTGTTGTTTGGAGGTAATTATTTTTATGATTGAAGTTTTTATTCTAGAATCTCGTTAGTTTTTTATTCGTCTTTGCCGCCCGGTTAAAAGAACTCCAGCCGAGCTCCTTCGTATACTTTTTCGGCTTACTTGTATCGCCTCTGCATGTTCAGAAACAAACCTGCTTCCATAAGCAACACACCCCTGATGTTTTATGAAAGCAACACTATGGAAAAGCAGCATTAAGCTGGCCGGACCACAAAGGGACTCTTTGTGCTCCCGTGGGTTTTTACACACACCCTTCAGAGAGGGGCAGACAACACAGCAACGCCAGACTAACATTTACCCTTCACTCCCTGCACTGCCCTTGTTATTGCCCTGGCAGACACAGAAAGGAGCCTTTATTTACGTCTATATGCGTATGCGTCTTCTGTAAGTGTGTGTACTCTCGGGCAGGCTTTTCACGAGAGCATGCTGCTATCTCCATTGTGTTAAAATCACCTATTCGGGACTGAAGGGCGGAAAGGAGCTTTGGTCCGGTCGTACGTTTGCAGCAGCAGCTGACCGTTTATCAGAAAGAGGCCGGTGTTGTGAGGGAAAAGAGGATTAGAGCTCCGAGCTTCTGCAGGTGAAAGACAGAAAGCGTGGCTTTACATTCCTGAACTGCACCATGAGTGCAGGACATTCATATGCTGAGTGGAAATTTATACTACATAGTACTGGGGGCAATTATTCACCACCTTGCAGATTCAGCGTTTTTACTTTTTGTCAAATGTCATTTTCAAATTGAAATAAAGATGACTGGAATAATAATGTTTGCAAATGGTGATGTTTAAGAGGAAAGAGCTAACTAGACCAACCTGGCTGTGTGTGAGAGAGGAACTGGTTGTGACATCAACTAGAAATGAGTTCCTTAAGGTCGTACCACGGCATCTTCAAAGAATGCCTTGACTAGGCCACACTAAACCTCTGCTCAACAATGATTAGCAGTTTTCCCCTATCAAAATGCACAAGAGGCAAACTGGAATGCTTTTAGCTAACCCAAAATGAACTGACACCAGCGAGATCCTCCAGTTTTAATTTGTGCTTCACACAACATCAAACCCTGAATTTAAAACCTTTCAAGCACCACACTTGGTCCTTAGACACCCACCACTTTCTGTTTGTTTGAGTTTTCTCTCTCTGTCTTTGCTTTCTTTCTACCAGTTCCACACTAACTTTCTTTATCTAAGGTGTCGAAATCGGCTCTTCTTAACGTAGTCATGTAACAAAAGTTACTTTATTATGTTCGCAGGGAGGCGTCATTCCTCCCCTTAGTCACTGGCTGAAGTATTTGGACAGAACTCTGTCCGATGACTTGTTTGATCGGTCAGAAGTTTACTGATATGTTTTATGCAGAAATGGCATTGGACAGCCATGTCGATCTTTCACTTCAATTAGTCTGCCTCCACTTGCAGGTTATTGTGTCTTGACGACATGAATACTTTTGATGATTGTTTATCATGTACATTTGTACTTAAAAGATTGTCAAAGGACAAAAAAACTCCTGGATGGAAATTTTGCGGTTGTCTGCATAAAGGTGTGGCTCTCTCTTTGCGGCCGCTTCCTGATGCTTTGGGCGTGACGTACACTGAAGCAGGAGGTGTGTCCCCGGGTGGTCTGCGCCGTGGGTGTGAATATGTTTGACCGTGAGTCAACGGTTCATCTTCGGGTGAATTATGGAAGGGCCGTAAGTCCATCAGGGTGACTGGCCACTGTCCCACACTTCCAGACATTTTCTTGTCCCATTTCCAAAAGGGGAATTTTTATTCTCAGCGACACAAAGTGCCTGTTAGCTTTCGTTGTGTGAAATACCTGGAAAAAGTGAAAACTTTTTGTATACTGATACCAAAAGTAATATAATACTGTTATTCACTGCACAGATGGAAAAGGGAAGCAATAAAATAAAAACTGCATCTGAGCTTTCTCCTTGTACTTTGTCTGTGAAAAACCTCTGGCTTTATTCTGATAATGTGTGCATAGTTCTGCTTCCCATAATGAGCATGTCAAAACACAGGCTATAATTTGCCTGTGAGGACATTGCCTCATGAAAGCCTAAATATGCACCAGGATAAGTGGGTGTGTGTGTGTGTGTGTGTGTGTGGATGCACACACATTCAGACACACTCATTCTCCCACTCCCATCCCATCACTTCACTGTTTTCATGAGTTTGAAGGTCCAGAAAAGTTCTCAGACTTTAACTTTTCTTGTTTGATCAGAAAGCTTTCCACTCTGGCTGGACTAAAGTTTGCCTTAAGGCCTTGTCTGACTTAGTCTTTCTAATTTTGTTAAGTAAAAAAATGTCAAAAATATTTAAACATCTACCAGAGTTTACTCTGTAGATGGTTTATTAGAAACAGTGAAATTAACTCGGATCTGGATGAGTGTCCTACCAACTGAACCGCCCATAAATGCAGGAAACTGACAGCCTGCACCAGCCAGCTAGTCCTCCAAGTCTTCTTTAATCCCACGCTGCATGGGCACAAGATGGCCAACAATCTGGAAACACATTTGGTCCAACAAGGCTAGAAGCATACAGCTGTGGCCACAACTATTCTAAGATCTCCTGTGGGCAGTACAAGAGCTGGTGGAACACAGCGAACCAGTGTCGGAGGTTGTGTTTAGTCAATTTGCCACAGGATAACTGCCAACACGCCTACTGGGGCCAATGGGGGATCAGAAGAGCTTTTGACTTCAAAGACCAGTCCTATTTATTCCTTTATGTTCTTCTTGTTTAATGTACTGACAATTTTTAACAATCGTCATTGAGTAATAGGTGTATTTGACCACATTCAGAAGGAAAACTGACAGCCAAAGTTTCAAGTTTAAAGATTGTTGCTGTCAGAATCTATATTTCTGGCGCAAATGCAATCCGAGAAAAAATCCGATGTGATTGTCTCTCACAGAACCTAGGACTGGATCTGTGTCAAGACCCATTCAACGTGTTCTGATCAGAAATCCAAACATTTAACCACAGTTCTACTTCATTCCTACTGACCGTCAGAGGCGGTGCTTCAAGCACTGAATGATCGTTCTTGTGCATGTGCTAGTCGAGTTTTAATCATAACAGCCACCTGTGACCTGTCGGTGACCCATCTGACTCTGTGTAGTCACATGATCCTTGGCTCTCAATCCCTTTTATTCTTCTCACATGCAGATGTATTGACTGCAGGTGTGGTTATGCAAAGCTGTGTTTACCACCGTTTTTTTATCTGCTTGTTGCTAGTAGCCTCATGATTGAGTAGGAGCTGCACAGCAAAGCCAGTTGCCGCCGGAACAGACAACGTGTGGAAAGCGGCCTGCTGGGGCTGCATCTTCACTGCAAAGCGGGCCAGACGAACCAGTTTGAAAAAAGTTATCCATAAGAGTGGATCATCTCACTACTAAGTTGCCCCAATGAAGGCCCTCCTCCAAGCTGATGTCAGGCTGATGGTGGTCGCAGTGTGGCACTCCTTTCTGAGCACGATGGAGCATCGGTCAATGGTGACGATGCCGTTTCAGTGGCAGCCTCTGGTACCTATTTCTTTGAGAACCTTCCGGAGATGGACTCCAGGGCCTCTGGTTCTGACTTCAATGCCCCCCAGGGAGGATGCTGGGGGGTCAGTTACAGCCACAATCAGAATGGGTCTTGCTCTTTTGCAGCTAGATGTTCGGCGGGCCCAGTCTGCAGTTTCTAGCTCTTTCTTCCTGTACAGTAAGTCTGACTCTGCTTTTGTGGATCCTCCCTCAGAGGAGTACATACGGGAACTGCATGCCCGTTGGTCGGACACCAAGGCTTTTTCACATTTGATGACAGATGGCAGGGCCCTGTCTGCCATGCAGGAGCTGCCCAGAGTTGGCTTGGGGCAGATGCCAGCTGTGGAACCAGGCATTACCTCTCTTCTTATCCCGCCGGATGAGGCTTTGCGGCCTAATGCCTGTTGTCCGTGGCCTTAGCATTGTATTACGGATGACCTTCTCTGCCATGAGACTCCGGGGCCTGCAATGATCAGACTGGGAATTTCCTCTCCCATCTGATGCTGGCCTTGTCCTCCTCTTTGGAATTTGTTCCACTTGACCACAAAGGCCTGGTTCATGTGTCTCTGTAGGCCTTTGATCTTTGACCAGGGAGCTTGGACATATGCTGTCCGCACTTGTCTATGCTTTCTGCCAGGTCTGGCTGGCACAGTCGCCACTTACTGAGCCTTGTAGGAGAACCCTACAGGCCCTTCCTGTGCTTCGGGTAGAAGTATTTGGCTCGTTAATCGTACAGCCCAGGCCTCTCAAATGAGGTAGCAGCTAGTAGGGCTTCACAAACATATAAACATAAAATTCTTCTTCAACTTTTTGGTCGGATCTGGCTCATAATTTATCTTTATGATGGATTTCAATGAAGGATGTCTGGGACTGCTACAGTGTACAACTCAAACTTTTTGAAAATTATGCTCCTCTCTGCTCATGTGCTCAATTTTTATTGGCTCTTCACATATTTTACATCAAAACATAGGAATTCATGTCTGGATTCAGAAAATGTAACACTTATAGATGTGGGACTTGCAGTTTTCTTGCAAATCGGGCCACATTGGAAATAGGACACTATATTATAAGTGAGAAAAGACTCTCAGCAAAACTTTTTTGTAACATCATGTCATAGCGACACAAACTTTGACATAATTTCAGTTTGAACCTTTCTGACGTGAACTATTTATTCATTTTTTCATATCAGTAACAGCTTTGCTTAAATTACAGCCCTATAGTTTCATGATGGCATGACTCCACTGACCCCTCCATCATAATTAAGCTTTCTTATTGAGCTTCACCTGATATTCTTTGCTTTGATTATACCAGTACTATTGAAATATTGGAGCACATCTCCCTAGGGGAATAAGGTAACCCCCTGCGAGAGGCACAGGGACATTTTAGTATCTTCATTGTGTTTATGTTTCAACGATAAGGAAGCCTCCAGTCGCTAGGACGCAGCAATGCTCAAGCTAATCACTGGGCTGCCTGCTCAACCCAGTAGACGTAGCCTACACAGGTGCAGCATTGTGCAGATGGCGGAGAGGAGATGGAGACGGTTCCAGAAGAGAGTAAAGCTGAAAGCCTTTGGGTTGACTGTGAATGGAAAATGTTATATACCTTTCATCTTGTCCCCTTACCTCAAATAGAAGCAATATTGCAAGCAGGATACTATAGACCCCTAAATCTAATTTCAATCATTTTTCAACTGTATTATTGTATATCTTTCTTAAAAGTAATGTTAACCCAAAGAGCAGCAATAACAACAAAATCCTGCAGCCAAACTTCTTCAAAAGTACCAACCTGCCTTTTGCCCCATTCTGGTCTGAACAATCCAGGAAGTGAGCAGGGAATAAAGATGCTGCAGAGGGAGGAAACACATGAGCTCTGCTGGTCAGAAGTCAGAAGACAGAGACGGACCACAAGTCCTGTGGATCTGTTCTGTCAGGAGTCCAGGCCCAGCCAGCCACACCAGCCCGATCGCTTTAGGACCATAAAGTTTAAGAGATGTGGGAACTTCCTACCCACTCGGAGGTGAGCGGCTTTCCTCAAACCTCTGAAACTTATGAAGGAGCAGCTCACTGGCATGATAGCGCCACGGCTAACACTTGGTTCTCCTTGTGTTTTGGTCATGTTTTCTGAACAGATCCCAGGATGGCTGTTTTCCACTTCCTCCTCCTCCTCCTCTTCATCAGCTGGGTAAAAACGGTTGCCGTTCAGATGAGCAGCAGTTGTTCAGCATGGCTCTATAAATAAGTCGTTGTCAGCCTGTCCAGCTCCAACAGATTGACTGATGCTGCAGCCGCACCAGCTCAGCGTTGGCATGGCAACGCCTGCTAATACCTTTAAACATGGCAAGGGGGCCGGGTGGCGAAAAAGTTTATCTCTAGCTCCTAACTATACGCTGCACTGTAAACTTCCCATGTGTTCTCGTATGCAGATGTCAGAAATTGATGCCTCACTAATGCACTAGTGGATCATTTCTTTATAATTAAGTGATTGGTTTTGGATCCTTGAACACTAACCTCATTTTTTTAATATATCTCTGCTCTGGGGTCAAATGTCGGGCTGAGCAGCTCAAAAATACTAACTATTGCTTTAATGCCATCTTTACTCCTCTGATGTGGCTTTGGACCCTGTAACTTGAAGCTGTGTACCTTTGTGCTTGAGGACTGTTCCTCTGGTGCGCCTCTCATTCTGGTGCCGTTCCTGCTGTGAAGCAGCAGTGTTTTCAGTGCCGCTTCAGGAGACGGACTGAAGGGATTGAAGCAACATTTTAAGCATTCTCACACTCAAAGCTTTGTTGTTCGGTGACCCAAATATCAATCAGTTCTGGTATTAAAGGCTGTTTTGCATCTTTGTTTCACCATAGCAAACCTAAATGAACAATAATACAGAGACTGAGCATATTTCAAATATTGTGGTCTGTTTCAATAATGGTCCCATAAATTACCAATAATTTCTTTAGGATCAATCAAGATTTGAGTTTGTTTTACAAAAAAAACCCCTAGCTCTTCTTACCTGTAGCATTTTGAGCGATGTCGTTTGTGTTTAAGCTTCTGCTGTCACGAGACTCTGATTGGCTAAATATACTGCAATCCTATAATGCAAGTTCTCAGCCCTTTAAATATCTTACACAAAACCTATTTCTAATTCTGTTGCACACACTGGTGCTCCAACAATGTACAGTGCAGTGCATCCATGGAGGATGTTTTCAGTTCCCAGAGTCTGTGCTGTAGACCATGGACTCTGGTTTTCTACAGCATCGCACTGATTGTATCTGCATCTACCTTGCTCATTCAGTTTTTCTTGAAACATTGTTTTTTTCTATTTCTATGGAAAAGTGGCACTCTCAATTTCAGAGTGCATTGTATTGTCCTTTAACATTTGAGCGGTTCTTGACGCTCATCGCAGCGCTTCAGGTAAAGTCCGGCATTGAGACCTCCTGCTGTGCTGACCGTGGGAGCTGTGATATGATGGCTCAGGACGGATTTTAATGCCGTTGTTGTTTTTCACTTCGTTTACTACCAATCAGAAGAACCTGCATGCTTGTTGGAACCACGACTGGTAGCTTTCCATGCTAGCGCAGCAGCTGTCACCTCGGGGTCCTCCCTCCTTCTCTCCAACTCCATAAAACTTCAACTCAAGCTTGTAGCTATTGTTTTTGTCGTTGCTGAGCCTTAGCTTAAGCACACAGTGTTAGCCCAGATACTACTGTAGCAGTGACAGGTCCCCTGTGACTGCCTAATTCAATTCAGCTCATTTAGAGCTCAACAATTTGCAACAAATAGTCAGTTCAATTCCATCTTGCATATATTCCAGCTGATCAGTTATCAAACCAGGCAGTCGGGTTAAACAGGGGTTCTGTCTGAGGAAACCCGGCAGATTGCACAAAGTCCTGACTTGCGGCCTTTTCTCCTCTTGGACCGGCATGTAGCCACCGCCGTCAGCTGAGTGGCGTTGTGTCTAATGGTTACGTAGTGATGCTAACAGCTGCTGCGGTTCAGCACATCTATGTGGAGCAGAAAGCGCAGGAGGGTGATTACTAGTGTCTGTGTAACTGTACACCATGGGCTGTCACAGCTACTGAAGCATAAACTCTGTTTGTTGATAAAAGGACTGATTGGAAATGTCTGTGTTTACTTATGGCCACATTGTGTGTGTGGGTGTGTGTGTGGCAGCTTTCCCTTTACAACAAGGACTAGGGCCCTTCATGGGATTATATATGGGCCCTGTAATGTTGCTAATTAGAAATCCCCCCCCACTCATTCTGAGTGGGTGTTGAATTGTGGGTAATTAATGGCTCCCTCATCCTCCTCTTCCTTCGCTACCTCTCCCTCTCTGTGGTTCCTTTTCAGGAGTCACATTCCATCAGTGCTCAGTGACCTCTGGATCCTGCTGCCACTTGTTTCTATGGGTTCTGAAAAAGTTCTTAATGTCTTTATGACCATTACTCTGCCGAGTGTTTGGCTCTTTGGCCGTTGTCGGTCACCCTCCCCGAAGATGTTCTCGTTTGTCTGTCAGTTTGAGGGAAAGCTGAAAGAGCCTGACCCGGTGGAGTCGGTGAAGTGGATGATGCCTCGGTTTAATGTGCCTCCCAGGAATGCTTGTTAGTGTCGTTTGGCAGATTTCTGTTCGACATTACGCTGCTGGTCAAACCTGTCTGCCACCGAGTGCATGGAGCTACACTTACAGCTGGAAGCTTGAAGGGAAGGCGTCTGAAACTGGAGTCATTTTACAGGGACATGTCCCCCAGGATGTACTGTGTGTCTAGTGTTTTTCTAAAATTCCCAGATCACGTTTCAACAACATACATACGTTCAGTGGCACTGAAAAGTTTTCTTTTTGTTTTTTTTTTATTTCAGGTTTTTGTCACGTTAAAAAAGGAAGCCAATATAAGTACTTTTGGAAGTCTTTCTAAATACAATGTGGCATTTATCCTGTTAAATGTCGAAATGACCTGAAAATGCATTCTAACCTTTCCAGGTGGCTTAACGTCACCTTCTCTAAACTTTTGAACAGACATGTCCAACAGTTTGACTCCTGGATCCACCAGTAAATGTTCCGTTTTAATCAAAAGCAGTCTTTCGACGATCCTGCTGTTCATGTTTTGACATCAAGAGGCCCAGGTGACACTTAGCAAGTGATTAACAGCACCGTGCCATGGTGGGGCTTCAAACAGGATGCTGAGCTTAGTGTCAGAGTGTCATCAGTAGTTTTGAGTTTCTGTTTGAGGTGGAATTATGTACCGTAATCAAGCACTTTGATTGGTTAAGTCGCTGCTATTTTTTCCCCTGAGCTGCACTGAAATATGTATATGTCTTAAGTTTGTATTTTGTGGGCTGTAAAAGGAGGTTATAGAAGAATAGTTTTAAAATACAGAGAGATGCTTAGATACTGTTCTCTTTAGCTTGAAGGCATCTTGTTAGCTTGAGCTTGTTAGCTTGTAGCTAACAAGATCCTGCCTCCTTCAGGGCGATTGTTTCTGTTCTCTCTTGATAGAGCAGACTGCTCCCGTTTGAGTCTCTGTCTTTGGACAGAAGTAAAACCAGCGCTCTCCTAACCTGAACCTCTCTCTGCTTGCTGGTGTTTTCCGCTTTAACCTGTGGTAATCTGTCATAAAAACAGTGTGTGATCACTGTGATGCCTTCACCCGTTTTGTTCGTAGATTTTACTCCACAACTAATAGAGGCCACCGCAGGCTGTTTCTGACCCCTGACCTCAAGAAGGACAATAGATTTTTTTTTTTCACACATGAAAAGAAAGTTTTAGCTCAGTTGTTGAAACGGGCAGTAGATGTGTGAAGTAGAGCACATCTGCAAGCAAGACCTTTGTTGAAGTTTGGGGGCAAAGTTGAAAGAATGCCCTCTGAAAGTTAAAATCCTTTTTAAAGATCCATGCTCCTGATGCTGGGTTACAGTTTTACAGCTCCATAATATTCAGGTAATTAGTACCTGAATATTTGTTTTTCATTCTTTTGAAAATCCTTTCCAACTTCCTTCCATTCCAAACTACTTGGTTTTATTGTTTGGGGAAAGTCCTCGTGTAAATTAACTTTCCAGTCAGGCTCCTCTCTGCTTTCTCAGCTTCTACTCTTTCTCGCAATCAAACGGCCAATCCTGTGAGTCTCCGGAGTTCGGACCCTGCTGTCGCAAGAGGCATCCTCTGACGACAGATGTTAATACCTGTTCCAAAAGGATCAAAGGAACCTTCCTGTTTAGATTTCATTATTTTGGAATGTTGTCTAGTAATCAAGAGGCTCCAGCTCCCTGTCTTTGCTTATGCAGCGATTGGACGCTCATGTACTTTTCAGGTTTTTTTTGGACGGGGTTTGGGGAAGACGGGGGCCTTTGGCCTCTTGCCAAGCTGTTACCCTGATTCCCACATTCAGAAGATTTACCCCAACAAAGCAGGCATTCTAATGCCCTGTGTGGCAGAGAAAGGGCTCTGTGCATGTGTGTCTGGGTGCAGGGGTGTGCGTGTGTGTGTTGAATGAGTGAGCTCTCCACTGCTGGAATGAATGGTGTCCTTTTCAGACATTTTTTTTTTCTTTTTTCAACTTTTGTCCAGCTCCTCATCCTATGAGCTCCCAGCAGATCTGCCTGAACTTGTAAGAGATCCATGTTGCAAGTGATGGAATGCTGAAAGGCAAAGGGAATCACATTGGGAAAGTTGGAAACTGGGGGTGGGGAATGATGTGCTCTATGTGTCTAGTTTAGATAGAAAAGGAGAATTTAGTGCAATTTAGCTGTCACAGCCAGGCACCATTCTGAGCCGTTTCCCTGCGTGAACATGAAACCGCACACTTGCGTGTCAAAACAGAGAGGATCTCCTCAGCTTCCCTTCCTAATCTTCTAATTTACTACTTCTTCTTTTCCAGGGATACCAAGGCTATAATTTAGTTTGCAACTAATACCCATTCAGTGGGAGCATTTCACACAGTTTCTGCAGGTCATATCAACTGAAATTTATGACCTTTTTAATAGGGGTGCACCGATTTATCGGCCAGCCGATTTATTGGTGCCGATTTCCTTTATTTTGGGAGATCGGTGATTAGCTCCCAAAATAGGAGGAGCCTATCTTATACCCTGATCTTATCTACCTCCACAAAGGTCTAAAAATCAGCCACTGTCCTCTTCTGTTCTCCCGTAAGAGAGGTTTGACTGACACACCGGCCCACAAGGTCATGTCTGCACATTTGCAGTTAACAATAGTCACCCCACTGTTGCATCTCAGCAACTTTCTTGCTCTATTTAGCGACATTTCAGACAAAAAAAGTTGGTATCGGCCAAAATCAGAATCGGCTGGTCGGGCTTTTTAAAGATCGGTAATTGGCGACCAGCCAGAAAACTGCAACCGGTGCACCACTTCTTTTTAAGACTATTATGAATGACATTTAATACTATCACAAAAGAAATGTGTGTACTAGATAGTTTGTCATTTGCCGAGCAGCTGCATGTACATGATCTGAGTGTGTGTGCTTTAACACATCCCAGGCCCTGTCTAAAGGGTCACCTTCCCACCATGCAGTTCCTCTGCAGAGAGCTGGAAATGCAATGCATTGAACCGTCAGAGTGAAGTGTGTTAAGCTTGGTTCACACAACTAGATAGTTATGCTGACTTTTTGACCCGATCTCCCCCATCTGACATTCTGAAGGACCCCCCCCCCCATTATGGTGATGGCTCTAAAAATAATCGTAAGAGATCTTCCATTGACTTGTGTTCAGAGTGACCTGGTATGCTCAGACCAGATCTGAGATGGGACTGCTCCCATCTCAATCAGGGACATTCAACATGTTGGATCGTCTTGGCCTGATATCGTGTGTGGTGTTCCCCCATGAGGACGAATGGGAACGCGGCCTGTTGAATGTGACGTGTGGGCAATCAGAAAGCGAGGAGACGGGACCACAGAAATAGTACAACAGACAAAAAAACTGCACTGCCAATGTGCAGGGTTTTTTTTGCTAACAATAGTCCACAAACTATCTGTTGGCTTCTTCCTAGTCGTTTTTCTTTACTTACTCTGAACTCACGTTTGATCTCAAGCAGCTTAGCGAGATTTCCCATCTGACAACTGAACATTCTTGATTGAAATCTCTGTGTGGTGTGTCGTCTTTGCTGTTTGGCTTTACCAAACCTATTGTCTTAATGGCTTCTTTAGCAGCATGTGTGTGTGGTCTCTCAAGTTTTAGACGACTAAAATCTTGCAGTCATTTCTTATAATCCTGCTTCCTAATGTGAGTGTCCATGTCTCTTTATACTCTCGTTTGTGAATAAGGGAGACATCCCTCATTGTTTGCTTTGGATGAGTTCCACATGCAAGACAGATATGTGTTAAATTCAGTTCAGTCTTTTTCTAGAGCAGCAGTTTTACAGTTAATGCCTCAAGGAACTTCAACAACAGCTGAAATAACAGCAAATAATGCAGGTTGGAGAGAAGGAAGAGGAAGATTGAGGAAAGTGGTTAGTTTTCCTTACTCTCCAGTAGTCTAAGCCTATAGCAGCATGAACGACTACAAAGATGGCTCCAGATAATCTCATCCAGAGCTGATGTGCTTGAAGAGGTATCATGGGAAACTGTGTTTTTGGTTGTTGTAGTGTCCTGCCCCTTTCATGACTTAAAATCTTGTCTGAACAGGGTATGAAAATTCTATGAATGAAGTCCAAGGGGAAAAAAAACCTGAAGTAGTTTAAACATGACGAGCTCCGGGCTCGCACCCCCAGTGTAGGCTGACATAATTCTGGATTTTGGTTGTGAATCACAGCTTGTTTATGAACTGAGACCTCTGATTCATCTTGTTTTTCCTTGTGCTGCAGGTGCTATCCAGAAGGATGCGTTTATGACCTGAGCCTGAGCATCTGGAAGGTCAAGAGGTAACATACCTCTGTAAAGCACCACTGGAAACAAATGGTGAGATTGTTGTGTAGAAAGAGGGAATTTTAAGTTTGCAAAGTTTATCCGATACTGTTTAACTGATTAAAGTCTAATTTTTCTTAATTATTTTCCTGATAAAAGATCAAAAGGTTTATTTTCCTGTTGATGATCAATGTGTGATTAATCTATTTAACAAACTGAGACCATCAAACACTGCAAAAAACACATCTTACCAAGTATTTTTGGCCCAGTTTCTGAAGTAAATATCTTAGTACACTTGAAATAACACACAATTAACTTGCAAATAACTTCTCTGCTAGATATATGAGCTTGTTTTAAGTCAATAATTTCTTAATATTTTTGAAAAAGTTCTAGTTCCATTGGCAGATTATTTCACTAAAAACATGGGGAAAAAAAGTCTTGTTGTAAGTTAAATAATCGGCCAATGGAACAAGTTTTTCATCAATATTAAGGAATTATTGACCTAAAACAAGCTCATATTTCTTGCCAAAAAGTTAATTGTAAGTTAATTTTATCTTAATTCAAGTGCACTAAGATATTTGCACTAGAAACTACTCAATGAGAATTTGTGTTTTTGCAGTGAACCGGGCATACCTTCAACTACTAACATAATTACATGCGGAGTTTTAAACCAGAACCAATAAGATGCTAAAGAACAAGCCATAAGTCCTGTAGTGTCAGAGGTCACATCCTTGGTGAACCCCTAAAACGTTTTGCTCTTAGATTAACAGAAAACGTTGTAGAAAAATGTAGACTTTGAGTAGGTTATAGAATATAACTATAAGCAAAGAACAAAGTATAAGTACAACTCACATCTTACTGAACATAGATCCAAGTCTGTAATAGGTCCTTGTGTCTTGGAGACCATCAGAATCTCGGTCAGATCAAATATCTTTTCAAGTCGTAATGTGTCTTGTTACAGTAATGTGCTATTATAGCAAACGTTTCATGCCTGACCTGCTGTATGAGCAGCACTGCCAATATTCCAGAGGTGCACAGGAAACGATGGAAAAACCTTTAGCAGTCCTGTTGTTCTGGAAGTAGACATGCTTTCTGATATTTGAAATCATTTCTTTCCCTCAGCTCTACTGCCATGCTTCCTGGGACAGCGTGTTCTGCTTCAGCGTTAATGCTCCACGCTCTGCGGTGCCTCCTGCTTGTTGCCATCTTTGCTCGGCCATTTAGTTCGCCATCCAGAGGTGTTGCACAGGGATCGGTGTCTTCCCACTCTGGCCTTTATCCCACTTTTAAATGGAACAACACGATATTCGAGCACCTGGCCCTGCATCCTGACCCCAGTGTAGGATGGGTCTACATTGGGGCGCGAGATCAGCTGTTCCAGCTAGATCCGTTACTTCAGCTTAAGCTGCGGAATGACACTGGGCCCGTTATCGACAGCCCGGACTGTTTGCCCCCTGTGACAGAAACCAACTGCCCCCAAGCGAAGGAAACCAGCAACCACAACAAGCTCCTTCTGGTTGACCCTTACTCTATGGAACTTATTACCTGTGGGAGTGTCAACCAAGGAATATGCCAGAAGCGTAACCTGACATCAATCAATGTAGTGCTTTTTTCCACAGACAAGCCAGTGGACACTCAGTATGTAGCAGCCAACCACCCCAATGTTAGCACCGTCGGGCTTGTTGTTCGCTCTCATCCTGGCAGACAGCCAGTTCTGTTTGTGGGACGAGGTTATACCAGCAGCCACCCGCCTATCTCCACCCGGAACTTAGCCCAAGCCCCCATCTTTTCCTACGAGGAGACCGCCAAGCTGGCTGTCGCCGGCCGTCTCTCAGAATACGATCACCACTTTGTGGCCTCGTTCGCCCACCGGCACCATGTGTACTTCTTCTTCTACAGGCGGGACCTGAAGTCACAGTCAAGGGAGTACCGCACATACGTCTCGCGTGTATGTTTGGATGACCAGGCCTATTACTCGTATGTAGAGGTGCCTCTGACGTGTCGCTCCAGGGCCGGTAAAATGTACAACCTCCTCCAAGCTGTCCAGCTCGGGTTCTCCAAGAACAGGGCTAAGGGTCAAGATTCAGAAATCCTTCTCGGAGTCTTCTCAACTCATCTGACCTCATCGTCTCGGCCGAGCGAGGACTCTGCTCTGTGCATGTTCAACCTTGAAGATGTGGACCGCAGGATTAACTCAACTAGAGACCTGTGCTATACACAAATGGGTAGAGAAGGAGTAGCGGAGGCAGCATACATTGAATATGAAGTCAAGTCCAACTGTGCCAACCTTCCAGAGGTAAGCACAATGCACTATAAATCTGTTCTGTGACTACACTCAACTATTAATGGGAATGTCTGAGGGGAAAGTGGGCTTCTTCTGTACACGCAAACCAAATCACTTTAGGTCCAACTGAAGTTTCATATTGACAGTTTTCTTGAAATTTGTAATTTTTCAGAGAACTCTCCTATTCTCTTATTGTTTTTGGGTTGTTTTTTTTTTTTTGGAGAGCATGTGTAAAAATATCCTAAAGAAAAGCCAGCTTTATCAGCTGAAATATCTGAATGTAATGCCACTTCAAACGCTATTGGCTGACTGACAGCAGCCAATCCAGAAGCACCATTCACATTCCATGGTGCTGATTGGCTGTACACCCAAATTCAGAGATAAGGAAGATCTTTGGATGCTAGTTACTGCAAGAGCACTAATGTGGTTTCCTCTGTGTGTATTAAAGCATTGTAAGGTATATTTGGTGTTTGAACTATAAAAGTAGGAAGTTACTTATAGTTCCTAATCCCCATGAATACCTGGGGGTTTGCTGTAGCGACCTTTGGGATTGAGATAACTGTTGTACAGTTGAACTTGAGTTGACTCTTACTTGGTTGACTACTTGTGGTTTTCTTTCTCTTTGCTTGTTTTCTCTTCAAAGATAAATGTGTATTGTTTGGCATCAGATCACCATTTGATGAGAATAGAGAAGAATATTGTTTCTGTCATAATAGAGAGATCATAATAGAAAAACCATAGCAAACTGCAGAAAGGAGGAAACCTCTGAGAATTAAAGCCAAAAAGCAGATTTACGACATGATTACAATGTTAAATCTTTACTTGATCCCTGCAAATAAACAATCTGTCTCAACTTTCCGCCTTTGCCAGGAAGGTCCATCTGCACACTGGGTGGATTTGGACAAAAGGTTTAAGCCATTAAGAGTGCGGATTTGTTCCTGGTGATGAAATGTGAAGTTTCACAGTGATAATGAATAACCAAGATGCATCTTGGCTCTGGTCTGGCCTTGATATTTATGGGTATAGGTACTCCGGATTTACTCAGAACTCATTAGTCGTTGCAGCGTAGTCACAGGCTTCCATCAGCCAAACCAGCTAGTGTCCAGGCACCGCTTCAGCTGCTATGACATATTCCCAGACCTGGCTCTTTAATTTTTTTACATCCCACAATACATTTTCCTTTCATGATGTCTGCCCTGCTGTTTTTGGAGATCTATTCTACTTTACTGAATGTGCTCTACAGTTGTGCAGGAAAGAGCAGGAATCTAATTTTCCTGTAAAGCACTCAAACTACATTTGTTTTGTGGATGAAAGTTGAGTATTGCTACCACAAAAACTGTTCCTGTCACCATTTTAATATATAATCCATCAAAACAAGTTGCTGCCAGAAGCCAGAGTCCTTGGGTTCATTGCCTTCATCTGTAATGATGAGGCAATGAACCCAATGTGGAGTGGTCTCGTTTAATAATACAGTTTCTGCAAAAAGAAGAGTCAAGTCTCCCTCTTCCCAAACTGGGAAGGCAAAATCAAATCCTACTTCAGCTTTGTAGTGACTGTGTCCAGTTTTATTTTGTCCTCAAACCACAAACTGTTCCCAAGAAGTCCTGCCAGGGTTTTATGGGCCCCATCAGGAACACTTTGGGAATCATTTTTGCTTTTGGTGTTGCTGCAGAGGAATTCAAGACAAATTAGTTCAAAGATTTTATTTGGAGCCAAATGAGCTGGGAAAAAGAGGGAGAGAGAGATGGAAAGAGGTAGGAAGGCAGGTGGGTAGATGGACATATAAATAGTTACGTAGGTAGATACATAGGTATCAAGGTATTTTGTGTTTAAGTGAATTCTCTTATTTCAGTCTTCAGCCTTGGATAAGTGACTTGTCGATGCTACTGTCTTCTTATAGCTCTGTTCTGAATTTCAGAACACTTTGGATGCTTACCCCTGTGGATCTGACCACACTCCCAGCCCCATGGCCAGCCGGATCCCGGTGCTAGTGGACACCATTCTGGACAGCCCGTCTGCCCGGCTCACTGCTGTGGCTGTGAGCATGAGGGAGGGATATACCATCGCCTTCCTTGGAGACTCCAAGGGGAAACTCCACAAGGTGACAGTCCAGCCAATAACGCTGCATAGTCCTGCAGAAGAATGATTATATTGGATATGAAGCAAAGAACTGTGGCATCAATAGCCAAAATAATGTCCATCTAAGAAGCATACAGACGTCTCTTACTGGAATTCAGGTTCTTATAGGGAATGTTTATATGCTGATTTGAGACCCAACTAACCTTCATCCAGATAGATAGCAAATATAACAAGAAAGTCAAACCAGTGACTTTCTTCCTATATTTAGCAACATTTCAGACAAAATAATTTTACCGGCCAAAACTGGAATTGGCAGGTCAGGTTTTTTATAGATCATAATTGGCAATCGGTTGGAAAACTGCAATCACTGCAACCTTACATCTTTTTCTTTTGTCAAAATGGGCCCAAAAGAGATTTAATTGACTCTGGATTGTCAAAATGTACCAGAAGTCTTCTAGAGGGATGCAGCGCTCTAGAAGGTATTGGGGCATCATCACAGAACCATAAAAGGTTTTTGTTGCCAATTGTCAACAGGGTTGCAAGAAACTTGAGGAAAAAAAGACGCAAACTATCTGCCAGGGATTGGATAAGAATGATGCTTGAAGCTACCAGGAAGCCATTATCCTCCAGTTCTGTCATATTCCATGACTATAGCTGAAGATGTTCAGAGCTCAGAGACGTGGCTGAACAAAACATCACCTGAAGCGACCACCACATATCTGAAGACACATTCTTCACACTCTGGATGAAATCAGACTGAGTCTTGGTGGAGTACATTACATGCTTCCAGCACCGTGATTTTATGTGATTTTCTCATTTTCTATTTTTAATAAATGTGAAAAGTACACAAAAATATTTCTACATTGGCATTTATGGGGCACTTGTGTGCAGAATTTTGAGGCAAGAAATGAATTAAATCCAATTAGGATTCAGGTTGGAACATGACAAAATGTGGAAAAGTCAAATCAGTGACTTTGTGATTCGTTTCCAGAGGCACAGCACATGAACATGCACAACACTACTTAGCCATGATGAATTTATTGTGTTTAGTTGTTTTTAGATGATGAGTTCATACAGATTGTGTTTTGCTCAGCTGCCTTGTTCTCTGCTGCTGTGTCTGGACAGTTCCCCCTTGGGGCATCAATAAATCTATGAGTCTGTGTCTGAAACTTCCCTCAATAACGTCAGCTTGGAGGTCAGGGAAGGAGCTGGGTACCAGTGATGACATGAGGATTTTACAGGCTGAGAGACCTCCTGTACACACTGGAGTCTTTGTCCTCGGTGGCTAGCCATAGTGAAGGAGCATTACAAAAGGAACACTGACTCCATTAATATGTTTCTATGCAGTTACATCAGATTCAGTGTGTATGAGACTTTATCTCTTGTACATAGCAGCATACTGTACTTGGGGTTGTGCGCTGTTATTGCTGCACACCTTCACACGCACATGCAGTCGTGTTTTTGTATTTGTAGGAACTTTACATTGACTTCCATTCATTTTCTACAGCCTAACCCTTACCCTACCCCTAACTTTAACCAAAGGTCAACTCACACCTTAGACCTAAACCTAATCATAACCCACAAACACCATTTCCCCTCATGGGGACCAAGAAAATGTCCTCACAAGGAGCAGTGGTCCCCACAACCCCACATTGTAGACAGAAATAGGTCCCCACAAGGGTATAAGAACCCCCACACACCCACGCCCCCCGCCCCCCACACACACATTCTTCTGGACGTTTAATTTGGTTGTGATCGGTAAAAACAAAAAACTGAGAGGTGGAAAAGATTCTCTCATTTCATCAAGAGATTGTGAATCTGTCTTTTTCAGATGGTTTTAATTTTACTGTGGAGAAATGGCATTAAAATTTATAGGGAAGTTGTACAGATGCACTGATTGCAGTTTTCTGGCCGTTCACCAATTACCAATCTTTAAAAAGTCTGACCTGCTGATTCTGAATTTGCCCAGTACCAATTTTTGTGTCTGAAATGTCGCTAAATATAGCAAGAAAGTTACTGAGTTGTCAACAGAGGAGTGACTATTGTTAACTGGAAACATGCAGACATGACCTGGTAGGCCGGTCTATCAGTCAAACCTCTCTCATTGGTGAGCAGAAGAGGACCGTCGTTAATTTTTAGACCTTTGCTGAGGTGGATAAGATCGGCTTCACATGTAAGTATCGGCCGATCACTGATCTCCCAAAATTGAGGAAATCGGCGCTGACAAATCGGTTACGAGTGATGAAAGTACATTCCTCAGCCACATGCCTGAAATCCTTCTTGTCCTGCTTTGTAGGTTTTTTTTCTGTCTCTCAAAGCTCTGATGCCGTTTGGGCCAGTCATGCCTTCTGTAACTTGCAGACAGGTTGCTGCTCCACAGATGGATCAGACCGGTCTCTTGTGGCTCTCCTCAGGTTTTCCTGGGACCAAACGGCGAGGTGGTGGAGTACTCGGTGGTCTCCATCCAGAAGAACACGCCTATCAGCTCGGACCTGGTTCTGGACCAGGAGGAGGAGCACCTCTTCATCATGACCCGCGACATGGTACAAATGCCGGCCGCGCTCTCGTCCCACACCGCCCCTCGGCCGCGCTCTCGTCCCACACCGCCCCTCGGCCGCGCTCTCGTCCCACACCGCCCCTCGGCCGCACTGCGGGCACAAAGCAGAGCGGGAAATGACTCTTTGCTTTCTGCTCCAGTTATTCCAGCAATGTGCGTGCAGTTGGGATTATTCCGGCGACCGTATTCTCGATTTTTCATTGTTGCGCAGGGGAATGTGGGCCATCTATTGTTTGTAATCAGATTTTGTTTAGGAGCTTAGTGTGGCTGATTTGTACAAATGAGTGCGATTGTTTTATCCTGGCTGCAGCTGCAGAAGAGGCCGGTGGCCGAATGCCAGCAGCACCCAGACTGCCACTCCTGTCTGCTGGCCCACGACCCCTACTGCGGCTGGTGCATCCTGGAGGGAAGGTGAGAGAGCCGCTAGCAGCTAGCAAGACGAAGAAACGATAATCACCCAGTAATTAGTCACCCATTTGATGTGATTATGTTCATTCAGAAAGAGCAGCCTGATTACACCATAACTCAGATGTTTTTTTCTTTTGTCTTTTTAACATGAATGCAGTTCAGTCAGCTCCAGACTGATCGTTACACAACCAATCCCAAACTTCTGTTACTCTGTGAGGCTCCATGTCGAAGCATGTCTGATGTTTGACATTTCCTCCTCTTCATCATCCACAACTTTAGTGTTCTTCATGAATCATTTTGGAAGCCGGTCTTTTTCCATCTCACTCTTGTGAAAAGAGACAATGGAGATTTCTCCCTATTTTTACTCCCCCGCCCCTTTACATGTAATATTTCAGATGAATGAACTAATATGAACATCAGAGAGCGATGACCTCAATAAATACTAAAAATCTGTTTTCAAACATTGTTTTTATTTATGAAGGGAAAACAACAATCGGAGTCCTTCATTCAGTCGTTCATACATTCCTTTCAGCTGCACTGCAAAAACACAAAATCTTACCAAGTAATTTTGGTCCAATTTCTACAGCAAACATCTTAGAAACTTGAAATACGACAAGACTTACAAGTATTTTTTCAGCAAGATATAGGGGTTTGTTTTAAGTCAATAATTCCTTAATATTGATGAATAAGTTCTAGATTTTTTCACTTATACCAAGACATTTTCTCCCTTTTTATAAATAACATAATTTGCCAATGGAACTAGAACAATATTGAAGAATTATTTACTTAAAACAAGCTTCTATATCTTCCTGAAAAGTTTCTTAGAAGTTATTTTTGTCTTGTACTAAGATATTTGTACTAGAAACTAGACAAAAATACTTGGTAAGATTTTGTAATTTTGCAGTGTGTTGCTTCATGCTCTTTCAGGCGGAGTGAATGATGCCTTTTTTAATTCAACCACGTTGGAGAATTTTCTTGCATGAATAGCCTATTTATTATCTCGATGTAATCTAAGTTTTCATTTTTCTTTTGACATATTTTGTGTTTGGGGGAACTCCCGCCCTTAAAGAGCTGGAAGAAGAACATTGAAGACATGGAAACAGATTTCTGTCCCTCAGATGGATTGTAATGTTTTATCTTTCCTCGTACCTCTTATTTTTTTCCACCTCATTTTTTTTTTTCATTTTATGCGTTAAAGGGGTCCAGTTTACTGTGGCTCTTTTACCAGTGCGGTGAGGGAGAGGCTGACTCCAGAGTGAGTTGTGGCGATAGTGTGACACTGTGTGTGTGTGTTTGTCCTTCCTCTGCAGGTGTGTGCTGAGGTCCCAGTGCGGTCGTGGGGACCGAGCCGGCCAGTGGCTGTGGAGCTTCGACATCGAGCAGCAGTGCCTGAGTGTTCAGGAGCTGAACCCGTTCAATATCAGCCGGGAGGAGAGCAGGATGGTAGGTTCACTTACTTTCACAAAGCAAAGTAACTAACTACGTTTAGTTACATGGTAAAACTTTTTTTTTTCTGTCAAAGTAGAACAGAGCCAGTTCTAGTGGGCCCATTTTAACGTTGCTGTTTAGTTAACCAGCCCAGGGAAAAGTCATTTTATCTGGGAGATAATCGCTGGGAGTCGTGACCTAGACCTCCGTCCAGCCGCAGTCTACACTCCATGGAGGTCTGTAGAGATGAGATTAGAGCTCACTGGGGGGTTGGAGCTGCTCTGGCCTGGGCCCGCTCTGATTGGTTGGCTTGTTTGGAACATGTGGACTCTTTCTGGCTCTGGATGTCCTCATGTCGTCCTCAGGTCCAACAGGGAGCTATTAAACATTCTTACACACACAAACATACACACACAGTATGTTTTGTATCTTCACAGGGACTTTGCATTCATTTCTGCAGACTAACCATTAGCAGAACATATGTAGCCCTGAATCTAAATTCAATCGCAGCTTAATCCTAAACCTAACTGGTAACCCCAAAACGGCGCCTCCTCTCATGGGGCCCCATGAGGATCAGTCAGTTCTCTCAGTGTTCACTGCTAAAACACTAAAACGTTCCAAGTAATTTTTCTCTAGTTTCTACTGCAAATGTCTTAAAAAAAAAATTATATTAAGGAATCGTTTGCTTAAAACATGCTCATATTTCTTGCTGACAACTTGCTTGTAAGTTAGTTTATTGTCTTATTTCAAGTGTACTAAAGACATTTTCACTAGAAACTAGACCAAAAGTACTTAAGGTTTCGTGTTTTTTGCAGTGTAGTATTTGTGTTTATGCACACAGTCAGGCCAGTCCGGCTGATTCTGATAGAGTCATCTGCTCTTTGTTCTGCTGTCGGTAGCTGGAACATCACGCCCGCCTGTCCAGGCTTACACAGCTGCAGCTTTCCAAAGGGAGGCTCCCAGCTATTTGCTTAGTGAAGCGCAGGTGCTGAGTTTTGTCTCTCCAGATATTTGTTTGTAATTTCCATGTGGAAAAGCGACCGAGCCTCCTCCTCTGCATCTTTTGAACCATGTGTAACAATCTAATTGCGGTGCCGCTGCTCCCCTGTCCTCAGGTGACCCTGTCCGTCCCAGGACTCCCCGTGTTGGAACAGGGCGAGTCGTACTCCTGCCTGTTCCAGGACAGCCGCAGTCCTGCTGCCGTCACCGAGGCCGGAGTCACCTGCCAATCTCCGGACTCCAGCAGAATACCCATGGTGCCTCCTGGACAGGGTGGGTCCAGCTTGTTCTGTTTAGAGTCCTGAGGTTGTTTGCTTTAATTCACCAGCATTCGCTGCTTGTTGAGTCTGATCGCTTTGAACCTCCGACTGAGGGATTTTAATTACTGGTATGAGCTTTTTGGTTTTGTGACTAAGGGATTTGGAGCCCCGCTGTGATGGGATTAACCTCTGTGTGTGTGTGTGTGTATGTGTAGGGGTGCGTGGGCGTGTGTTTGTGTGTGTGTGTAGCTGTGTTTGTATCGACACCGCTGCATGTTCACACACAGCTAAATCAAATCGAACCCACTCCATCTTACCTAAACCAGCTAGGACAGTGGCCACTAATCTGCATCCTAATATGCACAGTTCTGCTTAAATCTGTGTATGTACTGTCTGCTGCATAATCACATGTATGCTTTTATTTCTGTTTGTGTCGTATTTGTTCATTCAGCCTTTGAGGCTGTGATAAAAACATTGTAGCAACACAAGCAGCTCCACATAAAGAAGGTCCAATAAATCAGGACATATTTATAAAATCTGTCACATAGACATGAAGATTTTTTTGTTTTAGTAATGTCATAAAGATGTTAGATTTGAGCTTTTGTGCTACTTTATCAAAATCAGCTAAAATCAGAATCGGCAGGTCAAGCTTTTTAAAAATCGGCCAAAAAATCAGCAATCAATTCACCGCTATTTATTGATATTGATTTTATCTGTGTCATCTTATTGTGTTTTGAATTGAGTTTTTTATTCATTATTGTGTGTTTAGTTTTGTTGCTTTATTTTTATGCTTTCCTTTATCTTGTTTATTTATTTATTACTGATGTTCAGCATTTTGTTTCAGCTGTAGCTGGTGTTAAAGCGCTTTATGAAGTTGATGATGATGATGACAATGATGATGACGATGATGATGATGATGTTCCCATCATAGTACTGATATATGTAAACTCTGTGACTCAGGGTTGATAAGCCTGGCTAAATATTTCCTGGTTTCCTGGTTAAGAGATGATGATCACTTTGTCTGTCTGTGTCTCTGTGTGTGTGTGGGGTGGGGGGATGTGCGTGTGTGTGTGTGTGTGGGTGTGTGTGTGCGTGTGTGCGTGTGTGTTCTGCCATCAGATTTCATCACTCTCACCTTGTCTGTCCATTTCGGGGACGTCACGGTAACAGCCAGGGACTTCACCTTTTACGACTGCATGGCAGTGAAGCAGCAGTCTGGGAGCTCTCCGTAAGTCAGCGCTAAGCGCTCGTCTCCTCTGTCTGCTGCTGATCTTAACACTTTGTCCTGTTTTTATGTAACTTCATGTCTTTAAGCATGTTGGCATTTTTCAGTGTAAACACATTTACAATGAACCTGAAATCTAGGCCAGATTTGAATAACAGCCCAAGTAGTCGATACAGCTGAGTTCAGAATTAGCTGATGTAAAATAATGTAGAACGCCACAGGAAGAAACTGGTTGTGGAACCTTTTGGTACTGGAGACTTCAACATTACTCCTGTATGGAGAAATGAGCCCCACCAGGCTGTGGCGGTGTGTTTAGGGGTCATTGTCTTGCTGAAATATCCAGCCTGGTTTTGTCTTCAGATTCTACTTTTCTACACTTCCTGGTGCTAACGAGGATGTTAAAGTGTTTTAAAGGCTGTGCAGCTTCACTAAGAGCTTTTTCTTGCCATATTTCCTGCTGTGTGCTGATGGTTCCCTCAATGTCTCTGGTATTATGTCTTGTGTGCAGCTGCCGTGGATGCGTGCTGAGCAAATGGGGCTGTAACTGGTGCGTTCACCAGCACTCCTGTACCCACAAGGCCGTGTGTGAGGAGGGCGCCATCATCTACAACCAGCACGTAAGTCGCAGTAACACTAGAGGAGAGCGCGGCACTCTGTGGCCGCTCGCTCCGTCATGAGGGGACCTTTCTCAGCTCACAGCCAGCGCTCCACAAACACTCCACCTTAACGCTTTGCAGCTCCGCAAGTCGTGAAAATGACGTACGAGGCCCATTTCACTGGCAGCCATTTTGTGCTTTTGTGACGCAATGAGCTCGTTTTAAGGCAGCGTTCCTCCAGGCTAAGCTAACCTGGATGTTTGTCGCAGCTAATGTGTCCATGCATGCGTTTAGCACAGCAAATTCAGTTCTGTTTTCCATTTTTCTGTAAGTTTTTGATTTGTCTCCCCCCCCTTCCTTCGTGTGTCTCCCCCCCTCCTCAGTTTAAACTCCCCACATCTCCCCCCCCCACCGCCAAACCCATGAAAACCATCCCAACCTCTACTACCACAGCGGCTACAGTCACCATGACAACCTCCGCTCCTTTCATAACGCCATCAGCTACCACTGCCGCCACGACAAGCTTTGTTCCTGTTGCCATAGTAACCAGCGGGGCGTTAGCCACCTCCCCCGCGCCCAGCACTGAGCCCCCACAGCCCTCCAGCTCAGCTCCGCCCCCCGCCCCGCCCAGCAGGGCGGAGAGGTCCACTGCAGTGGGGGGGCTCGTCGTCGTCACCCGGAGCGAATCTGACCAAGTTGCCATGGCGGCGGCTGAGGTGCTGCCCGTCACCGGGGCCGACGGCCTTAGTGGGGATCAGGAAGCCGTGATGCCTCTGGTCGTCTCGGACACCTCCACCCTGAACGGGGTCACACAGTCGCCCCCTAGTGAGGAAACATTGAGCGTGACCTCACCTGACGATGACCCCCAGCCCACAACCACCTCTGTGGGTGGAGCTGCTATTACTGACCCCTCCCCCAGCCTGGACCTGACCCCCAGTCCTTCACTGAGCCCAGAAGGAGGCACCGAACCAGACCATGACCTCGAACTTGACCCTGACCCGACCTGGAAGTCAAATCAAGCAGATGTGCTGCCTGAGGGCACAGAAGAGGACACAGCCAGGCTGTCAGGTGACGGCGAAGACCGTGACCCCCCCTCATACGCCCAGCTGAGGGAAACAGACTCAAACCCTGAACTGGATTACCAGGATGATCCAGCTGATGCCTTCCTACCGGTGAGTTGACGCTCGGTCCGGCCGCTGTGCCTCCTTAACCTGCTCACCAGTCCTTCCCTTTACTCCCAACGTCTAACTGGAATTCAAACTGGAAACTGTACTTCCCACTGAAATGCTCCAGTCGTCTCCTCTGCCGCTGCTCTTTCTTTCTGTCTGCTGTGTCTAGACGACACAACAACAGCTGCTCTGCTTCACTCTGGACCTTTTCTCATCACTTTCTTTCCTACCTGATGCTGTAGATCAGTCGGTTTCTGTAGCAACTTAGCCACACAGTCCGTCCTGACACTCACACATGGAACATGGCTGAATGAAAAGACGATGCCACTGACCAGGACAGTAAACATAGTAATCTGAGCTCCTGTCTGCCTCTGAGCCGGTTCCCAACGATCCTCTGATGACCGAGGTTCTGTCCGGCCTGTTAATCCAGATTTCCCACCAGGAATTAAAATTAACGAAGATATGAGCTGTCATTTATATGTGTTACTATTATTTCAAAACAAACACGAAATAATGACGTAGTTAACATTTTAAATTGGGCTTAGCTTTTCAAGTTAGGAGTTAGCATGGTTAGCTTATAAGATCAACGTTAGAAAAAGGAAAAACAAAGAAATATTCTCTGGAGATCAGAGAGTTTTTAAGGTCTTTGTGTGCCTGGAGACAAGTCCGACATATGATGGTGGGAGGAGGATTAGTTGGTCTAAAACTTTATTAAAACCTTTTTTTCAAAGCACTCATCCTCACACAGAGTTGGGTAGTAGCTAGCTACATTTACTCAATTACTTGAGTCACTTGAGTAGCTTTTTGGAAACGTTTTACTTTTGCTTGAGTAATTTTAGTATGAAGTATCGCTGCTCTTACTTGAGTAAGATTTTTAGATTCTCAGCCCACCGAATGAAAAACAAAATGTTTTGACTAAAAAATCGACAGACACACATCAGGAGTTTTCACTAAAGTTTCATACATTTTGAATTGGGGGAAAAAAAAAAAAACTTGGAACAATGTTTCTAATGCCTGATTGTGTAATTTCATAATTGTGGTGTCTATATGAATTATTTCCATTCCGATCTTTAAAATACCAAAATAACCACATAATTTAATACTCTGAGTCATCTGATCATGTAATTTTTAATGATTGAATAAATGTTTGATAATGTGATCACTTACTCAGTACTTGAGTAGACTTTTTCACCCAATACATTTTTACTCTTACTTGAGTAAAATGTTTGGCTGCTCTACCCACCTCTGTCCTCACGTAGCTGTTGGTTCGTGCTGCAGGCGAGAGCTCGGGGCCTACGGGGTCGTTACATTGTGTGACTGTGTCTCACTGCAGGGCGATGAGGGCCCCTACATCAGCTGGGGCTCCTCCGCTTGTCCCTGTGTGGAAAAGGTCCAGGGCTCCTCCCTGCTGCCCGTCCAGGTGGAGAGGAAGATCACGCTACTGGCACGCAACCTCCACCTGTATCAGGTGCAGAGCAGCGCTCCCGATCCGTCGGTGCAACCAGGCTGGACCCAAATGCATTTGTTAAACTTCTGTGTGTGTGTGTGTTCAGGATGCAGAGCTGGACTATGAGTGTGTGCTGGTTATCGAGGGCCAGACGGTGGTGGTGGAAGCCTTTGTGGAGTCTGATGACATGAATCCATCCAGCTTCTACATCACCTGTCAGCTACACAAGGTTAGAAACACATTCCACTGTTTTTGTGCAGCAGGGTTCCTACAGATGAGTCCTTTTTTTATTTTGCATATAAGAGTTCCTTTGTTTTTCTTTTTTCTTTTTTTGGCTAAATATAGCAACAATTTTCAAAGACAGGTTGGCTAAATCATGATTTTGTTTATCAGAATTGACAAAATTGTGTTTTTATTTTTTCCAATTGATGCCTAGAAAATGTGCTACATTTGTCTTTAAAAAACCAAACCTGCAAAACCATTTTAATGTTCTAAGATAATTTACACTTCCCTTCCCAGTAGTGGTGCACAAATTGCAGTTTTATGGCTGATCGCCTATTCCCCATCTTTAGAAAGCCTGACCTGCCGATTCTGATTTTGGAAAATACCAATTCTCTTGTCTGAAATGTCGACAGAAAAATAAATTGACTGGCTGATAAATCGCAGCACCCTTTGATGAAATTGGTTTCATTAAAGTATCAAATGCTTCGTTTATTGTTGAGTAGATAAACAAAGTCCTGTTGACTTTGTAATTTTAGTCCATGTGACAACAAGATTTGGACACCCCTGATCTAGACAGTAGTGTTGTTTTGTTTTTTTTAATATGCCCCAAAAAGATTCAGTCACCCTCCAACATTTCAGATGAACTTTAACTGAGCTCTGTGTGAGGATGGATCAGTGGGTCCTGGCAGCTGCAGGAGGCTCTGGTGTGGGTAAAGAACACGGACCTCCGATTGTTCCAGTCAGATTGAGCCCAGAGGACGTGATGCCAGCCTCACCTGAGGCACAATGAACGTGTGGAATGCTTTTCTTTGAACCCAAACCTGCTGTGTTGTCAGTACTCGTACTCGGTAGCGGTGGAAGACTACAGCGCCATGGTGTATGTGAAGAGGAGGAACACGTTTCATGTGGACACTGCTCCTAATCTACACGGTGAGACCCGCCTGCTCTGCTCTGTGTTCAGACGGCACAGCGTGTTGAGGTCGGTTCTGTTTCAATTATGTTCGATGTGATGGGAGGAGAGTTTTCTCAGCCTGCCGCATCCTGCCAGTCAGCTGGCTGAAAGGAACAACATTTCCTCACTAACAAAAAAGACAAAAATCTTGGAAACACTTTATTTGAAGCGTTGTGCATAAGACTGACACTGTCATAAACGTAACATAACACCTGTTATAAACATGAAGGAGTCTTCACAAATGTTTGCGACTGTTGTCAGTCGGTAAATAATGACACTTTTAATGCAAAGTTGCATTAAAACATGCAGTAAAAGTCAATAAAAAGTATCATTATTTACCGACTAACACTTATTGACAAGATTCATAAATATTCATGAAGACTCCTTCATTTTCGTAACTGGTTTTATGTCATTTATATGACGATATGTACACCACTTCAAATAAAGTGTCACAGATAGGTTAAATGTCTGGAAATATTTGCGCTTCAAAAGCATCCCAGTCCTAGAATGGAAACCAAGAGAGCCACCGAGCACTGAGTTAAAACTACAGTTGTCATGGTTACAGCTGCATTTGTGCAGGCTGGCTACCTGAGCAGACAGCCTGACTGATTATCTGCCTGAAGGCAGAAAAACAACAGAGCAGCTAAAACACCTAGAAACTACTTGGTGTTGATTCATGCCAGCCTTAGCTCGCTGCTGCTAATTCAGAAGCAATAGTTAGCATGTTAGCAGCAGCGCCAGGAACGTTTGTTGCTTTAAATGAAACCGTGGAGCCGTGGTTGGGTTACAGCAGAGAACCTTTGGCACGTCTATCTGCGGGCGGTTCAGATCCAAGTTTTCTAGAGAGTTCTGCAGACCCTGCGTTGGTGTGACACCGCTCTGTTCTTCTGCCGTCAGTGACCCTGTACAACTGCTCCGTGGGCCGGTCGGACTGCAGCCGCTGCCACACCGCTGACCAGCGCTACGGCTGTGTGTGGTGCAGTGGCCACACCGCCAGATGCCTGTACTCAGACTCCTGCAGTGAACAAGTCCAGCAGACGTGTCCGGCTCCCGTCATCCACTCAGTGAGTCCATCTGTTACTGCTTGAACCTGTAGCTGTGGCAGACCAACAGCATCCTGACAGAACATCCTTCCGGGGAAGAATCTGGATCTCTTTTTTCCTCGAAACCATCCCAGTGTTGATTTTGGATTCTTTCGTCCCCCAACCTCAGCCAACCTGTAGCATAGCGTCAGCTGTCTTTAAAAACCATCAGCTGTCTCCACGGTGATGATGGTGGTGAGCAGCTCTGCCGTGTTTCCTCCAGATTGAGCCGCTGTCCGGCCTGTTAGAGGGGGGCACCCTGGTGACCATTTCTGGGTCCAACCTGGGCCAGAAGGCTGAGGACATCGTCCACTCGGTGACGGTAGCCGGGGTGCCGTGTGCTGTCCTGCTGGACCTGTACGAGGTCTCCTCCAGGTGCTCTACACACAGCCTGCTGCTCTCTAACAGGAAGTTCTGATGCTGAGGATGTGTGTGAGCTGTGTGTGACGCCTGTCCTCCAGGATAGTGTGCCGGACCGGCAGCAGCGGGGGAGAGAAGGACGGCCCCGTGTCTGTGACGGTCAGTGGAGGGGCCCTGCGCAGCTCCAGCCAGCTCTTCAGCTACCAGGTACAGTCAGCTAGCTGCTTTTTTTTTTTTTGCTTTATTGTGCAAACAATAAATATATTAATTTTCAAATAAAATTTCTTTCACATAAAATAAAAACTACTAGTGGAATAGGTCAAAGTTCAGTCAGCTTGTAGTCACTTTCCAGCCAGATACAGACAGAGTAAGTTTTTCTGCTACCCGCGTAGAAAGTGTTACCGATTTATCATGATAAATTACTTATTATAAGAATTTGGATTTATTGTTGCCACAATAAGTTGCAATTAAATTAGGTTTAAATCTCCCCAAAGCTGTCCGTACTGTTGGGATCTCTCACCCATATTCTAAGGATCCAGACGGTTTATTGTCCAAGCTCCCAGCAGAAATGGTAGCTCGGATAGTGATGCATTCATGTCTTTCTGTCCTGTCAGAAATCTTTCTCTCAACATGTTACACAGGATTCTAGATTTATGCTTTGCTCTTGTTGCATATTGTTCGATATTATTATGGATATGTCTGAGGAACACTCAAGTAAATATTCCACTGGGAAAATACTGCAGTGGCAGTTTTTGTTGTTTCTTTTGGGGCTAAAAATAGGGGTTGCACCGATTTATCGGCCAGCCGATTTATCACAGCCAGTTTCTTTAATTTTGGGAGATCTGTGATTGGTCGATACTTACATGTGAAGCCAATCTTATCTACCTCAGCAAAGGTCTAAAAATCAACCACTGCTCTGTTCTGCACTGCTATAAGAGGTCTGACTGACAGACCGGCTCACCAAGTCATGTTTGCACGTTTGTCACCCCGCTGTTGCCGACTCATCAACTTTCTTGCTATATTTAGCGACATTTCAGTCAAAACAAAAGGGAATCGGCAGGTCAGGCTTTTTAAAGATCGGCAATCGGCCAGAAAACTGCAACTGGTGCAACACTAGCTACACCAGTTAGTGCAGCTAGTGAAATCGTTTTTCATCATCATGAAAAATTATTTCATTTTCAAAAAGAAGGCTATCTATACATAGGAAAAACAATGCTTTATCTATAATTCTCTGTCACTGTTTCCTCCCGCTGCTCTGTGCTTGGTCTTCATGGAGGTGGAAGCTCTGCTGTTCCTCCTCTGATCTGTCCCCCTGTCCTCTTCAGGACCCGTCTGTCACCGCCGTCTCACCTGAAAGAGGTCCAAAGGCCGGAGGAACCACTCTGACCATCAGCGGCCGGAAGCTGCTGACAGGCCTGCCCTCTGACCTCACCATCACAGTAGGGCAGGTCCCCTGTAAAATGTGAGGAGATGCCCAGTTTTCATTGTTTAAAGTCTGAACTGTTAGCTTTGGCTGCTGGTTATTGTTGCCATTGGTGTGTCCAAACGAAGTGTTGCTGTTCTAACACTTCTCTTACTGAGATCTGGAAGATCGGCCCCCATCTTGAATCCTGATTGTTGCAGCCAATGCACCAATCAGTGGCTGCCCTGTCTAATGCAAAATCTCCTGACTCCTGTTTGAGCTCCTGCCACGCCAGACCAGGCACTGCAGGACAAAAGGAGGTTTCAGTGATTAGTGTACTATTTTAGATTTTGTTGTCGGCCCCATTTCTCACTGGATCATATTTGTCACTTATTAGTAAGAAAGATATCGTCATACTGTGGTCTGAATCCCGACTGACTTTTGACCTTCCTCTATTAGTAAGGCAATAGAAGGAAAGCCCACTCCTTGCTGGTTGTGTCTCGTCCTCAGTGTGTCAGCGGTGCAGAGCTCCAGTGTTCAGTGTGTGACCGGCAGCAGCAGTGAGGCACGAAGGTTCCGGGTTACGCTGCATTACGGCAGCACCCCCCGGCACCTCCACACACCCCTCTACAACTACACACACAACCCCAGCATCAGCAGCGCCTGGCCAGCCAAGAGCTTCCTGGAGTAAGCCTGACCACGCCTCACTGTGGCCCCCCAGCTCAACCTGAGACCTGCTCTAAAGCTCTCGTTCTCCCTCCATTAGCGGCGGCCGCCTCGTCAGTGTGTCCGGCCACAACCTGGATGTGGTGCAGAAGCCACACATGGTGGTGAACGTCTTCTCAACCACGTCCGTCAGCCAGAGCAGGAGGAAGAGGAGGACAGCAGGGCCGGGGCGGGCTCCCAGGAAGCTTCAGGACCCAGTCTGTTGTAGAGAGCCACACTGCCCCATTGCACAGGTGTGTAGGCATGTTTGTGTGTGTGTACTTGTCTACCTATCCTCTTTAACACCATTTCTGGCATATTTACTAATCTTCTTGTCTTACCAAAGCCTGGTCCTAATACGGTGGAGCCCCTTGTATAGGGTTAGGGGTTAGATTTAGAGGTGTGATGTGAATCAGCTTTTAGTCAAGGTTAAGGTTAGGAGTAGACTAGTACTGGTTAGGGAAAATGTCTGGACTATGCATAAATGCAGTTACAAAAATGAATGGAAGTCAATACAAAGTCATAGTATGGGTAGAAATACAAACGTGTGAGTTCTCAATTTATCAACTTTATTTCTGTAGCACATTTCAAAAATGGTAGGGTAACCGAAGTGCTTTACATTAAAACAGAAATATGTAAGAGACATACGAAACGTACACAAACATCGAACACGGCATCTTGAGGTTCCTACAAGACAAAGATCAGTGTGTTGAAAGTCAGGGAATAAAAGCGTGTCTTTAAAAGAGATTTAATACCAGGAAGAGAGGAGGCCTGTCTGACACTCAAAAGTAATTTGTTCCATATCTTGGGAGCAACAACAGCAAATGCTCCGTCACCTCTTAGCTTCAGCCCCGTCCCAGAAACGACCTTGTTTCTCTCTTCCACAGGTCCTGGAGCTCTGTGAGGTGACCAACTCCTCCCTGATCCTCTGCCGCTCCCCCATCGTCAACTCCTCCATTTTGGATTCCAGCGTCTCTGTCCAGTTCCTGCTGGACAGCCTGTGCTTTAACTTCAGCAGTGTGAGCTCCCAGGCCTTCACTTACCAACCCAACCCGGTCCTGAAGCCTCTGAACCAACAGGATCCGCTGAAGGCGTACCGTTACAACCCCGGCAGCTTCATCCAGCTGGAGGTCAGAACTAGTCTTCTTTCCTCACCTCAGGCTTCGTGTTCCAGCATCAGGAACCAGGAAACTGCTTTCTAAAGCCGTTACTGGAATGTCTAGCACGAGACTGGAAAGGTCAATTGCAGACCCCTGAGGAAACCTGCTTAGTGAACAGAACTGGACCCAAACATAGCTAGAACCTGAAGATAAGCGATGGGTTTGTGTGTGTTTTCAGGGGGACAACCTGGACCTGGCCATCACCAAAGAAGAAGTGGTTGTGCTGATAGGGGAGGGTGTGTGTGCTGTGAAGACCCTGACCAGAAACCATCTGTACTGTGAGCCGCCGCCTCAGCAGCCAAGTTGCAGGAAGTGTGAGGGTTCCGACAATCTCCCAGAATTCACTGTGAGTCCGCCGTACATTCAGTTCCTACTGAGGAGACGCTCCTTCAGCTGGTCGCTCTATCCTCAGTACCGTCTGCTTAAAGGAGAGTGTGTGTGTGTGTGTGTGGGGGTGTGTGTGTGTTTCAGGTTCAGATGGGCCACCTGAACATCTCTCTTGGTAAGGTTCAGTACGACAACCTCAGCTCGCCCACCTTCCCACTGGAGGCCCAGATCGGAGTGGGTGTTGGGGCGTCCATAGTCGCCCTCATTGTGCTCATGATTGTCCTCATCTACAGGTTAGTACTGTCAGCTCACCCAACCCTAAAACACCCACAACCCTAAAATAATCCTAACCCTATTACCCCTTCCAGGTGCTCCAGTTGGATTTCTGTGGTCTTAATTTGTTAGTCGGGTTAGGAATGGTAGGAGGGGACGACATGCAGCAAACAGAGCGGGAATCTCGCCTTTATATATACAACTGCAGTGAATATTCCATTGCTTTGACCTTTATTTATGCCTGAATATTTCTTGAGACTTAAGGTCTCAAGAGTGAGCCATTTCAAACAGACTACAGTAAAGCAACCTGTAGTCTTGAGCTGTGAGGCTTCCTGCTATATATGTGGCTCTAATGGAGGGGCAGCACTGGACCAGCTGTGCACCAGTGAACCCAGTAGAAGAACTAACCCTGGAAGGTGGACATTTCTATTATTGCGACTTAGCTGGTAAATGTGTAGTTTTTGTTAAACCAGGTGTTTCCATGTCGTCTGTTTTGTGTCCTTTTGTTGGGTTCATCCATTTCATGCTGATCCTGGCTCTTTGTGTTTCCAGTACTTTAAAACGGCCAGTACTCCTCTAACTGCCATACAGAAACATGGGTGATTTGTGTTTTTATGTTTCATTGTTTTATATATATGTTGTGAACATCATGTTGCGTAATTTTAAATCATTATTATTTCACTTTCTACTAGTTTTTAGATGTACTGTTTAAAAAGCCCATCTAGGGGCTGCAAATTCTAGCTTTTGCTGTAAGCACTATGATGCAAACATTGGACTGCTGCTCTGCTCAGTTTGTCTATGTTGATGTGTGTCTGTCCCTATCAATCAAGCTTAAATGAAAATAGAAGTGATAAATTCCTTATTAATATTACGGTTTGTAAAACACATTTCTTCTTGTTATCTGGTCTGGCATCTCAAATCTGCAGCATTTTACCAATATTATCTTACCTTTGATATATTACCTAAGGTAAGATAATATATCAAAGGTATATTGATCTACCATCAATATCTATTTTTATTATTATTAATATTACTATTCCTGGCGGTATGGTGAGGGGAAATTGTTGAAGTGCTGGTATGGCGTCCCGGTGCCGACCCACTTGAAGCTCCGCTGGTTTCTGGGATCATGCATGCGATCCGATCCAACCCGTATCCAGGCTTCATCTGAAGAACCGTCTCAGAAACGTGGTGCTAACCGTTCTGCCTCACTCTCCGTTTGCTGGCTGTCAGGAGGAAGAGTAAACAGGCTCTCAGGGATTACAAGAAGGTCCAGATCCAGCTGGAGAACCTGGAGACCAGCGTCAGGGACCGATGCAAGAAGGAGTTCACAGGTAACGTTCAAAACTAAGAACTTCATTTACAAACACATCAACAAACAACATGTTGCTACAATGGAGTTTTTGGAGTTCAACAAAGATCAGATACATTTTCTGGGCCTAATGCTTAAACAAGGATAATCTTCTAATTCCTTGTTTCTGTATAAGAATGAAAACATGAGTGTTTAAAAAATATGAGAAGCTGGTGATAGAGCCGACCTCCACCTTTCTGCCTCACCCAGACCTGATGACAGAGATGATGGACATGTCCAGCGACCTGGTGGGCTCAGGTATCCCTTTCCTCGACTACCGCATGTATGCAGAGCGCATTTTCTTCCCCGGCCACCGGGAGTCGCCCTTGAGGCGAGGCCTGGACATGCAGGAGTGTCGGCGGCAGACGGTGGAGCAGGGCCTCATCCAGCTGTCCAACCTGCTCAACAGCAAACTCTTCCTCACCAAGGTACTCATCCTCACTGTTAGCATCCCTGCTAAAAACCATGGCCAGGTCCCAACGCCGGGTACCAGTGCCAGGTCCCAACGCCGGGTCCCAGTGCCAGGTCCCAACGCCGGGTCCCAGTGCCAGGTCCCAACGCCGGGTCCCAGTGCCGGTGTTGGGAATTGGAATTCTGGAAGCCAAAAATATTGTACTAACCTCACAAGGTGGGATCAAAATTGTTGGGAATCTGAATTCGTGTCGATATGTGGCTCATGTAATTATTAATAACGTAAAAATTCTTTAGTCTGAGCATAAGCCAAACTCAGTCACTCGTGAAAGAATGAATTCAGACCACAAGCAGAAGAAACTCTTCACACAACAAGGAATGATGTCTAATCAAGTCTGAGAATTTATTAAACTATCCCAGCTTTACAGCTGAATTGTTCCATGAATAACCTCTTTGTTTAACTACCTTTGCTTTCTGCCCTTCAGTTCATTCATACTCTGGAGAGCCAGCGGACCTTCTCCCCCAGAGACCGGGCCTACGTGGCCTCGCTGCTGACCGTGGCTCTTCATGGCAAGCTGGAGTATTTCACAGACATCCTCAAAACTCTGCTGAACGACCTGGTGGAGCAGTACGTGGCCAAGAACCCCAAACTCATGCTGCGAAGGTGAGGAGAGGGGGGAGAACATCATAGTACCCTGAGCCTTTAAAGCGGTTCTGAGATCTTGGCCGTGTGTATCTGCAGGACAGAGACGGTGGTGGAGAAACTGCTGACCAACTGGATGTCCATCTGTCTCTACACGTTCCTCAGGGTCAGTAAGAGCAGGAAGAGAGGTTTATGTTCAAATTGTTGGTGAGAAATTTGTTGGGATCTTGAGACTAACTGCGCGATTTTACGCCGTTCAGACCACAAATTTCAGACCAGTTGTTTTTCTCCAAAGGAAGGCTGTCTTACAGAAATGAGAAAATCGTCAACTTTTATGTTTTTGTGCCGGGTTGTCACATTTATGAAAACAGTTTGAATTGATTGTTTGAATTAATTTGAAACTGTCATAAATTATTATTTATTGTTGTTGATTTAGTAGAAATAGTAGTCTTCTCTGAAGACCCTGAAGGCCCGACGACTTGGCTAGACATTCCTGAACCTTAGAACGTCCAACTCATTTCATTTTAATAACTTTCAAATTCCTTGTTATAAAGAAGAGACAGGGAGTCAGTTTATGACCAGCTGGTTGTTATGCTGGAGGTCAAACTGGGCTGGTTCATCCTTTGATCAAAGAAGTTTGATTTATAATTGCAGATCCATCGAACATCTTGGATGGATGAATGAATTGATGGATTGATTCAAGGGTATCTCAAGAAGACCATAGCTGAAGAGCAACTTAGAAGTTTAGATCTTTTCTTTTTGCTTCTCTAATGTCTGACGTCAGACTTGATCAAAGTCAACACATGGTTTTTATGTATATAATAAGAAAATTACTTCAGGTTTAAAAACCAGCCCCTTGTTCTATGCTTCACTTGATCTGGAGGGTCTGGACTCTTGGCTGTTGAGAAACAATTAGTTCATGGAGGTGTGGACTGTGTTGAGGTTTTAAATTTTCCCCCAGTCCGTGACAGGTGTAATGCGCCAGTTTGATGCTATGAAGCTTACCCAAAGTTGCCTGTGCTGTGAACAACCATCCTCCACTACGAAGAGAGAAGTGCCGAGCCGAACGAGGCGGCTGTTAAAGTTAACTTAATATTTGCAAGCATGGCCAACACAGACTAAACAGCTTTGTTCACTTCCTGCTAAAACTACAGGGAGACTGCAATTCTAAAACAACATAAATCGACGTCATCGTTAACAACTTTGCCTTCTGTCCACTGATTGGTAGGAAATCTACCGGAGACTATCCAAGAGGATAAAGCCCAGAAAGATTCATCAACGGAATCCAATACGTTTTTTAATCAAACTTTTAAACATAATTTTTTAGGGAGTGATGAATAAAAAACTCAGCAGGATTTTGAGTTACATGCTTGGGGAAAAAACAGTCATGTATCCTCCTTTCACTTTACAGTGACTCACTGCTTTGTGCTTGTCTGTCACATTCAACCCCAACTTTTTTTAATTGGCAGGAAGGGCTTTGCAAGGCACTGTATTCTTCATCTGATGAAGACCTAAATGCCTTTTGGTGTCCATGTGTTGCCCTGGCGAACTGTCCCAGGACCCTGTGAGCAGCAGCAGCTTTAGACATCGACTCACTCGGATGTTTAGTTCAGGTTTCTCTCTGAGCTTGTATTCAGGGAACGGCTGAAAACGAACCAGAACCTTAACAGCTTGTCCTTGTCTGGGCCCTTCACTCTCTCCTCCAGAGTGTGTTTGGCCAATACTAATATCTTGGTGTGTGTGTGTGTGTGTGTGTGTAGGACTCTGCTGGCGAGTCTCTGTACATGCTGTTCAAGGCCATAAAACACCAGGTAGATAAAGGGCCGGTGGACGCCGTAACTCGCAAGGCCAAGTATACTCTGAATGATAACCGTCTGCTGCGGGAGGACGTGGAGTACAAGACCCTGGTGAGAACGAGCTCCGTCATCCTGGGGAACATTCCCATGACCTTCAGCAGGTTGAAGGATTCTTCCCCACTCCTTCTCCTCCCCTCCCCCATTGCTTCTTGGCCTCCAGACGCTGAACGTGTTGGTGCAGGGTGGAGGAGTGAGCGAGACCCAACCGCTGCCTTCCAAAGTGCTGGACTGTGATACCATCACCCAGGTGAAGGAAAAGCTCCTGGATCAGGTGTACAAGAGCACCTCCTTCTCCCATCGGCCACACGCCGACTCCCTGGACCTAGGTGAGTATCCACACACACACACCCACGCACACCCCTACACACACAGCTGGCCCCTTCTCCCTGAACACATCTGCTGCTTCCCTCCAACAGTATCTGGGGAAGGATAAGTAGAAGTTCAACTTCAATGTTCACACAATTTCAAACTGTTGCGCTGTGGCGCCCCCTACATCAAAAGAAACATAACTGCGTTACATGATCAGTGCCTGTCCAGTCTCTCTTTTCCTGCGCCCCCTGTTTCTGCTGCTGCTCCTGTTCTCTCGAGTTTTTATTGATTCCAGTTTGCTATGAAAAGTGAGCAAATAAAATTTACAGTCCGGATCTCAAAGGCAAATGCTGTTCGGAAACAATTTAGTTGCACATCTGGAAGTGGCACAAGTCTGAAAAAATCTGACCTGGACTGTTCAGAACCACGTCTGAACAGCCCAGGAGAAGTCGGATATGGTTCACGTTTACCTGCTGACCTGAATTGTTCCTTGTACCGCCGCCCCAATTTCGCCCCCTGCAGCTGAGTAGCAGCAGGACACCAGCAGGATGCAGCACAAGGCAGCAGTGAGATCTCAGTGTTCGTCCTCTGACCTCAATCACACTGAGAACTGGTTGAGGAGTTTTATTAATATGATACATTTCATTATAAAAAGGTTAATGAAAGAGTCTTCTGATATCTGCATCAGTAACTCTGGGTGCTGCCATGGTTTTTTTTCTCTTCTGGTGTCTTTAATTCACCTTTAACTGATTCAGTGTCAGTCTGAGTGAAAAAACTGGCAGCAATACGCAAAAAGGCGTCCCGTCACTCCAAACACACTCAGCGGTTCACTGGTGAACTTGGTTCATCTTTGCGTATTTGATGGCACCTTTATTCATGAATAGAAATTAAACAATGTTTATGCTGATATTGCATTTGAGGGAGTGTTGAGTATAACAACACCCTGCTGCTCCTGTTCAGAGTGGAGGTCTGGTGTTGCGGGCCACCTCATCCTGTCGGACGAGGACCTGACGTCTGTGGTGCAGGGCAGCTGGAAGCGCCTCAACACCCTGCAGCACTACAAGGTGACGCCCCCCTCGGCCAGAGCCGCCCTGTTCGGCCGCCCGAACGGAGGCCCTAACCGCCGCTGTGTGTCGTTCCAGGTCCCCGATGGTGCAACTGTGGCACTGGTGCCGCGACACACCAAAAACATTCACCATGACAACCATGATTACATCGCCGGAGAGAGTGAGTTCCTTTGCAGAAATCATTTGGGTGATGGAGCAGCCACTGCTGCAGCGGCGCGCTGCTCATCGCTGGCATCCCGTTGTGCGAACAGAGACTCCCATGCTGGAGGATGCAGACGAGGGCGGCGTGAAGCTGTGGCACCTGGTGAAGGCCAGCGAGGAGCCAGAGCTTCCTAAACACCGCCGAGGGAGTTTAAGGGAGCGGGAGCGGGCCAAGGCCATCCCTGAGATCTACCTCACCCGCCTGCTCTCCATGAAGGTACACACACACACACACACACCCACGCCCACACACACACCCACACACACACACACTCTTTGGGGCGGTGGCGGTATTTCGTCCTGCAGTCTGTGGGATCACCGCTTCAATTCCCGCTCCATCCGCCTCTGTCGTTGTGTCCTTGGGCAGGACACCTCGCCTTCCTTGCCTGCTGGTGGTGGAAGTGAAATGGCAACCTCACTTCTGGTAGCTGTGGCTACAATCTAGTAGTTTACCACCATCACTGTGTGAATGTGAATGACTGATTTCATTGTAGAGCGTCCACTGAGGGTTGACAAGTGCTGTATAAGTCAGATTTCATTTCATTTCATTTCTTTGCATTGACTTGCTTTCATTTGTCATTTATTTCTACAGCCTAACCGTAATCCTTACCTTAAACCTAACCATTACCAGTACATGCCTAAGCCTAACTTAAACTCTGTACTCTAGTCTCAATCGAAGCCACTAGCCCAAAAACAGCACTGCTTCTTATGGAGCCTCGGCTTTGGGCCCCATAAGAATCAGTCGCTCTCCACAACGTAGCATTTGTTAGAAAATACAAGGCCACACATAAAGATGGAAGCTACTCTATTATGCTACACAGTTGAACAGGTACAAACCTTTAAGATTCCCTAGCAGCCAGCTTTCAGATTCCTCCCTCTCCAACACGCCTGAACCAAGCAGCTCACCAGCATCTTTTCGGCGTGCAGAAGCCGCTGGCATTCATTTGATTCAGGCGTGTAGAAGTGGGGATACATCTGAATGTTGCAGGGTGGTAGATCTGCAATATGCTCCAGCATGTACAGACATGAAGTCAGATGGGACAGTAACTGTAGAACAAAGAAAACTGTGTTCTGCATCAGCAGCAGAACCAACTCTGATCCTGGTTCTGGTAGCGTTGGTTATGCCCGTAGCTTCATAATCCCAAATGGTGACTTGATCCTTAGAATGACTGCTGCTTGTTTTCTGTTGACTCGCTCTTATTAGCCTGTTAGTCGGCAAGTTACACCAGGTAACACGGCTACCAACATGTTGATGTCAGGCGATGTAAACTGTCAGCGTAACACCACATGATCCTGTGATCCATTGTTGTCCTTAAATACGATGATCTGGTTTGATTTTGAATCCGTTTGTCCCGTCTTTGTGTCTGTCAGGGGACGTTACAGAAGTTTGTGGACGATCTGTTCACAGTAATCCTCAGCACCAGCCGTCCCGTCCCGCTAGCCGTCAAATATTTCTTTGACCTGCTGGACGACCAGGCGGGACAGCACAGCATCACCGACCCGGAGACCATCCACATATGGAAGACTAACAGGTAGGCGGGCGGGGGGACCAGGCGGGATCTAAAAACCCAAGCCAACAGGTTCTGCTGACGGGAACATTCTGTGGTGTTGAAGTTGTTGCAGAGAAAAGAAAGCTCATCTTAAAAGTGAAGTCAGAGATGGAACCTGGTTGTGTTATCGGCTGTTGATTTAGATTGGAGCTGAACTCAGCTGACCCCAGAGTTTAACCTGCTAGCTTAGGAAAAGGGCTCAAGCCTCCCAGTGACAAAGGAGACGCACAACACCGACTACTTACTGATCCGAACCACGATAACGGCTAACATATGACAATAAAAACAGTTTGACATTTTATCTCCATGATCATCTGGTGTTTGTTTTGAAGCCCTTTTTAACTACAGGTCTGAACTTTAGCAGAGCCACATGTTAGCACCATTAGCTGTACAATCAGTTGCAACATCAGCTGATGGTGCTGATGCTTCATAAAATCAATAAAATTTGGCCAATATGACCAAACGGGTCTCTTCACTCAAAGGCTTCTTCAGATTCACTGTAATACAGACAGTATTTCCGCTACAGGAAATCTTTCCTGCCAACAGCCATCGCAATATATAATAACTCTTTGAAGTATTTGAATTAATATGAGTTACAACAACATTTAATTTCCCTTTGTGATCAATAAAGTATTTTTGAATTTGAATTTGAATCAGCTGCACCTGGAGCATCAATATAAGTTAAATCACTACTCAACACATTTTGACACTTTGCCCTAACATTCACTACGCTGGTGTTTTGTAAGTAACTTTCATCGTTTGGTATAATGTTGGAATAATTCCCTTTTTGGAAATGAGAGTTTATTTCCCCTGTACAGACGAAGGTCAAGAAGAAAGAGGTCAGCCCCAGGCTCTCAGCTGCACCTGCAGTAAACCGATCTGTGTGCCGTTCTGTTTGTCTCCAGCCTCCCTCTGCGTTTCTGGATCAACATCATTAAGAACCCTCAGTTCATCTTTGACGTCCAGGTGTCGGACCATGTGGACGCCGTCCTCTCGGTCATTGCTCAGACCTTCATGGACTCCTGCACCATCGCTGACCACAAACTGGGGCGGGTGAGGCGTCGCTCCTCTTTCACTCTTCCACTTCAGATGCTTCCAGGATGTGGACGTGATTGTTTCTCTCTCTCTGGCTGTCTTGTGGAACAGGATTCTCCCATCAACAAGCTGCTGTATGCCAGAGACATTCCCCGCTACAAACAGATGGTGGAAAGGTTTGCTCCGCTTTAGCTCACATCTCTTTGGTTAAAAGCTGCTTCAGATAGATCAGGATGGAAAGGAATACTTCTTATGAATGAAATTCTAAACTACTCCAGTCAAACTCGGATTTCATACGTAGTTTGAGTTGATGTCATGACATTTGCAGGTACTACGCTGACATCAGGCAGACTATATCAGCCAGCGACCAGGAGATGAACTCGGCGCTGGCCGAGCTGTCCAGGGTGAGTGGAGCCTCACTTCCTCTCCCGCAGGACGGCAAGCGGCTCGGCGCCGACTCACCTGAAGGCTTTGTGTTTCAGAATTACTCCGGAGAGCTGAACTACCTGGTGGCACTGCACGAGCTCTACAAATACATCAACAAGTACTACGACCAGGTGCATCCCACACCGCTGAGAATGAGTTTCTGCTCAGGAAAACGCTTCATTTAAGATTAGAAAATTTTTATATTTTAAAATACAGAAACGTGGGCTTAATGAAAAGTATGTTTAATACCTAGCTCAGATTTTTTTGTATTTTTTTTTTCAAAAGCTCCTTTCACTTGACAAAACAAATCTCATCAGAACCAGAGATTGTAATTCCTCCCATCTGACTCCGTTTCTGCTTCTGTCACGTCTACATGTTTCAAATCGTCAAAGAAAAGAATATCAGACAAGAATAACAAGGAGTGAACAGAAAACACTCATGACTTTTTGTTATCGAACATCCGCAGTGGAATAGAACCGAACTCCTTTCCAGACGGACTTCTTGTTGCCCGACCACAGCCTGCTCAGATAAATGCTCCATTTCACCTCCAATATCAGAACATGTTTCTCTAGGCAGAAAAAGCTTGAACCCAAAGTATGTCCAGATGTCGGGATTATTCATGAAATACTTTAAAACTGAATATTATTTAAAAAATTGAGTTATTTAGGTGATTTCATTCCCACAGTTGAAACTCAGAGTTATGTGTCTTACGGATTTATTTCTGTCGATTACGACTTACAGATAATGAAAACTTAAAATTATTATATATTCTCAAAGTTATAATATAGCATAAAGTCAATTTAAAAACAGTCTCTGCAATGACTCATCTCTGTACTCCTTTAGCAAGAGTTACTGAAACGATGCGTTTAGGCGTAGTGGTTCTTTTAGGCTAACCGCTACTGCACTGTTGCCTTGCATATCACTGTTAGTGGACCGAGACCAGAGGCAGGCAGAGTAGCCAAAAATTGAGCTCAAGAAAGAGTAGCACTACTTCAACATATTTTTACTCGAGTAAAAGTAAAACGTAGCCGTCCAAGAAATTATTCAAGTATTTGGCATTTGGTAAAAAAGTC
The DNA here is from genome assembly GCF_003331165.1 of Xiphophorus hellerii. Classification (NCBI taxonomy): domain Eukaryota; kingdom Metazoa; phylum Chordata; class Actinopteri; order Cyprinodontiformes; family Poeciliidae; genus Xiphophorus; species Xiphophorus hellerii. The sequence continues at coordinate 29,680,193 of NC_045691.1, read as the reverse complement.
TATGCAAGTAACTGATCAAATGATCAATCATTTAGTATTTAAAAATGACATCATCAGACAGACCAAAATATAAAACTTAAGTGGAAATTTTGGTATTTTAAGGATGAAAATGATAATTCATATAAATAACACACACAAAAAAATCAAGCCAAAAATATATATTTTTTCCAAATCAATTTCCTTCAATGGAGAAACTTATGAAACTTTAACAAGAACTGCAGCTGTGTGTCTGTGTCTGGTGAATTTTGGATTAAAACATGTTTGTTCTTCGTCCAGCGGGTTGAGAATCCAGAGATTTTAAGTTATTCCACTGAGCTGACCAGCCTAGTCTGAGGTCGCCCTGCTCCCGAATGAAATGTCGCTAACCGTTTGCCCTCTTGTCATAATCTCGGCAGATCATCACAGCTCTGGAGGAGGACACGACAGCCCAGAAGATGCAGCTGGGCTACCGGCTGCAGCAGATAGCTGCTGCTGTGGAAAACAAAGTCACCGACTTGTGACAGAAGAGACGTGATGGTGTTGGTGCTCTCTGCAGCATCTTCACTCCTGCTACCCCAGGAGTCCTGAGTAGAAACGGGACAACAAAAACAAAAAAACGGACAACAGAAGACACCTGGACAGATGGAAGCAGGAGCGGTCTGCTGTCACTCCACTGAGGTTTTTACGTTTTTCATTCTGCTGAGGTCAAGCCATGAAGAGGAGAACCTGAGGTGATCTGAAGACTGATCACGTGGGATCTGTTGTTACTTTCTCCAGTGTCAGTTTAAGGACACAGCTCTTATTCTTTGTGTGCTTGTTGCTGCTGTATGGTCGAGTGTGTGTGTGTGGGCATGTTTTCCTGTTTGTAAGCTGTCTCATTTCGAGTTTAATGGTATTTAGTGCTGGAAGCAACACATTGGATCTTAATATAAAGGCTACTTTACTTTGAGAACTGACCTTAAGTTGTATTTTATATCTAGAAGTGAAAACAAAGCCTCGGTCTGACATCCCACATAATCAAACATCAGTAGAATAAGTTGCTACCGCTCTACCTCAGCCCTCTGAGCTGCATCAGTGATGTTTGCTTTGTGCTTTTCAGCTGCTTCCATCCACTAAGTGCAGCAGCTCTGCCCTGTTGTGCCCTCAGAACCAGCTTCAAACACACACACATTCTAGACATTTCTGGTTTCTTTTTTTTTTTAAAGTTTTGTAGAATCATTAAAAAAAATGTTTTTGTTTGTTTGTACACCTCTAGGTGTTCTTTTTTACGGTTTAACTTTAGTTTTAAATTGTGACTCACTTGGTTTGACTGGATCGTTTCTATCGGAGGCAGGACTACTCTGTAGATCCTGTCTGTGCATTTCCTGTATTGAGCGGCACTTTTTCATACGCTGACGTTTTATATTTTCAACAAATACTCAGATTAGTAGGGGTCAGATTTGTGGTTCTTAGTTAATGGCAGCTGCTGTACAGAATACTCATTAAAATATTTATTCAACAAGATGCCAACTTCACTGCTGATCTGATCACAGCTGGCTCGGAAAGAAGCCGATGTTTAATGGCCGACACCTTCCGCCAGAATCCAAAATAAAGTGAATGGACAGCATTGTTTTTTGTTTTTTTTTTTCCCAGATGGCTCATTCATCTCTGTACTTTGCAAAACTTTGTACTACGACTGATCTCATCAGACAAGCAGCCTGCAGGTCTCTAGTGACGTTCCCAGACAAACTTCTGTTTATCACTGTTCAGACGGAGTGAAGCTCACCGGTACCGACCCGATGGAGGACTAACTATTAGACACATTCGGCGATGTAGAGCAGGCTCTGCAAGGAGCAGTTTTAATGTTTCACATTTTGTGTTGCTGTTGTTGTACATATTGATCCGAAATGTAACCATAGCGATTTAACCTGTTGATTGAAACAAAAAGTCCACAGATATAATAAAATATTCCTAAAATAATGATCAGATTTCATTTTTGAAAGTATCATTCACTTCCAGTGCAGTTTCACCGCAACCAATGAGTTGCTGCAGGTGAACTTCCGACAGGAAATATGTCTCTACAAACAGGAAGTCAATTCTCTCTCTGGAAGGCCGTCAACTCAAAGCGGAGGCTCTACACATCCAACTAGACAAGGAGTTCCCAGATCTGGAGGCGCTTTGAAAATAAAAATAGTATAGATATATTTCTGTATTTCCAGTCTTTATTATCAAAGTCTGTTTTGCCATTTTCCATTCACTGCCTGATACATTTAGTGTCAAAAGTGGCTCTAAATGGATTGGGACTGCATAAAAAGAGAAAGATCTTGAGGAGACTAGATAAGAAGTCTAAATGCGTTCAAGTAAATATAACTAATAAATGTTATTAGTTATTACCCCACGTCTCGTTAAAAACCCTAGAACAAATTGTGAACAGATTCAAACGTACTAGAATAGATTTCGTACCACTAGATGTCACTGTGGCGTTTCTTCCATAACCCCAGATGTGGTCGCTGGAATCTGGCAGGAGGACAAAGTGGAATATGGCAACGTGATGTAAAAGGGTTCTTCATAAATCATGAAAATACACTTTAAAATAAACAGTAAATCAGGCTTTGTTATGTTTTTGACTCATTCTTTAAACTATGCATACAGTCCAACTAATATTAGTCTAATATTTGCTGTTATTATAAAAAAAATTATAACAATGTATCAAGTAACTGGCTTGAACCCAGTGTAAAAGTTGACCAGACTGCAACAGGGTTGAACCCGTTGACTGGCTTAACAGTCCAACCTTCAACCCTGTAACAGAAACAGGTTGAACGTTACGGGGTTGAAGATTTTCACTAAAAGTTGCCATAAGTCCACATCAGCTAGGGTATGGAGCAACATATGTTATGATGAAAACAGGAAATTAATATATGTTTCAAAGACAATTCTTTACTTTTTCCCAAACAACAATAAATATCATTTACATGCGTAACAGTGTTGAAAAGTTGAGCTTGACGATGACGATCTTTGAATAAAAAATAATCAAATATAGGTAAGAAGTTTTTCTAACACTTAAATCTCTTTTACAGTGTGAGTGAGAAAAGACTTCCATGGTGCTGAGGAAATTGGACTGAACCATTATTTATAAAAAGGGGGATTGGTATGCTGTTATGGGGTTGAACAAAACTGGAGGGACATTATTAAAAAGTGCGATTTTATAAATAATTAATGTATTTTTCTCATATTTCTTTTATTTAGGTTAAAGTATACTAACAAATTTTTATAATAGTAGAAATAACTTGCAGTTACTGGCTATTTTTATTTGTTTTATATTTAGTGAAAAATTAACATTGGTCAGTGGGGACAAGCTCATTTGGCTGACCTCTACGCTTCAACAACCCATAAAATTTTTCAAAACTTAATTTTTTAAATATATTTTTAAATATATTTGCATGTTATATATATAATATATAACACGTGTATTACCAAGACACATGGATATTTCCATTTCTTGATTTTTCTCAAGAAAAATCAAGTCAAGATTTAAGTCAGTGAGCCTTCAGCTGCCTCTGGACACATTCACAAACACAAAACATTTCTTGATTTTTCTCAAAAATGTGGTTTGCATTATATGAAAATCTTTGTTGTGTGCTGTTCCGTTTGCACAGAGTGGAAATGGAGCATTGAACATAAAAAGAAACTGACAACAGAGGTGATGACATCACACTAATACATCATAGGCCTCTTTGACAAACAGACCTGTCATAACTGTTCCCACATTCTGAGAGAGATTCCTTTTGAGAGAGTTTGTTGAATTTTGACTGAATCGACAGAGACCTTGAACACAGCCAAGAATTAAACATGCAGCAACAGGAGATTAGGACTGATTTTGAAGCTTTTGAAGCAAAACTTTCATGGGAAGACATGGTCGAACTTAACATCCAAGTTGACTATGAAGCCATTATTTTCCCCGTGGATAGTGGCGCAGGAACATCTTCTGCCAGACTAGAGATTTCCCCATCAGGGGAAGCACAACGGGTAACATCTCCCGGACTAGAGATTTCTCCATCAGGGGAAGCACAACAGGTAACATCTGACGGATCAGAGATTTCTCCCTCAGGGGAAGCACAACAGGTAACATCTGCCAGACTAGAGATTTCCCCATCAGGGGAAGCACAACAGGTAACGTCTGACGGATTAAAGATCTCTCCGTCAGAGGAAGCACAACAGGTAACATCTGCCAGTCTAGAGATTTCCCCATCAGAGGAAGCACAACAGGTAACATCTGCCAGACTAGAGATTTCTCCCTCAGGGGTAGCACAACAGGTAACATCTGCTGGTCTAGAGATTTCTCCCTCAGGGGTAGCACAACAGGTAACATCTACTGAGAGAGAATTAGAGAGTTGTCTCTCAGTAGAAGACCAGCAGGATTCAAATTCCTTTGCTGACCCATTGCCGGTCAACTCAGTGCAAATCCACCAAGCATTCAACCCATTTCCAGTTTTTCTTCCTATTCCTCCTTCAACCAGTCTGGCGCCAGGCTCAGACCACCCAAACCAGGATTTCCAGTATGGTTACTCAAACAGGGAGTTGACAGAGGCCTTTTCTAGATATGAAGCCCCCCACTGTCAACATCCCAAGCAGAGTAGAAACCCCCATAATATCTCTGCGTTTAACCACTACTCTATGTACATTGAACAGGCTAACAAGCATATCAGCAGTCTCACGAAGCAGGTGTACGATCTTAAGAAGCACCTCCAACTTAAAACCTTTGATCTTGATGAGGAGAGAGAACAACGAATCAGAGTTCAAGTAGAATGTACAGCCCACCTGAAAAAGATCATGGAACTAGAGGAAACTTTAGAGAATGAACGCCATATGAAAGCCAAATGTGAACAGAAAGAGGAGGAGCAAGAAAGATCAGTTGCGGAGGACATGCCCAAAGCAGCAGTTTATGAGGACCTTCTTAATGAGCTCAATATCCTAAAGACGCAAGCTGAAAAACATGACTTGAACAAAGCAACGCTGGAAGAAGCTTTGGTAGAAGAACGTCAGCTAAGACTGAAATGTGAAGACAACCTCAAGACTTACCTTGGACTTGACACCAAATGCAAGGAACAGGAGAAAAAAATCCAATCTATGCAAAGTTACATTGTAAATCTGACTGTAGAGCTTAACCTTGCTTTAAAAGATGACGATTACGAAGTCCCCTCTCAAAAAGACTTCTCTAATCGATCAGAGGTCTCCACGAAATCACAGATCTCCACAAAATCACACATCTCCTCCCCATTAGAGGTCTCTGTGCCATCAGAGGCCTCTATACAATTACAGGAGTCCATCGTAACAAGCCACCATGCAAACACAAGACTTCATACAATTAGTGGCTCCCAGCAACACAAAGGTCACCACTCAAATGGAAACTTGAACGGAAACAAAAGAATTCCACCTTACAGAGGCCCCCAGGGAAACCCAGTGTTTAACACAAACCAAGGTTTCTATCCAAACCCAAGCCACTATTCAAACCCAGGCTATCATCCAAAACAAGGCCATTATCCAAACCCACGGCGGTATCCAAACTCAGGCCCATATGCAAACCCGGGCCTAAACCCAAATACAGGCTTCAATAAAAACAGAAGACATCCCACTAAATAGAACTAAATAAAAACCTGTGAGGTGCAAATACACAATAATGAACATCACAGAAAAAAACACTAAGAACACATACACACTCAAGATTCATCTATATTTTATTGTCCTATGTCACAACTGTCATAAATAAGCTTTTCAGACTAACACAGTATCCCTTAAAACATGTAACATGTACATCATGCTAAAAAGTATGGTAAACCTGCAACTACTTTTCAAAGTCATCCAGGTAAGCTGCAGGCTGCACGTTGGCACAGTGGTCAGCAATGTTGCCTTAAAGCAAAAAGGTTCCAGGCTCGAAAACCAACCTGGGTTCTTTCTGCAAGGACTTTACATGTTCTCCCCGTGCATATGTGGGTTCTCTCCGGGTACTCCAGCTTTCCCCCACAGTCCTAAAACATGAAGGTCACACATGATAAATTAATTGGTCTCTCTAGAGTCCCTTTAGGTATATGTGGTTGTTTGTTTGGTATGTCTCTGGGTTGCTCTGTGATGGACTATAACCTGTCCAGGATGCACCCACCTTTTCCCCAAAAGCAGAAAAAATCCAAAAAATGAGAAGGAAAACCCCCCAATGACGAACATTAAACAGAAGCAAAACAAACAGTTCAGCTGTTAGTGTAAACTTGCAGTTTTATAGATAGCTAGATAGTCACCTAAAGCAAGCTAGCTGACTATCTCAATAGATGGATGGATCGATTAATAGTGTTATCAGATAGATATGCATTCTAACTGGCTTTGATGTTTATTGTTCATCATAGCTATCACGGCAGATAGCTAAGATGTGACAATCTATGATAACTAGCTAGCTACATAGCTAGGATGGATGGATAGCAATAATCTATCCATCCGTCCATTGATAGCTAGACTGATCAATCACAATAGTTGCTATCTATTGTATCTATTTATCGTTCAGATATGTAGATACCATAGGCAGATACCATAGGTAGATCTCCAGTCTTCGAGAGCTACCATCCTGCAACTTTAACATACATCGCTGCTCCAACACACGTGAATCAAATGAATTGCTTGTCACTAGGCCTGTTCAGAGTACGATAAGTAGGTACCGGAGGTAGATAAGATAGGTAGGTACCGAGGTAAGTACTGGAAATAGATTCCGGAGGTGGATACAATAGGTAGGTACTGAATGTAGACACCAGAGGTAAGTACTGGCCGTAAGTACCGGAAGTAGATACGATAGACAGGTACTGGATGTAGATAGCAGAGGTTAATACGACAGGTAGGTACCGGAGGCAGGTATCTGAGATCGATACCGGAAGTAGGTACCTAAGGTAGATAAGACAGGTAGGTACCATAGGTGGATACGACAGGTAGGCACCGAAGGTGGATACGACAGGCAGGTACCGGAGGACGATACGACAGGCAGGTACAGGTGGTGAATACGACAGGTAGGTACCAGAGGTAGATACAACAGGTAGGTACTGGAAGTAGGTACCGGAGGTATATACGACAGGTAGGAGGAAGATACAACAGATAGGTACCGGAGGTAGATACGACAGGTAGGTAGGTACCAGAGGTAGATACGACAGGCAGGTACCGGAGGTGAATACGACAGGCAGGTACCAGAGGTAGATACGACAGGTAGGTACTGGAAGTAGGTACCAGAGGTATATACGACAGGTAGGAGGAAGATACGACAGGTAGGCACCGGAGGTGGATACGACAGACAGGTACCGGAGGACGAAATGACAGGTAGGCACCAGAGGTGGATACGACAGGCAGGTACCAGAGGTAGATACGACAGGTAGGTACTGGAAGTAGGTACCAGAGGTATATACGACAGGTAGGAGGTAGATACGACAGGTAGGTACCAGAGGTAGATACGACAGGTAGGCACCGGAGGTGGATACGACAGACAGGTACCGGAGGACGAAATGACAGGCAGGTACAGGTGGTGAATACGACAGGCAGGTACCAGAGGTAGATACAACAGGCAGGTACCGGAGGTGAATACGACAGGTAGGCACCGGAGGTGGATACGACAGGTAGGCACCGGAGGCGGATACGACAGGTAGGCACCTAGTGGATACCAGCTGTACGAGGTGGATACACAGGTAGTACCAGGTGATAAGAGTAGGTACGGAGATGGATAAGACAGGTAGAGTATACCGAAGGCAGGTACCGGATAAGTACAGTAGATGCAAGAGGTACCGGAGGTGATATGACAGGAACCGGAGGTAGATACTACAGTAGGCACGGAGTGGATACGACAGGTAGGCATAGGAGGTGGATAAGACATGTAGGTACTGTAGGTGGATACGACAGGCAGGTACCGGAGGTGGATACGACAGGCAGGTACCGGAGGCGGATTTGACAGGCAGGTACCGTATGTGGATATGACACGTAGGTACCGGAGGCAGGTATCCAAGATCGATACCATTTTTTCGTCCTTTATTCCAGGACATAACTGACGGTGTCAGCCTCTTTGTTGCTATTTTATTGTGATTGGTGATGGTAGCGTTCTCCACCCCCTCTCCCAATCTTGATTTTATTTTCATTCTATACTGGCCGTAGCGAACCCGTCTGCCTGTCGTTGGTCCGCTGTTTTTCTGTAATTGGTGACGACAGCGTTTTCGCCCCCTCTCCCAATTTTGGCAAGCCTCCTGTTCGGAGTTCTGGGTTGGGCTACGTGTTGCCCCTCCACGTTTCTTTAATTGGTGACGGCAGCGTTTTTGCCCCCTCTCCCAGTTTTATTATTTCGCCCTTTATTCTGGACAAGGCTGATGGTGTCAGCCCCTTTTTGCTCTTTTATTGTGATTGGTGACGGTAGCGTTCTCCGCCCCCTCTCCCAATCGTAGTCTGCTCTGTCTGCCTGTGGTTTGGTTCGCTTCAGTTTTGGCCATGAATAGGTCCCACTGTTGTGCGGATTGCGGGGTTGTGCTTCAGGCAGATGATGGTCACGACCTGTGGCCTGTCTGCCTTGGGCGTGATCACCTGGTTGCAGCCCTTTCAGACAATCCTTTCATGAACTGCAACTACATGCCCCATGGAGTGAAAGTGGCTCGACAGTCCAGTTACACCCCTAGTGTGGAAATGACCTTCCACCTTCTGGGCATTTGGCCACTCCTAGGCGCTCTAAACGCAGGACTGAGGCCACAACCTCTGTGGCTCCTCCTAAGAAGAAGCGAGCTAAGTCTGATCAGGGTCTTTCCACAAGGGTTGAGCGATTGTCTACAGAGTTGGTGGAGATGAAATCACTTCTTCGGGCACCTCAGGTGGATCCTCCCATGACTAGGTTCTCTTTCCCACCTGTGCCAGTGTTAGCTGTGGATGACGATGTGCTGTCTTTGGCTGCCTATGCCTCTCACAGGCAGGTACCGGAGGTGAATACGACAGGTAGGAGGAGGAGGCACAGACATCTCGCGCTTCGGAGACTGGCTCACGCTCTTCGTCTCAGAGTGCGGCTAGTGTCTTGGGTGACAGTTCAATGCAGTACATCATGCATATGGCCTTGAGACAGTTGCAGCTGGATGTCCCGCCCTTGCAGTGCCTTTTTCAGGCGCGGACAAGGCCCTACTCCCTTTTCTGTCCCTCCATCAGAGGAGTACCTCAGGGAGTTGCATGCATGTTGGCGGGACCCTACAGCCTTTCCACGTCTCTCCACAGATGGTCGGGTGTTGGCAGCTATGCATGATTCGGTCAAGGCAGGCTTGGATCATATGCCTGCACTCCAACCTGCTGTTGCCTCGCTCATTGTGTCCCCAGATGAAGCCCTGCGTGATGATGTTCGGTGCCAGCGGGCTCAATGTCGTATTACAGATCTGTAAAGCATGCTGGAACTCGTGCTGGCCACCTTGGCAATTCCTTGGTGCACCTCATGGTTGCCCTTTCTGCATCCCTTCAGAATACCAGTGGGGCAGATACAGCTATCGGCTCTAGCGACACAGCACTTCAGGCCTTTGCATTCATGACCAGAGAGCTTGGGAGTGTGATGTCCTTTCTAGTCCAGGCTCGCCGACAGGCCTGGCTGGTTCAGTCCACATTGACTGAAACATGCCCCAGGACCCTCCGCAGAGTTCCTGTGGTGCCAGGGGAGTTATTTGGTTCTGCTGCCTTGGAAGCGCTGCAACAAACTTTTCAGGCACGGCAGAGTAGACAACAGCTTTCAGGGCTCAGCAGAGGTATGCCCCCTCCTCCTCATAATCTGGGGCGCCCATCAGCTGGCCCCAGCTTTCAACCGCTGCCTCAGGGTTGTGATCGGCCTGGTGGGTTTTACCCTCACGAGGTACAGCAGAGACCCAGCAGGGACATTCGTGTGCCGGTCTGTCAACCAACCAGGCACACCCGGGCCACAGACTTTGGTCGCTGCCACCCCAGAGCCCATATGGGTCATGGGGAGAGAAAGTGAGGCTGCCAGGCCAGCCGTCGGATATTTTTCTCATCAGCAGTTCAGTTACTGGGCTTCTCTCGCTGCTGATCCATGGGTAGTTGCCACTCTGACCCATGGTTACTGGCTACATTTCCGACGGCGGCCTCACATCTCACACCGGGTCAGAATGACCGTCATCACCGACCAGGTGAAAGCTCAAGCCCTGGACTAGGAGCTTTCTGCCCTCCTGGCCAAGGGTGCAATCGAGGCAGTGGATCCTCTGCGGCAACCAATGTATTTCCTCGTGCCAAAAAAGACAGGTGGATTTCATCCCATTTTTGATCTCAGGGGACTCAATCAGTATTTAAAAGTCCTGCCATTTCACATGCTCGTGACGGCAGAGATTTTTGGGCTGTGACAAAGGGAGGATGGTTTACATCAATTCACCTCACAGATGCGTACTTTCATGTACCTATTGCAGCGAACATCGCCGCTTTCTCAGGTATGCCTATCGGGGTCGTCACTGGCAGTTACTGTGCGCTCCTGTTCGGCCTCTCCCTTTCCCCAAGGGTGTTCACTCGGTGCGTGAAGGCAGCCCTCTCTCCTCTGCAGGCCTGCGGCATGAAGGTTCTGCCATACCTCGACAATTGGCTTCTCTGCGCCCCTCGAGAGCATGCATCTCGCTATACCAGTCGCCTGCTTGCTCATGGGTCTCGGTTGGGCCTCAAGGTAAAGTTGGAGAAAAGCTGTCTGTTTCCATCACAGACAACCACTTTTCTTGGGATGCTTTTGGATTCTCCCTCCATGACAGCCTACCATCTGTCCGGAGGGTGCACGACATTCTCCAGCTGGTGAGTCGATTCAGGCTGGGAAGGCAGCTTCGTTACATCGCCTTCCTGCAGCTGCTGTGCAAACTAACATTGGTTACTCGGGCCATCCTTGGCCCAGTGTCCTCCTATATGCCTTTCCGCCCCTTTCCCTGAACTAACTCAGAGAGTTCTCAAGGAGGGCCACAGGATGTTGCTGGTAGCTCCGTATTGGCCGGCACGGCCATGGTTCCCACTTCTATGGGGTCTGTGTCACGGGGTCTCATGGTGTCTTCTGGCCAGGAGGGATTTCCTGTCTCAGTTGGGGGGTCATATAGGGCATCCCGATCCCCAACTGGTATTAGTCATTCAGTGCTTTCAGCACCGCCCTCTGGCGGTCAGCAGGGATGAAATAGAACGAAAGTTAGGTATGTAACTACGGTTCTATGAATCCCGGATGACCGCCAGAGATTCTCTGTCGCTCAGAATCCTTGCATTTCGCGAGAAGATTCTGTACGAACAGAGCCTCGGATGAAGTCATGCTATATAGCCTCTGATTGATCATTTGATATGTCACAGGTGTGACTCTGTTGATATTATTACTCGAACGGCTCATGCGCAAAGAGAACATTTAGTGCTTTCAGCACCGCCCTCTGGCGGTCATCCGGGATTCATAGATCCGTAGTTACATACGTAATTTTCGTTTTAAATCTGGATGTATTCGCTTTTTAAGACATGAAAATAACCTATGAAAGAAGGGAGCCGAGGGGTGTAAACAATGCAATTTGTAAATATATTTTAAATGAGCAGTATTATGCAAAATTGACCTTTTTGAGCTTCACATTTTATCAAAATCATACCTGGAGTATTGCTTTGATTCTTTCATGTATGTTTGAGAAATTCTTGTCCTCCTTGGAGCAGCCCTCCCACCACTCCTTCAGACTAGCCAGCAGCAATTAGCAAACACCTGGTGGAACTGCACATCTGCTGAGCTCATTATAGGAGCTATTTCCCAGTAAAAACACTGTTAAAGGGTTAATAGAGGAGCAATGTTGTGATGGCTTCCTGAGTTTCAGGAAGAGACAGAGGCCCAGTTTCAAATCAGGAAGTTTATCTGCCGTCACTGAAAAGAAAAATGTACATGATATATGCAGCATTTTTATAACTGAAGGCAACAGTCACACAACGGAGCTACGCTGCACCATTCAGGCCACTGAAATGAACTGAAAAAGTCCCAGTCCGTGTTATTCCACTACACACTCATTAGAGAAGTTTCATTGCAATCTGCAAATGCAGTGTTTTTATTTTACACAAATGTGCATACATCATCATTTTGACAAGTACAACTTTATTCCAAGGATCAAGAGGGTTCCGGGCAGAACATGGAAAAAAACCAAAAACGTTCAGCATCAAGCAATTCACAATGAACAAGTTGGAGCATACCATTCTTATAAAATATATAGCTTTAATTTATTAGTCAGCAACAACAATGGAAAAGGAAGATCTACACAAATCATAATATCACCTCTGTGCATGTTGTGTTCTCTTATCAGAAAGTGTGACATAAAATAAAACAACAATCAAAAACACAGACTTAAAAAAACAAACAAACAAAAGAAATATTTGTAAAAAAAAAAAAAAAAAAAGGAATTTTACAACCATTGTGCTTTTTGATAAAGACTTAATCTTAGGACTCTGGTTTCAGTTTAGGATTTTATTCGATTCTGGTGATGAAGACAAATACCGCAGTGAAAGCAGATGCAAACGTCGTGGACGAATTATCGATGGATCCATGGCGACTTTCATTCAGACTGTAAACAAGCCTGGAAAGACACTTTCAAAACTTTTTCCGTCTCAAATATCTGTGTTTAGTTCCTTCTAAATTATTTTTCTTTTCTGTAGAGTAATCTTGCACATAAAAACGACAAGAATTTCACTTCGGGTAGATCGGCTAAAGCAACTTTTCGGTAGCATGGTTCTCTAAAGTGCAGGCATGGGCCAGTATGATTGAGACAACAGAATCACGTAAAAACATCATTTCACAGTAATATGATGTCAAAACGGGAATTCTGAAGAAAATGTTCAACTATATCACATAAAAAAATGCGAATGCAAAATACTTTTGGCTGAAAAGTTGTCCTCTGTTCAGCTCTTTATAAAGCAACACTGGGATGTAGCTTCTGATAGCTCACCTGTGATAGGCTGTTTATTTTACTAACAGACATGCTAACTCTTAGTCTTTTGCAACTGTTTGTTTCAAAACACGATTAGCTTGAAGACACAGATTAAACTTTTTGAAGAGAGGTTCTGCAAAGCTGCATCAGTAACAATAACCTTGCCTGTAGTGAAACACAGAATGTTCTGGTCATTTCACAATGTGTTCGTGTTTCTGAGCTACGCTGCTAGCTGCATCGGTCCACCTGATGTAGCGCAGCCTGGACAGGAGGCAAACTGAACAATACCCTCCTGTGAAAGTGGAGATATTTAATATCCACTAATGTAGCATTGTGTGAATATTTTTGGTTCGAGTTGCTTTAAAATCAATTAAGATTATTATTATTATTATCTTTTGCCTTTTTGAAAACAATGTGTTCCGATATGAAATCTGTCTGATTCAGTGTCCCAATTCCAAAAAAGATAAATTGGCTCCGATTCCAATTGGGAATCTCTTTCATAGCAAACCGATCTTATCTAAAGTTCTCCTCTGTTTCTGCAAAGGTCTAAAAATCAGCCTCTGTCCCCTTCTGCCCTGGTGTCATATCACTGACTGACAGATCCGCCGTCTGCATGCGCGCGGTTACCCCACTGTCGCCAACTCAGCAACTTTCATGCTACACTTGGTGACTTTTCAATCTTAATCAGCAGGTCAGGCTTTTTAAAAATCGGTGAACGTCCAGAAAACTGCAATCGGTGAAGTCCTACAAAAAAATTCAAACCTTCTCTGAGGGGGGGGGGGAGCATGATGGATGGGGTTGTTCATAATTATGTCTTTGTTTTTATATCCAAAATAATTACACAGCTGACTGATTTTTCCACTGGTAATATCCAGTAATGCTTGGAAAGCATACACAGCTAACTGCTAGCTCGTTGTAATAAGTGAGAGTGCCAACAGGTGACAGGAGAAAACCAGTAATGTATTTTCAGACCCTGGTATTTAAAACAGACCCATGCCCACAAGAGTGTAAATTCAAAACAATAATTTCATTCAGTAATTATAAAGTGATTTACCAAATAATATTACTGGAATTGATGTCAATGAACAGTTGTACTGTGCTTTACACCGGAAACATTTTAAAATCCCAACGTTTTAAAGCATTTCTCCCCCCCCCCCCGGCTTTTGCACTGAGAACCGTCGCGCTGTACACCACAGAGATGAGAAACAGACAAGAAGCCCGACCGCGCGCTGCCTTATGGCGATTACAGGACAAACACAGGTTCATGCACACAATGAAAACCAGCTTCCGGGTATTTTGGTTGGTGTCACAATATTTTCTTTTTTTTTTCTTTCTTTTTATTTTTACAAAGCTCTGTTGTGTGTATATAAGGTTGGTTTTTTTTTTTCCACACATCAAAAGTCTCAAGAGGAAATGAATTGAAAAAAAAAAATCTATTTTGTGCTCAGAACTGCTGACTGCAAACATTTGCTTCCTGACTGGAACAACTTTCACTGCGAGCCGGTTTTTGTTCTTCCACCTTTTCTTGCCCACCTTGTGCTTGTTTGGTGTTTTTTTTTTTTGGCCCCTGCCAATGTCCCTTGAAAAATAAAACTAAATAATGCCCTTGTGTGCAAATCCTTATAGCTTGTACGCCTCAAAATCCGTCCAAAGGACGTTTGAAGAAAGTGATGTCATGGTTACAGATTTAGACAGCTGGCGTGTCTGAACGTAGAGCAGCAGCTTGGGTACCGTCCCTCGAAAAAGTGTTCAAAAAGCTTGAATTTTTGCACACTTTGTCACCATGTAGCTACAAACGTTCATGTATTTTATTGGTATTTTACGTGGCAGACGGCGTCAAAGCAGTGCATAACTGTGATGTGGAAGGAAAAGTATGCTTCCTAAAATTTTTTAATCTGATTTAATAAAATCCAGTGCAAGAAAATGTCTTCAGAATAGATGGAGCTAAAGTGAAGGTTCACTTTCCAGAAAACATTAACCTTAACCTAAACTAAATGGTTAAATGGACTAAAGTAAAGATCAGTCGTTATTGTACCAACCTCACAGACCACTCTGGTCTTCTGGTTCTAGTCTATGAAGCAGCATTCAGCTTCTATTCTCCACAAATCTGGAACAAGCTTCTAGAAAACTGCAAAACAGTCGAAACACTGAGGTCCTTTTAAACCAATGCTGTAGAACCACCTGCTTAGAGTTCACTGGAACATTGGTCAATATATTTTATGTGTATTTGCTTGATTTTGATGATAACATTTGACAAAATGTAATGTTTATTACACGTTTCATAATTGGTAACTGTATTATGTACATAATTAGGCAAAACCTCATTTCATTTTGCTGCAGCCACTTGCAAAAACCACTAAAACTCAATAAGTCAACTTCAATATCAACCTTTATCAACTCAGTAAAAACAATAATAAATGCTCAATAAAATTGCTTTTGAAAACAGGGGACTTCGTGTATTATAGTACATTTAGTCAGTATGAATATGGTTGGTTTTTTATTTTCTTTCTCAGATTTTTTGATATTTTGTTTTTGCATGTATGATATTCTGGTGTATGATTTTTTTGAATGTATTTTTGACGATAAGAATTTGTCCTTCATCAAATTACCAGGTTAATCCAGGTTAATTAAAATAATATAAGTTTTTATGGTGTGGAGCACTCTGAACTGCCTTGTTCCTTAAATGTGCTGTACAAACAAACTTGACTCAAGTTTAGAATCTGTTGCAAGACTCAAAAATTGTTGTTCATAGATGTATCTCAGTTTCAAGTATTTAGCAAAGAAACTTTCCGTAAGTCAATACTCAATGTTCCCCCCAAAACCATAGTTAAAAAAAAAGGTGGTTTGCTACAAAAACACAAAATCTTCCAAGTATTTTGGTCTAGTTTCTAGTGTAAATATCTTAGTACATTTGAAATAAGACAAAAGTAATTCACAAGTAAATTTTCAGCAAGTTATAGGAGCTTGTTATAAGGAAATAATTATTTAATATTGATGAAAACCTTCTAGTTCCATTGGCAGATTATTAATTACATTGAAAAAAATTCTGTTTTACACAACAGGATGGACATAAATGCACTCCGCACTTTTATATTCATAAAATAGTTTAAAAATCTTTTCCATCCACTCTAATTAAGCACCGCTTTATGTTGGCCTGTCACACTGAATCCCAATAAAATACATTCAAGCCTTTAGTTGTAGCGTTAATGTGAAATAACTCACGCCTGTGTGAACACTTGAGCCAGGCACCGCACAGTGAAAGTAAGTCTCATACTTTTTGAAAGTAAACATTTTATTTATTTATTTAGTTTTGTTTTTAAATAAATCTCTTGGATCCCGATTAGTAGCTGGCGCGGGACGCAGCGACGGTCCACATCGTTTTTACAATCAGTCCCTCTGATCTACACAGACATGACAGAAAAGAAACACAAAGATTCCCACTGAGAAAAGCAGTGTGTCCCCCCTGACCCTTGACCCCTGATCCCCCACAGATAACTGGGACCAAGGTCCAGTGGTCCCTCTTCCAACATGAAGTCTCTCTCTCTGCATGCAGCCACAGGGAGGCTGCAACACAGGCTCTTCTGGAGTATCCACAAATAACAATAATAATAATAACAGTAAAAAAAAATAAAAAAATAAAAAATAATTCTCCCGTCACCTTGTTCTCAGCAGCTCCTCGTCGTAGCCCGCTCTGAGTCCGAACAGCTCGCGCTCCAACAACGCGTTCCTCGCACGCAGGCTGTCAAAGTTCACACGATGCTGACGAATGGGGTTTTTCCTACCGACAGTAACAGCAACATTGAAATCAACGACAATAATATTCTCCCCGCCCTCCCGCCCCAAAGTGGTACCTATACACAAAGAGCTTGTCTTCTTTTCTTTCTATTTTTTTTTTACTGCAAGTACAAAGAAATCCACAGAATGGTACTATTTACAACCTACAATAAATACTGTGTATTATATATGTTACTGCTTGAGGGAGGTGTGTGTCTTGGGGTGTGTGTGTGTGTGGGTGTGTGTGTGTGGGTGTGTGTGTCTGGGGTTTCGTTTGGAAGCCGTTTTCATTCAGTTTGCAGATTTTTTTCATCTTTTTCTTTGAAGCTGCTACTCTCTCATCTCATCGAGTCTTTCCCAGTTTTCTCGGGGGTGGAGGAGGGTCGGGGGTGGGGGGGTTGTGTTTCAAACACACAGTCAGCTTCCTCATGTCTCTACTCCCTGCTGCTCCTCTTCCTCTCCCTCATCCTCCTCCTCATGTCGCTCCCTGTGATGCCGACGGTTGCGGGGTTTCTTCTGCTCCTTGAGCTCCTTCAGGTCTTTCGCCTTGAGCGCTCCCAGCAGCGGGTCTCCGAACTGCCAGTAGTCCTGGCAGTACTGGTTGATCAGGCTCATCTCGGGCTGGCTCAGAATGGTCAGCAGGTCCTTGTACTGGCCCGCGCTGGGGGTCCACTGGGCGCCGGCCGAGTGAAGGGACGACGGCACCAGCCCGCCGCCGCCGCCGCCGTCCACCAGCGCGTTGTTGACGGCGCGGCCCGACAGCACGACCAGCTGCAGCTTGACCAGCGTGTGTTTGAAGTTCTTCTCAGTGGCGGTGCACTGGTACATGCCGGAGTCCGACGGCTGCAGGGAGCGCAGCAGCAGGCCCTGTTCGGTCTTCAGAATCCGCCCGTCAGAGCGCATCTACGCAGGGAGGAGGACAGCGAGAAGTCAAACGACGAGCGTCGGAACGTTTAGCAGGAGTTTGATAAACACAAAGGGGCGCATAAAGAAGAAGGAAAAAAAAATAAAACAGCAGGATTTTCAAAGTATTGACAAAAAATCTGAAAAGTGTGGGAGCATTTGGATTCAACTAGCACCAATAACGCCCAAAATACACAACCCAGATTAATCATGATCACTGTTCCCTGCAGTATGCTGAAACAACAGCTTCATTTAAAGGTTCTGCTGACCCGTAGCTAACCTCTGACAGTTGCCTCACGTCAAAGATACAAGAAAAACAAACAAAAAACAAACAACAGTTATACTGATGTGATCTCTTATGTACACTCAGCTTGCCACTGTTTTTCCACCTACACCCAGAAATCTAATTAGTGCCTGCGTTTTGTTTTTGTCCAACAAACCTAGTGTTGGCTCATCCTGTGTGAGGAGAGACTACATCCAACAGGAGAGTCAATAAAAGAGAAGCATTTGTTCACAGATGGTCTCACAATAAAAGCTGCTGCCTCAGGGTTGTGTATTAAAGCATGTTCACAGCTAACCTTTACAGTCTGTCCTTCCCCCTGGCATGAGGACAAGTCGTCGTAGCGTTAGCTAATCTGAACAAAAAGCACTTCATTGAGTTAACTGACAATCAACAACACGTTATACTGGGGTTATTTTTTCCAAACGTGTCGCATAGTGAATAAATCTGTAAATGTACGTGGGGTGCGAACGCCCAGAGGAAACGCTCATTTCCTCGTCTTCCACTTATGGAAGCAAAAGGAGAAATTTGGGTAACGCTTTCAAAAATAAAAAGGTAACAGGGCAGTGGAGCCACATGAGTTCAATGGGAAATCCACAGCGCTTGGCAAAAAGTATTTAACAGAATGCTTTGGCATGTTTCGTGCAAACTTCAATGTATTTTATTGCTGTTTAAATAAAAATCTAAAAATGTGGCAAAGACTTTTAATAAGAGGAAATGTTTTGAAATGAATTTTTTGTGCTTTGTGGCCCTTGAAATTCACCACAATCTTCAGTCTTTCTGAGCCTCTAGCAGGTTTTTTGTCTCTTACACGGCCCGTGGCAAACAGTGAGCCTGTCACAATAAGAGATAAATCAATTTATCACGTGATAAATTTAAACGAGCTCCATAATTTCCATTTGCCTGATTGTTTTCCTCATGTCTCTCTCTCTCTCTCTTTCCAGATGATAAAAGTCTTCAGTCTGGTGCTTTGGTCTAAACTCCCTCCTTCATTGAAGAACAATTTTGTATACAGAGACTTCAGTATCCATTTTCTTTTGTTTCGGTCGTTTTCTTTATTTACTTTGGATATTTAAACTGTCTTCCAGTTCCAGTGTTGAATATTCACTAAAAATTAAAGTTTGTCGATCTTTGAGACGTTGTACTTGCATTAATACCATGATAATACTTAAATGTTCTGAAAACAACCATATTATCGTTCATCGCACCAAAAAAAAGAAGTTATAACAGGCCAAGCAAACGGTACACAAAAGTTCAAGACAAGACAGATATGTGTGTGTGTGTGTGTGTGTGTGTGTGTGTGTGTGTGAGACCAACCTCTTTCCTGCGGTCACTGTTGTCTCTCTGCAGGTGCCATTTAATGACAGCATGCGGAGATCGGGCCTGGCACTCCAGGAAGGTGCTGCTTCCCTCCACCCCGTACTGCACCATCTCCAGAGTGTTCTTATTGGCTGCAGAGTGGAGACGGCAAACTCATGTTTACGACTTTTCTAATGGTTTCTTTTGCTTTTCTCTGGTAACCATTGACCTGCCATAGTGCAGTCACTACATCTCGACAGGGAGACGATGGGGTTGTGACCAAGCAGAAGCCTGCTTACCGTTGGAGTTGAAGCCTCTGCACTGTCGGATGGGATTCCCGTACCGGACGTCCTGCCTCCGGCTACGTCTAAATGGGTCAGACCAGTATTGCCAAATAAGGAGAGAAAAACATCATAAAGCAACCGCAAGCCATTCAAAGCCATTCAGTAACACATAAAAACCAAATGAAGAGGAAAATACAAACAAATAACAACGAATCTCCACCTTTTCGACATATGACTTTACATTTCTTATACAGACATATACATATTAGTCTTGTTAAGCTAAGTGTACCCAGAGACCATAACAAATTGACCCGTCACCAAAACAGCCAGTCAGCCATACAGGCAGGTTGATTTCAGTATCGCTGAACCAACTGATCTAATTATTCGGTTAGTGAGCTCGCTGACCGTGCGGCTGCGGCTGGTGCTTACCTCTTCTGTGAGGCCGAGTACCGGGAGCAGGACTTGCCGTCCCAGGCGCAGTACGGATCTCTGGCCAGGCAGCAGTCGGCGCACGCCTCACCGTACACGTCGCACCGGTGGAGGGCCAACTGGGTCAGGCCGACCGCAGAAGACACGTACAGCTGTTGCTGTGGACGCAAAACAGGACGGCACTAAGAGTTACTGACCACCCAGAGGGTAGAAGAAGGGGTAAATTATTTTGAAGATTATTGCAGGCATAATTTGTTTTGTGATCGGGGGTTTGAAGTACATCCACCTGGCAGATTGCGCTTTGACCCCGACTCTGCATCTACCGACTGTTATGTGGAGCAAACCAAGTTCGTCAGTCGTTATTTCCAGCTCAGTTTAGAAAACCAGAAGCAAATCTGCGTTTGCGCTCGCTTACCCTTTTGGATGAGATCTTCATCGTCGTTATAGGAGTGGGAACCTTGACGTAGAAGCAAAGAAGCAAGAAAACTCTGTTAGCTTTTCCCTTTGAGAACAAGCAACAAGTGAAAGTGTGATGCAGTGTGCAGAGGGTTCACCTTAAAGACTTCAACCTCTTCCAGAACCAGCTCCTCGGTCTGCAGGTCGTCCCTGGGCAGGACGATGACTTTCTGAACTGTTCCCTTGTCTGTGGAGCACAAAACACACCCATCAGCCATGCGGCTGCCGCCCCCACCGCCCGTCTCTCTGCAGCCCCTCAGAGGCGTGTTTGCAGTCATCAGTGAGGATAATCCAAGCATCAATACGCTGTAGACATAACTCTCACCAGGTTAACCTTTTATTTTTTCCAATGACGTAAAGTTCTCTTCTTGCTGACTGCGTCTCTCACCGGTTTGGGCGGCTTTCTCTGCTCCGTTTGCTTTCTGTGGAGAATTCCAGCGAGTTTGATACCCGAGATTTATGATGTCCTCTGAACCCCGACACGCATTCTTCCGCCACCCGGTGGCGCTCAGAAGCACAAAAGAGTCGGGAAGCGCCACCCGCAGCATGTGAGGGCAGCAAGCTGCGCGGTGGCAGCCGCGGCCTCATCAGATGCTCAGCCTACGCAGGCAAACCGGTGATCAGCCTCCCAGCAGCAGGGCAGATCAGGGTGATGGGTACGCTAACTCTGACCCTCTTTCCTCCCACACTGTTCTTTTCCCTCCCGCTGCTCATCCTCCTCTACCCTCCAGGTACAAATCTTGTTGTTTACGCCATGTGAGCGGAGAGAGGTGAGAAAAACCCTTTGATTGGTTAAATTTCCACTCAAGCACAAAAGGAAAGAATGCTTTTGTCTGAAAGACAACGGATTGCTGTGGAGACGAGAGCCCCTCATTTACATGGGGTTTGTTTCCACAGAGGGGGGATCCTGTTCTCCACAGTGTCGCTCGGTGTGTCGACTCGGGTCAAAGGGTTCAGGGGTTCATCTTAATCAGCTAGAAACTAAACGTGAGGAACGCTGGTTCTGTCCATCGTTTCGGGCAAATATTCCCTCAAATCACATTTACATTCATGTAGCATGAACCAACCTTCGGCTTTTCACCTTTTACTCACAAAAACTGCTTTCTAGCCCAAATGTGACACAAAGACAATCAGAAGTAAAAATCATCTCAATAAATCTGACATTTTTTGTCGGTTCTTTTAGACTGACTTTCATGATGGTTGTTAAATAGTCTAGTTTTTGGTAAGTAACAGGTACAACTACATAATGGAATGCATGTTAATCAAAGTAAGAATATGTAAGTAAATGAATTAAACAATAAATGGTGAAAATGATGCAGTTTTTCTGTCATCATGTAATTTAATTTTGGACTGAGCCAATCAAATCACATCTTAAGTTAAAAAAAAAAACTCACCAGTTCCTAAGAAGAGCACTTCATAATTGCCGTCTGCAGCTGTCACCTGGTCCACTGAGATGGTGGTGAACTCATAGTCCACGTTGGTTCGGACCACCAGGGGGCGCTTGTGCACTGGGTAGACTGCGTTGTGCATGGCAGGGTGATTCCTCATGAAGTTGATCACTTCATCTGGGTAGTCCTTTGTGGACTTCATGCTGGGCGTAAATGTTCCTCCAGGGCACTGGGGGGAAAAAACAACAACAACCTGAGCAGGAGCGCAACTTTTTTTTTTTTTTTTTTAAAGGTCTTCCCCCACAAGAATTGCTGCTCAAAAGGGGCTTACAGTGCCGGGGCGAGGGTAGGGGATCTTCCCCGTGTACGCCACCCACTGGTAATTGGGACCCTCTTTGTGGGCGAAGGGCCCGTTGAAGACCATGCGGATGTCGGCCATGGAGTAAACGCAAACGGCCGAGCCTTTGAACACGGACCTGTGGTGCAAACGTCAGAGCAGGTTAAGTTCGCCTCGCAGGTGACGGCGACGGAAACACAGCAGGATTCGTTTTCAGGGAAGGGAACAAACCCAGAGACGGTGAAGACGCCGTAGATGACGGGGTTCTTTGTGTCCTGTGTTGGCTGGATGTAAACATCTCCTATAAGGAAGAATAGCAGCAGTCAGATTAATGCATTGATAAAGATAAAGATTTTGCTTTACATAAAGACAGGCTAGTAAACATTTCCAGCCATACGGCAATTCCCTTTGTTTGTTCAGCTGGCAGAATATTCACAGATCCATGCTTCTTTTTGGATAATCAGAGGATATTGGAAAATAATAACACCTGAGTGTCCTATGTGCATTCTGTGAAAAAACTAGTGTATAAAATGTGACTTTCTTCTACTCATTTCTGTCACGCTACAGGTCTTACATTTTATTCGTAAAGGTCTTAGAAAAATCTTAGAACAAAAGTCGTAAATTTGAGTGGCTGAAACCTGGTTTGTTTCGATTTCCAGTAATGAAGCTCAACAGTGCTGAACGTATAAATAACATGGGAAAAATCTGGTATAAGTGAAATAATCTGCCAGTGGAACTAGTACTTATTATCAATATTAAGGAATTATTGACCTTCACAAGCTCTTGCATCATAACGACTGATCATAACGACTGAAGCCTGGTCTTTAGGTCCCTGAATCCCAAACATTCCCACTAGTTGTCCCGCAGAGCTCTGACGCCGGCACTGCCTGATTTAGCTCATCCTTTGTTTGATGCCAAGTACAGGTGATAAGTCTTCCTGCTGTTTCAGAACCTGACCTAAATACTGCTCCCAGGAGACAGCCGTGTTCGCTGCCTGCGACAGGACAAAGGCCGCCAACACGAGCTGCTATAACCTAGTTGAAAAAAAAAAAACCCTGTTTGGTTAAAAAAAAAAGAAAAGAAAAAAAGAAGTCAGGCTAAAAATACAGCGTTAGCGCTCCGAAAGCGAGGAACCGATCGCACGCTGGAAAAGAATACGTATTCCAATCCAGATTTATGCGCTCGCTGTCTCATGTAGAGCAGCATGAGGAATTAGCTGTCAGCTTCCTGTGTAGATACTGTGATACACGGCTGGTGTGAGGATTGTCTTTGACTGTCAACAGTACTGAGGCTGCACGGGCGTCCTCCAGGGACCGTCTGCAGTCCGGAGCTCCTCTCTGGAGAAAACCACGGCGCTCAGAAACATCTTCCCACCCACCCAATCTCTCCCACAGCTGCCTCGGAAAACACCCCCCTCCAAAAAACACAACAGCGGAACCGTCATGGGTTGAGACCAACGAGCTGCCACGGGCGTCACGCAACACCTGATCCTCGTCATGACATACAGCTGTCCCAGAAATTGTGGCTCTGCATGGAAGGAAACACAAGCGCACACTCGAAAGAGAGATACGTCTGAGAAGAGAAACAGATCGAGGCTTCAAAGGGAGGAAACTGAAAAGCTCTTCTGATGCGTCGGTGATGTGTTCGCTCTGGAGCGCGCATGTTACTCAATATCTGGAGTGTTGTCTTGATTCATGCATGTTTGAGAAATCCTTCAATCTCCCACGGCAAATATTCCGCTTTGCAAATCGCGACGCCCCCACGCAGTTCCTTCAAAGTAGCCAGCAACAATTAGCTAACACCTCATGGAACTGCACAGCTGCTGAAACAGATGGAACAGTGGTTTTCTGCTCATTATAGTAGCTACTTCTTAGTAGAACGCTGATAAAAACATTGTTAAAGGTTTAATAGAGGAGCCATGTTGTGATGACTTCCTGTAGGTGGAGCTTCGTAGATTTAGATTAGGGAGGGGTGAGATAGACTGCAAATTCCTCTGTATACTTTGTGGTATTTACTACAATAAAGTGGCAATTAATATCACTTAAAAACCTGATAGACAAAGAAATAGATATTTTTCTTTCCCAAATATTTCAGGTTCATTCAGTTTTAATATTCAAGTCTTGCAACTGGTTTAGTGTACTGTTTCAATTGTGTTTAGGTCCAGACTTCCATCCCAGTCTGTATTTATGCACCAGCTTGTATTAGTCTAGCACCAAAACTCAAAGTTGAATACGTTCGTAACACAACGTGTAAAAGTTATGCAAATACTTTTGCTATAAACTATAAACTACCTATTTGTCTTTGTGCATCATATGAGACAGATTTTTCCTCCATAACCACAAATTTCCAGGACCAGAATAAAAAACCCCCACTCAAGCCAGACAGTAAATACAAAACTCCATCATTTCCTCTCTACCTTTCCTTCTTCGAGTCCTTGGCAGGAACGGCGGCTCTGAAATGTGACGCGCGCCCTCGCCCACTCAGTACCCTGGCATGTCTGTCCTTGTTCCTTCACCGCACCGCTTTGCTCCACATTTATGGCCTTTAACTACAATATCCTACAATTAATCATGGGTGCCCGACAGTGATCACCATCCATCTCACAGAATCATTCTGCACTGCCGTGTCTGAGTCAACACTGAACTAACCAGTGGAGGCAGAACCCTCGTTTGGAAAAGGAAGAGCCAGAACCTTTTCCGCACTTGGTCATTTATGTCAACTGACTCCACACATGAACATTTTACACTTTATGAAGTTTATGGACTACCAACACCCTACCTATAAAACCGCAATGGTGTTTTTATGAGTCTAGACGGGCATAGAACCAGTGTGCATTCTTCCAACGAGTTGCCATTACAGAAACAATCCTGGTAAGGTGCTTTTTATTCTTTTAGATTAGTTAGAGGTACCGCAGCCTCACGTATTATTCCTAGGTTAACTTGTTGGTTCTGTAAACCATTGCAGACAGATGAAGAAGAAGGGTTTTCCAGGATTACCTCCACAGTCTGACAATCATACATTGCCCATAGTCAATGGATGATTGACTATGGTCCATAGTCAATGGATGATTCTCCATAGTCAAGTTTCTCACTAGCGGGTTAATCACTATTGGCAGTTTCTTCCTCGCTATGTGGGCGTAAATATGGGCAAGGGTGTAGAAATGTGGGTGCACAGGAGTAGGCGTCAACAAACTGATCATGTAATTTTGCCCATCTGTGCTTGGACGGCCAATTTCCGCCGAAATCTCTCGGTATATTTGTGTGTTGCGGGTTGCCCCTTCCAGTTGATGCTGTATGTGCTCTTCTGCAAGTACCACCTTCGCTCATCCAATGGTGTAAATCCACAGTCCAATCAGCGAATGCAGTCTGCCGCCAATCAAATGTAATCTTGAACACAATAGCTGGCTTGTAATCCCCTTGTAGAGGTTCCAGAAAATACAGAGGAACAACAGAGGATCTGCAAATGGAGACAAATCTGGCAACGGCCGATTGGGGAGAAACGGGTTGAAGCCACGCCCCTGGAGAACGGACTGAAGTTCCAGGTCATTGATCTGAACTCACCAACATCAACCTACTTTCTTGCAAACACACAAGAATGTATATTCCCACAAACATTTCAAAGACCTACAGTAGTGGGATTCTTTGTGCTGTTCACACTCAGTATCAATGACTTGAGCTTCACATGGGGGTGTACAGTATGTGTGTTTGAACTCATGAGGGGTGATGCAGCCCCTCTTTGTTTCTTCTCATAAAGGAAAAAAAAGTGTTTGTACTTTTAGTTCTTTCATGTGTGATCACATCTAAAATATTAAGGATGTTACTTTGCAGATGGAAATGCGTATACACTCACGGAGCTCATCAAAGTGTGTTTCCATGCCGTCGGTCCCGGGCACTGAGCAGATGAGCCTGGCCTTCAGGAAGGTGCTCCACTTGTTGACCAGACAACAGTGACCTCCATCGTCGTTCTGTTACAAGAGATTGAGGGAGGGGGTGAGCACAAAACACAGTTTCTCCATCAGCTACATCCCTCTGACTGTTCTTCACATAGAAAAACCACCATGCAGAAGCTCACACACACACACACACCCCCACACACACCCGGCTGGTTGTAAGGTCTGGAAGGTAGAAAGGGGTAGATGACTGGGTCAACAAACAATTATCTCCTCCAGCTGTTACCGAGTGAAGACAGAATTCGTCCTGGTGAGGACGAGTTCAGCTATATCTGTTGGTTCACATCCTTTTTCCAACCATCTACGGTGTAAGAAGTGAAAGTGTTTCAACAAAATTGATTGCGTTTACACATCCGGTTAAGATCAGTGTGAAGAATAACGGCAAGAGCATCCAGACGTCATGTGAACGAGCAGTGACATGGCCGTGCCTCTGGAGGGCGCCAGCGTAGTGTCCGCTGGGAGAGAGTTTGTGTGTTGGGTCACTGCCCGACCCCCACACCCTCTCTTTTAAACAAATACAACAGAGAACAGCTGAGACGACAAGCAAGCAAGTACATATCCCCACCATTATGATCACGCAACAATATAAACCTCATGGAGATGGAAACGCGCACACACACTCACACACACTTAAAATAAGCCGTACAAACACAAACATTAAGTTCACCAAGATCACTGCAAAAATACCAAACCTTACCAAGTATTTTTAGTGTAGTTTCTACTGCAAATATCTAAGTACACTTGAAATAACACAAAACTAACTTATAAGTTATAATATAACTTTTAGGCAAGATATACGAGCTTGTTTTAAGTCAGTGATTCTTTAATACTATTGAAAAAAGATTACTTCACTTACAACATGAAAAAAAAGTTAAATAGCCGCCAGCAGAACTAGGTATTACTGACTTTATACAAGCTCCTATTTCTTGCTGAAAAGCTTCTTTCTTGTCTTATTTCAAATGTACAAAGATATTTGCACTAGAAACTAGACCAAAAATACTTGGTAAGATTTAGTTTTTCTGCGATGACGCTCGACCAGCTTTCTGTTGCGATTTATTTTTCTGCCTCAGTTTGCTTTCAGTTTCCAGCATCTAGGCAGGAAGTTCAATTTAATTGAAATAAAGCAGTCTTCCGGCGTTTTTCCCCCTCCAGACAAAAATCACCTAGAAATATCAGAACTACCAGGGAGAAGAGGCCAGGGAGACCATGAGGTCATAGGTCAGAGAGCAGTCTCACAAACAGAAGGATGCATTGTAGACAGGAAGGATAAAGACACATGCGGATTCCAGCACATTAGCGTTAGCCAAACCCTGTAGCTGTTCCAACACAGCGGGCGACTCGCCTCAGGAGAGCGCAAGCTCTTCATTTAAACGCTCCAGGTTTTCTTTTCATTAAGCTAACCAAAACCACTCCATACTGCGTGTGTGTGTACACACCAGGCAGATGCGTCCAATGCGGGACTGGGTCACGGGACTCTGACCCATGTCGGAGGATTTCTCCCTGAAGAAGAAATACAGCTTGTCGTCATTCCTCTCCGCGCTGTCCGGGATGAGGTGCACGTGAACGAAGGTGGGATCTACGTCATGAAAGAAAAAGACAAAAGGGGGGAACACATCTGTTTAAAATTTCGCTGCTGGTTGATTCGAAACACACACAACCACCACAATAGACTTTAACCATGCCGCACATTTGTAAGCCTGTTTGTGTTGTATATTAAGAAGTCATGGAGGAAAACATCATGAAAGAGGATCGTTACCATTCAACCATCTGGAGTTGTACTGGTCTGTTCGCATTGCAGTTTTGGTCCCCAAAGTACGAAAAATGGCCGAGTCCGTTCCCATGAAGTCGACGTAGACGCCGGCATACAGCTCTCCATCTGACAAGGAGAGAAAACAGACCAGCCCAGTTCAGGTTAACATTCTGATAAAGCGCACATGTCTACACTGCAAAATAGCAAAATATCACATATATACACTATACAATACAGAGCAAAATATCTGGGTGTGAAGCGGAGTCTGTGTTCAGAAAAGTCCATCTTTTTCATTAAAGCTGCACTATGCAACTTAAAATGTAATCCCCTGAAAGTAGTCGGAATAGAAATGTAAAAAAATAAAAAGTTTGTACTTTTGAAATGAACTTTAAATTTTACAGTTGGCGAAAACACAGAAAAGTAGCTGATTGAAGAATCCAAGCTGTAAGTTTGTTGAGCCTGCTTAGCTGAATGTGTTGGTTCTTCCATCTGCTCTGATGGCGCCGCTGTGAAAAGCAGGTGTACGGCTCTGCGGACGCAGACAGCAGGAGAAACCAGATACTTTTCTACCCCCGTTATACACAATGTCATGGTCCCAAGCGGCGCTGTGGGGAGATTGATGATGTATCATTAAAATGCCCACAGATGATTGCGTGTCTAATGTAGCGGCGAGCTGAGCAGTTGGTGGTCAATGGTAAATCTTCTGTTGTGGCGCAGGGTTCTTAATCCTTATCAACACTAACAACGGTGTCCCTTGTATGGAGCTAACTGATGGCAGTAGGAGGTTAATCCATCTTAGACGACGGTGCCGGTGCCGTGCTGGTCAGCTGGTATTGCGCTAATGTGGGATAGGGGTGCCAGTGATTTACACCCCGCAGAAAGAAGAGCCCCCTTCCACTGGTGGCAACTGGTTCAGAGACCTTGTACCAAAGGACAAAGGAGGACGGTGGCTTCTTATGGAGCTGCATCGTGATCAATCACTGCATCCACATTGAACCTTATTATCAAAAAACACTGCAATTTAGGTTAAATGTCGATTAGTGGAAGTAGAATAATAATAACATATAATCTTTGTCTACTGTCTGAAATATAACCAACAAAAATTCAGTCTATGAAAATGTGACTCAGTCAAAATCATTAAGCTACTGTATATTGTTCCTTATACAAAATAAATAAGATTTTATGAAGGAGGAGGAGCAATCCTGTCCCTCCTCCTCAACTTGTTGCTGAAAGCTGTCAGTCAGCGTTACGGTGCCTATTAAAAGTATTCGCCCCTTTGGATGTTTTACCATTTTTATTTATGTTTTTAAAATAAATCATGACTGAGAAAATTTTACAAAAAACTTTTAATGTCAACGTGACAACAGATTTTTTTTTTTTTACAAACTAGTGGCAATTAGTTAATATAAAGTGCATAAATATTAATCTCTTTCAACTAAATGCACCTTTGGCTGCAATCACAGCGTGGCATCTGATTGGATAGGTCTCAATCAGCTGTAGTTTTACTCCATTCTTCCTGATAAACTGTTAAAGGGGCAGTCTGACGGAAAAGACGTTTTTGAGCTTTATGTCATGTCATGTCATGACCAGGGAAAGAGAATATTCCCTGGTCTAAAACATACCTTTATGTTTTATCACACTGGTATGATAAATAAAACAAATCTGATACGACCGAGCAACATTTATTTTTAACTTGTTGCCTTGTTTCTGGTCCTTTCTCCCTCAAAAGGTGATAAAATGATAGTGAAAAATACATTGTATCAGTATCCATCAATTTTCTATGGGGTTAGGAGGTGCTGGTGCCCATTTCCAGCCTGACCTTCCAGGCGAGAGGCGTGGTCACCCTGGACAGGTCGCCAGTCTGTCGCAGGGCAAAAGAGAGTCAGACGGGACAAACAACCATGCACACACACACTCACACCTAGGGAGAATTTAGAGACCAATTAACCTGACAGTCCTGATGTTTTTGGACTGTGGGAGGAAGCCGGAGTACCCGGACAGAACCCACCATGCACAGGGAGAACATGCAAACTCCATGCAGAAAGACCCCGGGAATCGAATCCAGGACCTTCTTGCTGCAAGGCAACAGTGCTACACTGTGCAGCCCTGTATATTTACTGTATCAGTAAATATTGGTTATTAAATATAATATCAATAATCAATATTGGTTATTGATATTTGTGACAGCCCCTGCTCTGCGGTCCTGTGTGTGTGCTATGTGGCAAGTAAATTGTTTGTCAATTAAGGTCCTCGATTGTGGGAGGCGCTTCTGATTACGTGGCCACCTGGATTGTATATAAGGAGCACCGTTCCACTCATGAGATCATGGCCGACGCAAGAACCAGGCGCAAACGACCTGGAGATCCAGGCCCAGCCGAGATCCGGACTCAGTGGCGGCACCAGCAGATCGCTTCACACGTTGTGGGAGCTGAATCCTGTGGGGGCCAACCGGGTCCATGACTGGGGAAGGACCAGGCTGAGGGAGCGTTGGTTTATCAAGTCTTGGACTGCCACCCATTGCTCCCCTAGACAATTGTTTTAAAAAAATAAATGCCTCTGAAGGACTAAAAATGTTTCTGGTTGCCGTGTCCTCTCTATTTTTTGTTGCGGCCATCCGAGCCGGGCCGTAACATATTGGCCCCAATTTTCATATTGGTGCCTTCCTAGTTATACATTCCAGTAAATATTGACCTCACACTGAAATTCCTCAATGTCTGGAAAGATCTAAAGGTAATGCGGAGCTTTAAAATGAACACCACCACACAGTACACTAAACGATATAAAGAAGACTTGAACAGTAACATTTCTGTACTGAAATAATGACAATATATGACAGAGGAATGTTACAAACTGGGGATGAAACCAAAAATATCCCACAGGTCATTTTTAAAAGGACATTAACTGAGTCCTCACCCGACCGAACCCGCATAATACAGTAATACTCACTAATCAAAGCTGACACGCTGTTGAGCTTTGGGTCGTAGGAGCACTTCCCCTTCCCAGATTCCACTTTTCCCGGCTCCAAGTGGAAAATTTCTTCCTGAAACAGAAAAAAACGGTAAAAAAAAAATAAAATAAAAATCACACAGAGATGGCAATAAATTCAGCACCCTTCGTCTTGCCACTGTGATTCCCTGGAGGGGGAAGGATGAGGGAGGGAGCGTGTGCGCTGCCTCTGACACCTGTGGGACCCACGGGGCCCGGTGGGGGGATGAAGTGTTAGAATAATGAGTGTAAGTTCATACAGAAAAATGCATGCAGTGAAAGCCAGAAATTTTTAATCAACGTCCCCGTGCCGGGTCTAACTTCAGAAACGCGTCGTGGGCCGCGCCTCGCTACACAGTAAGCTGAAAACCTCTCAGCTTCTCGGTGCGTACGTACGGGTGGGAGCACGGGCTGCTGACACCTGTAATCCACCAGAGGAGGGAGAAAACCCCCCCCCAAAAAAACAAGCCACGCATGGAGGCCAGGATGACTGATGCTCGACGCTTGTGGCTTCCCAGTACACAAGCGCGTGTGGGTGATTGGCAAAAATTTGCGTATGAGTAGGGTAAAATGAAAGCAGTGGCATGTGATGACATGTCCTATGGCTGAGCCTCGCAGACCACAGTGCATCGCCTTTTTTTTTTTTTTTTACTACTCCCATCAGGGACAGAGACTGCGGCTCTGTGCCAAACCCACTTCACTTGCAATTACCTATTCTTCTTTGATTAAAATCACCGCTCGAGCAAACAAAGAAAAAAAAAAAGAGAGAGAAGGTGCAGGCTAGTTGACTCAAAGCCATGCCATAAAGTGAAGTGCAGAAAAAAAAAGAAGTTCCATATAATTATGTACACCCAAAGAAAAAATGTGTCCATATGGGTTCATATAAAAAGTTGACATAATTATCCTGCAGAAAAGCAGAAAAGTCAAAAAATAAAAATCAAACTAGAGCTGAAGGCAGTTATCTACGGGTTCCAAGCCCAAAAAATTGAATACATTTTTTTTCCAAAGTCCGCCCTGGACCTCAACCCTCCACACGCAAAAGCTTCGCTTAGTTCTGTCACATTACAAATTACAAACGCTGCAAAACTATGTAATCCTCTTAAAAAAATGTTTTTTTTTGTCACATTATAAACTAACTTTATGGTATTTTATTAGGATTTTATGACAGACCAACACAATTTGGCACATAATCTTAAAGTGGAAAGTGTACGATGGATGGTTTTGAATGTTTGGAGGAAATCTGTGGAGGACATTTGGATTCAGGACCTTTTGCATTGATAGCCTAAAAGTAAACAGACTGCAAACAGTTGCTTTTATCAAAAATTGGCATAAAGAGAATACAATTTGTTTCCATTGCAAATGTGCACAAAACTTTGTCAGAATTCCGCTAATGTCGAAAAAACAATTTTGAAATTATGACGTTTCCATTAAATAAGAAATTCAAACAAAATCACACATGAATAAGTTTGTTCATCTGAGATGTCATTAAAAAATACACCATGCCATCATCCTCACACCACTTCCTGTCGCCTTCCTCACCATTTCCACCAGTAGTAGCATCTGGTTGTTGGTCACATGAATCATGATGTAAAAACACTGTTTCCATTGCAGTTTTGTGAAGTTCATTAATCTGATACAGCTGAAAAACCACCTCATCATTTTCAATAAATGTGAACTTTTTGAAACTGTGTTTCTGTTAAGCAAATTTATTTTCGTAATTCTAACCAGCGCAAGTATAAGGTTAAAGGTAGCACAGGTAGTGTGGTTCAACAGCAAACATAACCAAACACAGTCAACCACCTAAAGATGCAGCCTGGGCAACGAAGCAACTATAGGACGACTCTGGAGGAGATGCAGTTTGTTGCTACTGGTCACCAACTCCACAAATCCTGCCTTCATGGAGCAGTGGTGAGAAACAAATCCCAAGAAGATTTTTACCACAGTCAGAGGTACAAAGGAATGGTTCAGAGCCAATTCTGCCAATTTAATCCGTTAGAGTGGCTTAGTCAAAGTCCATACCAAATGATAGAGAATCCTTGGCAGGATTTGAGCATTTTTGTTCACAAATGCTTTCTATGGAGTTTAACTAAACTTGAACTGTTTTGGAAAGAACGAGCATATAAATTTGGTGTCCTCAAGTGGAAAGCTGACAAAAACTTGGACAGTATTGACTCTGAATACAAGTGCAAGCCACACTTTTCAGATTTTAATTTGCAAAAAAGAAAAAAAAAGGTGTATGGTATTTGAATTAGAAATATGTTTGAAAAGATACTCTATTACTTTGTGTCGGTCTACCATAGACATCCTAATACAATACATTAAAATTAAATCCAATGGGGCTTGAATACATTTAAAAAGGAACTGAACTAATTTTGAAGTGAACTATTTCACGTTAAGCCTGTTCCAAAGTCTTTCGAGTGAAGACATGTTCAAGTATGTCGCTGTTTTCTTTCCCTCACAGCGCAGCCAGTTGGATACAGATGGCTGGTGTTTGCTCTGGGATAACATGCCCTGCTGTGGGAGTGGGTCAGATGCTGACTCGGCCTCTGTGGGGCGTAGCGCTGCTCGGGTGGGGCAAGCTGGATTCACTCAAACAAGCAACGTGAGTGATTAGAATATCCACCGTTCCTGATACGAGGCTTAATATGTGGTAAATGAAACTAAATGCCATGCGCTGAAAGGGAACAAAAAGCCTGTTTAATTCAAATTGTGCCCTGTGTTTTTAGCAGCCTGATCAGCCCCATTTCACATGATAACCCCGCTCTCATGCAAAACGTGGCATTTAACACAGATACAGAAAGCGAAAATGAACAAAGGACGATGACGAGTGAGACGGTGTGCTGCGACATTGAGGAGGACACAAAGAAAGTACGAATGAAACATGAAATTCAATTTTGAGGATGGTGCACAAACTTTAAAAAAAAAAAAAGGCGCATGCTAAATGTTACAAAGATAAACGAAGGATGGCTTTTAGATTTAAAATGGCATTGACAGGATGTGCTCAGACACAAAGAATGGAGGGCATGCTGCTGGTGACCGCGAGCCCCGGCAGTCCACTGGGGCCGCGGCGCAAACAGGGGCCCGCATCGCACCTTCAGTCCAAGTGTGTCGTGCACCGCGCTGGGGTCGGCCGCGCGGCTGGCCCTTCCCCCGGCCAGGGCCATCTGCAGATACATGGACGTCTAAAACAGGAAACAGCAATAGAGTCTGGATGTTACGCGGCTGACGAGGGAGGATCAAGGCCCTCCTTGTGCAGTCGGGTGAATTGCATGGGGCACTTCTGATTGCAAAACATGATGAGAAACTCCTCAAGTAAAACATTTACCGCAAAAGTAGACACACTGCCTTGGAGAAAAGTGTTCATGCCTCTTGAACTTTTTCACTTTTTGTCTCGTTACAAGCAGAAACTTCAATGGGTTTCGCTGGGATTTTACGTGAAAGGCCAAAAACTGGTTTTTCAAAATTGCTTACAAATAAAAACGGTCCATTTCTGTTCACTAGCAACCACACATCAGAATGCTGCTAACACACAGTAAGGCTACAGTCACATTAGGCATATGCAATCCATATCCAACTTTTTCATGATTGTCTGAACAGCCCAATTCAGATCCTATCATCCGCCCCCCCCAAAAAAGTCTGATTTGTGCTACTTTCATATGTGGTTCTAAATCAGATGTGTATGCAGTAGTTCCCAAAGTGTCATGTCACATTATTCAGACTTTTACGTTATTGCAGTGACTTCTGCACCAGAAGAAGTCAGATGTGATAAATTAGGATTCTTTTTCTTAGCTTCCTTTGCCTTGTTATGATCTTGTGGGAAAGACTGTCAGCTCCCACTGCTCAACAACTTCAAAATCGATCCAAAGACGGCAACATTATTTTCATTCCATTATTACCTCAGTAAACAGAGCAATGCTGTGTGATGTCTGTGTTCTTCTTCTGTGCAGACGGGTCGCTTTGGGGTCGTAGACCGTTCATAGAGAAGTCTGAGTGCAGTCAGTTAACTAGCAGCAAGAACGATCACGCAAATAAAATTAAATCTGATTTCAGCAAAAAATTGCAACAGAGGATCGAGACCTGCTTTGTGAACGCAGCTTAAATGGCAGCTGGAATATCACATTTTTAAAAAAGATTTATTTCTGAAAATTCCACAATTTGTTGTTAAAATACAAATGTGACATGCATGTTTATTTAATCTCTTCAATAAAAGGCAGCATAATAATATGGAGAATGCTAATTTTATTTTTGTAAAAATAAATATATACAGTATATATATTATATCTTGCTTAATTTTTTCCCCTAATTATTTCACATGAAATCCCAATAAAGTACATTAAAGTTTGTAGTTATACAGTCACAAAATGTGAAAAAGTTTAAGAGACTTTTAGCACACTATACATGGTCGTGCTTGGTTCCACAAGAAGTTGTTGCTGTAATTGCATATCTGTGGGAAAGCTGAACAACAGCAGCCCTCCTATCCTCCATTTAAATCAATGACAGCCAAATTATCCTACAACCTGCTAAAATCTGCAGCAAAAGCAAAAATATTTCACTAAAAACAGTCCCCAAACCCACGTGCGCACACCGCTCCAAAGCTATCCTCAAAGGGTCCAATCAGAGAACAACAGGCTGTCTGAATTAATAAGAACCAGGCACGTGTAAAAACTGCTTGAATCCTGACTTTTGTTTTACGAGCTGGCCCGCCTCAGAAAAGGTGCTGTCGGGGCCATGACTCGGGCCGTCTGTTTGCTGTTCCAGAGAAAACAACAGGCCTCATTAATGGAACATTCCACTTGCACCCCATAATGGGAGCTCCCACTTCCAATTACCAAACGTCCCACATGGTAGAGTCTGGCAGGTGGCCTGCCTGGATGAATGCATGAAGCGGTGGATGGATATGCGAGCGACTGGATGGAGGTCCTTGATTAGCCTGTGGTGTTGAGGGTGAAGGGGTACAGACGAACTGTGTGTTTTTAAAGGGAACTCATGCAAACCGTGCTCTCTGTGATCTCTAGAGGAAGCAGTAATGCAGCAATTTAGTGCTTTTTAAAATGGATATTCCCTTAATTGCTGTTTGGGAACAAGTGTGATATTTAAAAAAATAAATAAAAAAATACCAGTGAGGCGTTGCTGGGGAGTGTGGCAAAGTCGTTAGTTCAGGCTTCCAATAAATGCTGAGACTAACCAGAGAGGGAGTAACTGCTGTGTGTTGAGAGGCTGGATGCTTTACCGCATGTACTGTAGACACATGGCACCAAGAGCTGGTTTCCAAATGATGGAGGAAAGCCGTCATAATGGGTAGACTTTGGCCCGGTCCCAATACTCCCACTTCCACCTTTATGTCTTTCAAACGCGCATTCCTGCTGCAGGGTTCGAGGGCGTTGTGTCCCAGTTCTCTTTTGCCACGTCCTCTTGATATTCAACCCAGACTTTGGCTTAAGCCTGCATTACAGCAGACTTCGGCAAAGTGTGTTACCCATAATTCATCGCTCCATGATAAATTGTGGCAGAGATGCACTAATCCGATATTCATATCTGCATCAGTCCTGATAGTGAAAAAAATTCTATATCGGGTATCGGTGACAATGTCCCTGATCGAAAAGGGCCGATTTATTCAATCTAATTTTATCCACTGTGCTCTGAGTGACGTCATACTTTATGATTTATTTTGTTTTTAGAATTCCTAATTATGGGCGTGCCGTGGTGGCGTAGGGGTTAGCGCGACCCACATTTGGAGGCCTCAAGTCCTCGACGCGGCGGTCGCGGGTTCGACTCCCGGACCCGGCGACATTTACCGCATGTCTTCCCCCCTCTCCTTCCCTGTTTCCTGTCAGCCTACTTCATAAAAAGGGACACTAGAGCCCACAAAAAGACCCCCTGGAGGGGTTACAAAAATAAAAAAAAAAAAAAAAAAAAGAATTCCTAATTACACTTTCTGAACCATTTGAAAAAAGGTTTGTCATTGTTTATTTTTTACGTTTGACCAAGGAAGTCAGCATATTGTTTTAGTCAGTTTCAGTCTCTTTATTAATTATTTTACATTGGTTGTTATACTCCTATTGTGTTGTTTTTACATGTTTGACCAAGCTTGAGAATCTATAGGCGTATTAAAGTGTGCTGTATTGCTGTAGATTTATCAAATAAATTTGTAATTCAGTACATTTACTCTGTGCTTAAAAACAACATTTTAATTCAGCATCGTTTTTCTGTATCATCTGAAACTGAACCTCAGATGTCTGTACCAGTCTCGGACGTTAAAAAAGTGGATCAGTACGCACCTGCATGTGCACTTGAACCCTTATGTGCACTCTGAGTAGAGTACACACTTCATAGAGGAGCGTATGGTGTGGTGAGCGTTTTGGGACAGGGCCAATGTAAGGCGGTAGGAGGGAAAGGTTTGACAGGTGAGGCAACAAAGGAAGCCAAGCTGAATCCTTAATGGTGGAGAAAACTGTCTCTATCTACTGAGATTGCCTTCTTTGGCTCCGCATTGTTCAGGTTCCAGTTTCTAACCTGAGGTTTACGCCCCCGGTTGACGAAGGTGCAGACTGGATTGTAGGCTCCTGTCCCGCAGATGTACAGGTGAGTCCGGTTCCATGGCTCAATTAGACGGATGAAGTTTGCACACTCCTCCTGGAAACAGGAAATACAGTAAAATTATTCCTGAAATGAAATCCAAATATAAAGCAATTCATGTAATTTTATTAACCATCTGCTGATTTACCAAAATGTAGCAGTACAAAATGTAGAAATATTCGATAAACTATCATCCAGTGGAAGCCACTCTGTAATTTGTTGATGTCTGCTTGGCTAGGCACAGTGATGTCAGTAATGCGTTACTTAGTAACACTTACTGACGTCGGGCGTCTTTTTTCAGTAACGAGTAATCTAATGAGTTGCTATTTCAAATCCAGTAGTCAGACTACAGTTACTTATCGAAATCACTTTGCGTTACTGTGCTTTACTATCTTCTTTTGATATTTAATCGTATTTCCTCTACGCGTCTTGTCGTGTGACCGACGTCTCTATGCTACATAAATGTAAACAATGGAGGGAGATGCGCATTTTGTTGGTGGAAAAACTGGAACTGTTTTGAGTTTCTGTCGCCAAGTCTGATTATCAGAAGCGGCTTTGGGCTTTTTTTTTTTTTTTTTTAAGTCGCTTGCAAATTTAATGAGTGGCGGGTTGCGCCTTTTTGGGCTTGTTTTGAGCGTGAAGTTACTCATTTGGGCTTGGAAATAAGCAGAGACTCATAATAAATCCCAGAATTTGTCTGTCATTAAGGTAGTTTTAGTCAGGCTCTCCCTGTCCATCATTTCCCGGATGATCCATCCCGCTGTGTCTTTCTTAATGTCAAGTTAATGTATTACCTCTGAATTACGTTGAGCTTCGCGTTGCGCTCCAAAAAACTGCAAACATGGAGACTAATTTGAACAGCGCAATAAACGTGAAAACAGCCACGAATAAACGTGTCCGTAGTTGCCAATAATTATAATGGCAACTTAACGCCACTATAATTATTAATATTAAGATAAGTGTCACAAATCTGTGCAGCAGCCATCTGAGTTGTGGAGGTGCAGGATCAGCTCTGTGTGCTGCGCTTTGACACCAAATGCAGGGCCGTAACGCAGAACCTGGAGGCTGGGGGGATATATGGGGGCTTTAAAATCCTTCCTAGTTTTCCAGACAACAGTGGACCACACAACTTACTCACATTTTTTTTTTGTACTGTTATAACCATTAAAAAATCTCCTCTTCAGTTCAACCTTATAAGTGGAGACACATTGTTGATGTTACCATTATAAAATAGCTTACAATTAAGTGTTGGCAAAGCTCAATGTAATTTTCACAGCGTTAGCAGCTGCTGAAAGTAACTAAAAAAGTTACTTTTAATGTAACTTAATTACTTTCCAAATCAAGTAATCAGTAATCTAACTAAGTTACTATTTCAAAGAGTAATCAGCAATCCGATTAAAGTTACTTTTTCAAAGTAACTATGCCATCACTGGCTAGGCAGGAGGAAATCCTTTTTTACTCGGCTGATTTCAAAACCTTTCGAACTTGCCATTCACATTAGAAGGGGAAAAAAAACAATGGAGAGAATTGAATACTTTCAATGCTCCATATTTTTGAAAGAGTGGGAATCACCCAAACGGAACGACCCTGCAGATTTTACAAGCGCCGTCTTCACGCATACTTACGCTGGCATCCTTCCCGCTCACGAGGCATTCTGTCCGCCTTCGTTCGGACACTGGCCAATGGATCTGCAAAGGCGAGACCAGAATGTGTTTCATTGCTACGATCAAACCTGTTACACATCAGTGTCGTTTATTGAATTATTAGGTTAAAGGTCCAAAGACAAATCCACAAATGTCAATATGAGTTCTGCTGAAATGGCTATAATGTTGACATAGTTTAATAATACATGTGTCTTACATCACATTAGAGAAACCAAAGTAAAAAAAAAAGTGCAGTCCAATAAAAACAATCAATAAGGCTCCTGCTGGGGGAACGAAACAACCAGAAAGGTTGATGCATTTCACTGAGATTGATAGTCCAAGACAAAGTAACACATAATTGTGAAGTGGAAGGAAAAATATCCATGGTTTTAAACATTAAAGTAAAATTCTGAAAATTAAGGAATGTCTATGTATTACATTCCCTTAATTTGATGGTGGAAAAGACGTGAAGAGGGGGATGCTCTACTTCAGCATGGAAAAAAACCCAGGAAGAAAACCTGCTGGAGGTTGCGAAATCACTTGAAACTTTGACTAGACCAGGGGTGGGCAACTCCAGACCTTGAGGGCCGGTCTCCTGCAACTTTTAGATGTGTCTCTACTTCCACACACCTGAGTCAAATAATGAGGTCATTAGCAGGACTCTGGAGAACTTGACTGCACTTAGGAGGTGATTCAGCTGTTGGATTCAAGTGTGTTGGACCAGGGAGACATCTAAGAGTTGCAGGACACCGGCCCTCGAGGACCAGGATTGCCCAGCCCTGGACTAGACTATTGATTTCAGACCTAGCAAATGAAATTTCACTAGGCAAACTTTGAACATGAATATTCTATGTTTTAGAATGGCCTAGTCAAAGTTTAGATCTAAAAAAAGTTCGACTATGCCATCATCATACATGAATGTTCTATTGTATAATCTGATCCAGTTCTGACTGTATGTTCAGACCTAACAAATGAACTTTCACTAGGCCATCTTAAGACATGACTAATTATGTTTTAGAATGACTTAGTCAAAGTTCAGACCCAGTTCAAATCTGAGTCAAGACTTGAAAATGTATCTTCTCTCATGATCTTCATGCAATCATACTGAACTAAAGATGTTGAACAGTCAACTAACTACATTACGTCTCCAGATCTGCAAACCTGATAGAGACATACCCTAGCAGACTTGTAAATGCAAGAATATATTTTGGAAAAGATGTCAAAAAGCCTTTATTTTGATTCCACCTCACAATTGTGCTTCTTTGTGTTGTGTTTTTGGCCTGGAAGCAGCTGCTGAGGTGAAGATGTTTATCCCAGATTAGGGTCATAGTGAAAGCCAAATAGAAGTCTTACAATATGTGGACTCTTGTTGATGTCATGGAGGTCTAGGGACAGGATGTGGTCCTTGCTGCCAACATACATGCGGTCATGGTCCTCATCCATACGGAGGATCCGGTAGTCGGACGCATTCAGCAGGTAGGCGAAGTGATGAGCTGTACCAGTGGACCTCAGCTCTGCATGGAGACAGAAACGGTTTTGTTTATGACAGCCGAACACATTTATGTATGCACATTTTCTCATACACACAACTGACATACTCCTCATGCCACTGCGGCATAGCAACATGAACTTATCTGATGGTTTTCCATGACCACAACGGTAACCTAACACCGCACATTAGAGATAAGTACCACCGAGGGTCTGTCACACTGTGTTGATGGGTTAATACCTGCTGAGTGGATCAAAAGATCTGGGAAATCTCCCACCAGAGACTGCCTGTGACTTTCTGTGGGAAGTCAGAGAAAACAGATGCAGCACTTTGATATGAGGTCAACAAGTGATTTCTGTACCACAGAGTGGGGGTCCATGATGGGTTTAAACATTCCCGTTCTTGCTAGAACGCCATTCTCTGAAGGTCAGAAAAGTGCGGCGAGCCCGTGGCAACACAATGTAGCGGACATGTACTGGCACGCCGAGAGGTACAAACTCTTCTGTCAGCTCGCCGCTGAGTGTTTGTTTGATATGTTCTCCTTGGTTCAGCAACCAACTACAGGCAGAGCGGAGAAGCTGCTGCTCCAACCGCAGAGGTCACATGCCCCACCATAGACAAACACACTCCTCTGCCATCTATAATGAGAGGCAGGGACGGATGGCATTCACATATATTTCTGGGCAAACAATAGTGCTCGCTCAAGGAGCAGGAACGTCCTGTTTCAGTGGTGAGATTTACTCTCAAACCACCTTCGAGGAATATTTTGAGTTTTTTTTACACTAATTGTGTGGCCAAGCTGCAGTGGAGAGAGACCAGAAGGATAAGCTGTCAAATACAGTTAGCTGTGTTTGGCTTTTACACAGGGATCCAAACAGAGGTCTGCTAGGATATAACAATAGAAGCCAAGGAGGAAATGTGGGACGTCAGGCCTGTAGAGTAGTTTTTGGACACAGGGGGTTACCAGACCTTAAAAAGGTTTTGGGGCTGTATTTTTTGCAAGCCATGTATGTGTAAGTCATGTTCTGTGTGGTTAAAACTGTGAAGAAACATTCCTTTGAGGCGTTTTAGAGGTCTGAACACCCAAGAATGCATAGCCATCAACATGTCCGGCATGAGGCCTTAAAATAAACACCATCTCTGGACCTTTCCAAACAGACTCCCCCGAGGAATCTGATCTTAGCCGTCTTTCCAGCCAGATCTAAATTTACCATGGGGGTTACATCAATAAGCAAGGATTAATAGCATTAGATTGGCTATATTTGTATAGTTCGATTTAATAACTGTGTCCGCCGAAGGAATGTTTACAGGTTGGCCAGGTGATTGGCATCTGTCAGAGTTCTCTCGCACAAGGTTGGACCCCTCGATTATTTGTGTAGGAGTCTTAAGCTGAATGATGAGTCCCTGTGTGTGTCTGCGATTGCACACACACACGCAAGTGCACACACTTCCCGAGGGCTAGTTCAAGTCCTTCCTGAAGCAGGTTGTCAGCAGCTCTTCGGTTTGTGTTTGTTGTCAGAGAGAAGCTGGATAAGACCATCTGTCAGCTGAGGAGGGAATGTGAGCAGCGCAAAGCAACAGTGCGCCCTACAGAGAATTGTGCATTAGGAAACAAACGTGTAATCTAATCCCACAGCCATCGGATAACAAGCGCAAAGGCTCCTTTAAATCTATAATGCAGCGTGTTTGAATCCCGAGTCCCCAGCTCAAACATCGGTGATGGCTTCTGAATGACGTGTCTTTCCCCAAACCGTTGAAGAAACTAACCGCTGAAGAAACCCAACCTTGTAGATCGTTCATTATGGCCAAATTGGATAAAAAATGTCTCGTATAGCGTGTATACCCTTTCAACTTTTTTACAATATCACATTACAACTGTACACTCCAATGCATTTTATTTAGATGTTATGTGACAGACCAACAGTATGGAGGTTGAATACAACAATTTTTGGAGAACCACCTGTGTATTGATGTATTCCTTGGTCAGTATGATGCAACTTCTGAGGCTTTCACAGAACAGCTGGATTTGTACTAATATTAAACTAAGCGCTATTTACTAATCTGGGGCGTTCTGCAGTCAGATTTCATTTAGGGGTATCAGAGTGACTTTGATAATGTCTCAAAACTTCTCCCAACAAATTCTCATTCCTCTTCCCTGTCTGGTGTAACTTTCTGTGGGTCTGTCACATAAAATCTCAATAAAACACCATAAAGTTTGTGAATGACAATCTACTTTGACTTGTGGATACTTCAATACATTTGTAACTCACAGTTTGCACAGTATTTTACACTGGATTGCTTTCTAAGAATGAGAATAAAGCTGTTGGACTCTCTCGGAAAAGTTGGTCCAGCAATCAGACATCATTCCCCGTTCTGTCAGACTTTCCTCAGCTTAACCTCAAAGTCAACCTTCGCCTCAGGCGGGGCCGCGCGGCATTGTGCTCCACTGAAATGTTGACCGAGAATGTATAATGGCAGCCGCCCAGCAGGTCTCCGGGCCGAGGCTGTTGCCTGCCAAGCTGCGTGTCACAATCTGCTTGAATGAGATGTGTAAAGAGACTGCTCTGCTCAAGAAAAACACGGTCAAGAAGCCGTTAATCATGCCGCTGTGTTAACGTGAGCCGTCATTCCCAGAGGGCGGCAAAATTAGTCGCTTTTGCTGCCAGAATCATTTAAAACGCTGGCAGCTAAATCAAATTTGCGAGTGATCCCTTTGCCATTTATATACATATTTATATATATTCCTTTATTTAACCAGGTAAACCCCGTTGAGACCTAGATCTCATTTTCAAGAGGGACCTGGGCAAAAGAATTTGCAATACATAGCAACCTGGTTACAAGATCAAAACAATTAATACATATGCACAAGTATAAAACCATAAAAACAATTTAAAAACAATGACACTGTTTCATAGAACCTTGTTGCCTATCTTTAAGAACTGTTCGAAATAAGTCCAGTGAAATAATTTCCGACATCTTAAGTTCAGACTGCAACTGATTCCACGCTGTGGGGGCCAACACACTGAATGCCTGCTTCCCTTTTTCACTTCGAAAGCGTGGGACATGCAGAAGGATAATGTCATTGGAACGTACAGAACGTATAAGATTATTGAAGCAGACGTATAAAATTGCACCCTGAATCCCCAAACTCGCCTACAAAATTTGCAGTTGCAGATTACAATTACAGGAAAGGCTCAGGCAAGCTGAGCTGCTTTGCTCTTTGTCAGACACATTAGAGCAACACAAGAGTCTTATCCGTGAGATTTAAAGGCTGGAAGTAGAGCATAAATGTGTCTATTGAAGCCAGATTAACACTTAAAGTAGTGGTTCTACAGGAGGACAGAGTGAGGTACGAGCGAGTCCTGATCTGGTTCCACTCCTCAGTCTGCTGAACACAGACAATCCAGGCCTCTCGCCGAGCATCTTGTGGCGATGTTGGCCGACACGGCCCACTGGCCGTTCCCATAACTCAACGCTCCACCGTGGCTGTAAGGAAGGTCATTACTGGGGTTGGAGGACAGGGAGCCAGAGCTCAATGGCTCCTCCAGACATTCGAGCTCAATGCTGGAATCAGAGGCCCGATAAATGATAAATGCAGAGCTGATGATTGATCGCACAGGATGTGGGAAACTGACCAAGACACAGTAGCTTTATGAATTGTAAGGTAAGCAACTTACAATT
Organism: Xiphophorus hellerii; assembly: GCF_003331165.1. Classification (NCBI taxonomy): domain Eukaryota; kingdom Metazoa; phylum Chordata; class Actinopteri; order Cyprinodontiformes; family Poeciliidae; genus Xiphophorus; species Xiphophorus hellerii. The sequence goes on along the minus strand of NC_045691.1, from coordinate 29,636,068 downwards.
TGCATCCAGACGTGCAAGGCAGCTTAACCTCAAAGTCAGAGTTACAGGTCCACAGTGCGACCTTTGTTCAACAAGTAGGATCTGATACTCTGTTGGTTTTCCACCGAGAGCCTGGTCACACTACATTGATGTAAATACAAGTATTAGATGCTTCAGCTAAACCCCCAAAGCCTCTCTACACACATAAACCCTTAAAAAGCCCTTAATCCGCCCCCCCCTCCCCACACACACCAGTCCTACCTGGTTTATATGTCTAAATCTACCCATTAGGGACGTGAAGAGCATTTCAATTGTTTCTTAGCCTGCAACTACACAGATCTGCAAAAATAAAGGGCTGGACGATATGGTTGAAAAAAAACGTATGATAAGCGTTTCATATCAGTCTATCGATAACTGTCGATATAGATAATTATTGATTTATTTGTTTTAAATATCTAAAATACAGCCAAACCAGTTGTGTGACTTTTCCTGTTTTATCCAAAGTTTTCCTTCCATGCCGTCGTTTTTATTTTTAAGCAGCTGTAAGGCACAGTGTAAAAACCTGAAACTACTGTTGCCCAGGTTATTCAACAGGTTGTTGCTAGGTAACCAAAGAGTGAGTGAGTTAGTTGATGCTAGCCGTGAGACGTTGAGCAGGTAAACTCTTTCCTCTGCCTACATTCACCAGAATGCTTCGGCATCGGAGTTCAGTGAACAGGAACAGTTTATATATTGAATAGAAGATACTTTCTGTCAGATGCAGTATATATTGACATTGACCACATATCTATAATGTCTATTGTTATTGATTTATTGTCCAGCCCTAGCAAAATATGAATGATGATCCTTGAATGGCACGCTAGCAAAAACGACCTACGTTCAGGACTACCAGTGAAGCGTGTCTTGTACTAAGCAGGAAGTCCGATAGTAAGTGCCAGTTTACAGCATTTCATGGCCAGTTTTTATACTTCATTAGAAGGGTGATTACTATTAGCAGAAGTCTCCCGATAAAACTTACAATACGATACAGATATTGCAGCTTTGAGTATTGAAGGATACTGAAATTCACCCATACTATATAATCACAAATCATAGAAAGTTTTATTATTTTGTAGTGTGTAATGTTGGAGAAGATTTGATCAAGTGATATTAACAACAATAGGTATAAGAACAACCGACCCATTTATTATTAACTAGCATGTTAGCATGCGGGACACAAGTGGTGCTGGACTGAAATGCTGGAGCGGACTAAATGCTGGAGCGAACTGTTTATATTGGAAATTTTAGATGCAGGGCAATATGATCCGATACCCGTTTGTCTGGTTGATAGACTGATTTCAAAAACGATATTTGATCGAGACACCTCTGAATATTAGCAATACAAGATAATGTTAAAGTCTCATCATTAGATGCGTCCAAAAACTAATGAAAAAAGTTCACATATTTAGGTTCTAAGTATATTTAATAAATGACAGTTTATCGTTTGCACCAAACTCGGCAGCCATATTGGATTGAAGTGTTTGTGTTGTGAAGAAACATCCATTTATCTTTATTCAGGGAGCAAGTTTCCCATTTGTATTTCCAGCTTGGGAATGTTTTTATTTCAATTGAAACTTGCAAATGGATAAGTGTTTTTTTTCTCTCTCTCTCTCTTTATTGTGACAAAACACAACTGTTTCGCAGTTTTAAAAAATGCCTCGACTGTGTGGTGGTAGCGAGAAACCTTTAGAGGACTATCTGTATCTAGGCAGGTAGTGCTCTTTGAAAAAGTTTGAGAAGCGCTCCCTCAGACCATAACAAGTAACTTTGTGTAAATGAGGAGTACAAACATGGAGAAGAGATATGGCACACTGTCAGACAGAGTCAGCCCCCCGATCCCTCCGCTCCATCCCTCCGTCTAGGAGAATACTTGGCTGCTGATGGTGATCTCCGGGGCTGCAAGGCCTGCATGTTACAGCCTGTCTCTCCATCTTAAATTAAGAGCAGACAGGCCACGTTTACTTTGGAAATATGTTCGGCTTGAAAACGTTCACAGGCAGAACTTGCTCTCATGAGCGAAATAAGAAATAAGGAGGTGCACCGCATTGCAGCTTTATAGGAAATTATTCCCCCATGCTGTTATCCAAGGGAAAGAAGGGGCTGAATTTTAGGTATCGTGTTCAGTTCATGCTTCGTACCCCGCAGTGTGCTTCGGTTACCGGGCGGGACTTCCTCCCATTAAGAAAGGATAACTGAATCCAAAGTGACTTAGCAGTACACAGGTAATCCCACTCAAAATGCTCCTGGCCATTTCTCAACAAGACATCAGGTTACTGAGGGGAAAAATGTAATTTTCCACTTTTTAGACAAAAAAAAGAATCTGTTTTTACACCACCGTTTCATTTTCTCCCCCTTCTGTTTATTTGCAACAGAGGACGATATGACATGGATGTAGTCATGGAGCCGAACCGATGCAAATAAACAGATCCTTCAGATCCACATCCTTGATCCTGACAGTGGGGTGTGTGTGCTCACCACTTGACACTGAGATGGGTGTTCCTCCACGCTGCATATTTCTCAAGTTTCAAATTGGGAGAAATTAAAAGTGCGAGCCAATGCCTCTGCAAGTGCAGGACATGTCTCTGCCTGCAGAACTCCCTGCAGAGGAGTGTGATAAGTAGGGGGATAAAGTGTGGGCAAAGGGGAGAACGAGAAGTTTGCGGTCTGATTCTTGACCCTCAAAAAACAAGGGAACCATATACGAAATGTGTAGCAAGGATCAACTCAGTCTACAGCTGTTTGATTTTCAGTCTGAAAAGGAGAAAGTGCACCAGTGGATTTAGTCCATCCATTTTGTTATAAAAGAAGTTTTCACAGTTTCTTAAATATGTCTCGATCTGACATTGGTATCAGAAATCAGTCCAATATCAATAAATTAAAAAAATGCGTTGGATTATATCGGCCGGCATTTAAAGTCTCCAATACAAGCATTCTGCTCCCGCATTTAGTCTGCTCCAGGATTTCTATTCATCAGCACTTGTATCCCGCCCACGAACCCATTAGTTAATAATTCATTGGTCAGTTGTTCTCATGCATGTTGTTGTTCACTAATGTTCCCTGAATAATATCACTTGATCAAGTTTTTTCTAACATTCCACACCACAATACAATTAATAAAAGTATGTATGATTCGTGCTGATATTGGTATTGTATCAAAAGTGAAAAAGTTATGTTGCGATGCCCCAGACATGCAGGCTACAGAATCAGCTGTGACTTAAATATTGCAGTTCTGACCCAATAAAGCAATATCTAATCAATTAATACCATGTTAGATAAAAACTAACATGAACCAACTGTGAACTAGTCACAGTCTTTCAACATTTCAAATCCTTTGTGATTTTGGTCACCATGTCTCGGTACCCAAAGTTCTGCCAAAACCATCTGACACAGTTGGAGGTTGTTTTTTTTTTAAGGTTTTGTTGGCTCTAGTGGTCTTTATTTGAAAGTAGTTCAACAGGAAACAGGGTAATGAGAGAAGGGAAAGACATGCGGTAAATGTCGCCAGGCCGGGAATCGAACCTGCGACCACCGCCACGAGGACTAAGG